>NC_092386.1:29997604-30307027 GCF_030028105.1 Mobula birostris
AAAACCTACAGCACAATACAGGCCCTTCAGTCCACAAAGTTGTGCAGAACATGTCCCTACCTGAGGGACACTTTGAATCTGTGATTTACAACTTCTTCATAACTACCTTGCAAATATATCAAAGTTTTTTAAGCAAATGGGAAGACGCGACATCTTTATTGGTTTAAGTTATTATAAATTATTTGAGTCCAGTCAATAGAAGCTTTCAATAATCGTAAGGATTGATCAAAGCCAAGATAAGTTTTTACGATGTAATTAACTTAGAAGGTTTATGATGTGATCAGCTGTGAAAACTTGTGTTAGCTAAAAATCTTTTTATAGTTCAATAGCATGAGTTAACTATATCCTAGCATTTGGTTAAGTGAACTCAGCACACTGTGAGCTGCCTGTAGGACCACTTTCCTACAAATCTCTCAAGGACAACATAATTTACAGGAAACAATTTCCACAAAAATTGATTACATGTATCCTTTTCAAAATGTTTGCTGCATATAGTTATAAAAAGTTTGAAACTTCTATGGTGTTATGAAAAGATTTTAGTGAAGTTTCTGTTTTTCCTAGTCCATATTAATAATTTGAAAAACCATTTGAAAAAAAATTTGAGCATACGTTTTCTAAGCTGGGGAAAAATGGTACCATCCACTGTTATGCTACAAGCTTCTCCTAATTCAGATAGTTTGCTTTCTAACAGATGTTACTTTACACAATTACCATCCCTAAGATCATCAAACATAACTCTAGAATATGCATGCTCTATTATTCAACCATGGTGTCCTCAGTTTACAATGGATATATTCAATAACATGGAACTTGGAAATCCACCACCTATAAAAATGTATGGATTAAAAATAATTTGATCATCACAATTGGCAGGAAACTTCATTTAGTGCATCCTGTGTACTGCCACACAGAGCTCTGATCTGCTGATCAAATTCGCAGCTGACATGACTTTGATTGGCCTTATTTCTAGTGGTAATGAGACAGCCTACAGAGGAGAGATTGACACCCTGACACAGTGGTGCCAAGATAACAACCTCTCCCTGAAATCCAAAAAACAAAAAAACTGATTGTAGAAGGGAGACAGGCTTGGCCCGATCAATATCAATGGGTCTGCAGCTGAGAAGGTGAGTAGTTTCATGTTCCTTGATATACACATCACTGATGATCTCACCTGGACTGTACACCTACTTTGTGGTAAAAAAAGCAGAATAGCATCTCTTCCAGCTCAGGTGACTGAATAACTTTGGCATTGGCCCCCAAATCCTCAATACCTCCTACAGGGGCACTATTGAGAGCATACTGACTGCCTATATGACTGCATGTAACAGGAACTACACCAATCTTGATCACTGGGTACTATAGAGAGTGGTATGGACTGACCAGCGCATCTGTGGAGATGAACTTCCCTTCATTGAGGACATTTATAGCAGCAAGTGCAGAAAGAAGGCCTGGAAGATCTTCGGGGACACCAGTCACCCCAACCATAAACAAGGGAAAATCTGCAGATGCTGGAAATCGGAGAAACACACACAAAATGCTGGAGGAACTCAGCAGGCCAGGCAGCATTTGTGGAAATAAGTACAGTCGACATTTCAGCCCCAAATGTCAACTGTACTTTTTTCCACAGATGCTGCCTGTCCTGCTGTGTTCCTCCAGCATTTTATGTGTGTTATTCCAACCATAAATTGTTTTAGCTGCTTCTGTCTAGCAAACACTGCCACGACATTAAAACCAGGACCAACAGCTTATGGGACAGCTTCTTTTTACAAGCCATTACATTTTTAAATTTACATGTCTGTTCCTTGCAACAGAGCCATTACACAAAGATTTTAACTCCCTCACATTGTGGGATGGGTGTAAAATTTAAATAAATTCTAAATTCTATGTAATATTTTGTCATTTTTATGTGCTCTCAATGAATGAAATGCATTATATTTCTCTTTGCAAAATTAATGACTGTTATATTGACATTGATATCTAGTGTAACTTACATAATAATCTTTTGACAATGTAATAATCATTGTAAAATATAAGAGCAAAAGTAGACCATTCAGCCCATCGAGTATGCGCCATCATTCAATCATGGCTGAGTTTTTAACCTAATTTTCCTGCCTTCTCCAAAAACATTTAAATCCCTCACAAGTCAATTTGCCTCCAAATTCCAAGAACTTATAAACACTACACTTTCATTAAATATACTGAAATTTTATTAATATGTGATTAAGAGTACTAATTATTATTTTTATCCTAATTTTACAAAGACTTAGAAATTGTACAAAGATATACAAGACAGTTACCAGAACCAAGCGGGTGAAACTATCAGTAAGGAGAATACAGCCTGGAGCCCTTTTCACAAGTCAAAGAAGTCTAAGAGGCAGTAATCAGCATTCTTAAAAATAAAGGAATACATAGGGTATATGAGGATGTTTGTACTTCTGGATGAGTTAAATATTTGGTTTATGTAAATATTATGTTTTTGACAATATGCTTGTTGATTTGGCAGACACCATCAGCATTTCACTCAATAAATGCTAATCACTCCATGTTAGGGCCAAGATTGACACCCATAAAGCCAGTGCTAAATTAATGGAAGAGATTATTACTCAGTGCAGTGGGAATACTGAGCACATTATCCTGTGGGCTCACAGAAGCAGATATTATGGTAGCATTTAAGGAATTTAAATAGTTCTTTAAAGGAAAAATGAACAGAAGGAATTATTGGATAGAATGAAGGGGACAATAATGGAAAGATGACTGGGCAGAGCATAAGCAGAAGCATACAATATT
The DNA here is from genome assembly GCF_030028105.1 of Mobula birostris. Classification (NCBI taxonomy): domain Eukaryota; kingdom Metazoa; phylum Chordata; class Chondrichthyes; order Myliobatiformes; family Myliobatidae; genus Mobula; species Mobula birostris. Next base: position 30,000,392 of record NC_092386.1, read on the forward strand.
TAGATGAATAATTTATTTTTGAGCAGTAAAGGTGACTATGGTTTTAGTTCATAGCCCTTAAGGTAATGGATAGTATCTCCTTACTTATAGTAAGAAACTTCCGAAGAAACAGTAAATACACAGTTATATGAGTTTTTTATTTCTATTATCCCATTTTACAATTCCTTTGTATGGGTTCTTTTCTTCCATAATGCAAATGATGTGGTAAGGGATGCCAACTCCTCAAACTGTGAGGTCCTTTCCCTTGCATAAACTATACTGTCATGGTCCCTTCTGGCAATCCCCCACCTTACTATTTACCTCAGAAATTGGGCCTCAATTCCCTCGTTTAATTTCCAATCATTCCCAGGTTCCACTAACTACACACACCTGCTTTCCATCAGAAAATGCAGGATAAAGACCCTGTGGTCACAACAAGGAGCTGCCAGTTTGTTGGTTGACTTTGGTGTGAGCAATCTTGTTTCATGGTTCTTAAGGCTGTTTGTTCTAAGTCTAGTATTGTTCCTGGATTCTCTCCAAACCCAATACTTTGGGTGAAGACTCTCCTGGAAACTGATTTCATGCTTGCTATGGCAATAACACCTCCTGACTCTGCCCCTGCACCCGTGTTCTGCACTTGGGTTTGTCCACTGCCACATTTGTGTAACAGACCGCAGAATGAACTGGCCATAATGAACCCAGCGGACACGGATCCTGTACAACAGGCCCTCGCCAGCCAGGGCTACCTACTGGGCGCCCACGACCAGCTACTTAGGGAGGTCATGGGAAACCTTCGGATGCTATCCACAAATGTTTGGAAGGTCAGTGAGCAGGTGGACCGAGTTTCTGCTTCCCTTTCTCTGTCCCCTCCAAGAACCCTGACTACCCAAACCACACTGCTCGAGATGGCGTCGCCCCTGGGATCAGCAACACAGTCCCCTCGAGAGCCATATGTACTTGAGGCCAAACCGTAGGCTGGGGACCTAGGTAGGTGCCGGGCCTTCCTGTTACAATGCTCCCTGGTCTTTGAGCTACAGCCACGTACCTACACTTCAGATAAATCCAAGATTGCGTACATCATGGGGCTGTTACGAGCGGATGCCTTGTCTTGGGCAACCGCGGTATGGGATAACCGACCTCCTTCCCCTCTTTTGTTGCTGAAATGAGCAAGGTCTTCGAACAACCCATTCGTGGTAAGGACGCCGCTAAATGCTTGCTGACTCTTTGTCAGGGTTCACGAAGCGTAGCAAGGTATTCCATCGAGTTCCGGACCTTAACCGCAGACTCAGGGTGGAATGACGACCCTACGGGAGGTTTTTTGGCAGGATCTCCCGGACAAGATAAAGGATGAACTGGCAGCAAGGGACGACCCAGACTGTCTGGACTCTGTGATCTCGCTGGCCACTAAATTCGATAATCAACTTCAAGAGCGGCTGAGAGAGAACCAATCACCCCACTGCTCGGCGAAGCCCATGGTCCACCTTATCAGTCTCAGCCAACCTCCCTTCCCCAGCTGCTCCAAGTGTAGCTCCTGCTCCAACCATCCCCACCTCCCTGGGGGAGGAACCAGTGCAGCTGGGACGGAACCTTGTCTTCCTGGCCAAACGATTTTGGAGGTGGAGAGCTGGGGATTGCTACTATTGTGGTCAGCCAGGACATTTCCGGGATACCTGCCCTCAACGGCCAAAAGGGAGGGCTCACCAGTGAAAAGGGGGGCCCTGGTGAGCTGGACAATACTCCCTTTACCTCCCCGCCCCCCCCCCCCGCCCCCCCCACCCCCGGCAGACTCAGATGCAGATCCTGGCTACCGTGAATTACCAACGACAGCCCCTGTCCCTATCCGCTTTGGTGGATTCCGGTGCCAAGGACAATCTACTGGACGAAGACATAGCCTCCCAGGCTGGAATACCTCACGAGCCACTAACTACCTCCCTGGAGGCCCGGGCCCTGGATGGTAAATGCTTGCTCGAGTGACCCACTGTACACCGCCCCTGACCTTGATCCTATCCGGCAACCATCGGGAGGAGATACGATTCAGTCTCATTCATTCACCCCAAGCCCCAGTAGTTCTAGGGTATCCATGGCTGACCCAACACAGTCCCCACATCGACTGGCTACCGGGAGTATAGCCAAATGGAGCCAGTCTTGCCCCATCTCCCTGGGGAAACTACTGCGATCCCGCCTGTCCTGGAACCCCTCGATTTGTCCTGAGTCCCCACAGAATACCATGACCTGGGACAGGTATTCAGTAAACAACGGGCTCTTTCCCAGCCTCCGCACTGCCCATATGATTATGCTATCGACCTTCTCCCTGGGGCCTCACTACCCACCAGTCACCTTTTTAACCTATCTCAACCAGAGAGAGAGGCCATGGAGAAGTACATTAGCGAGTCCCTCGCAGTGGGCATTATCAGACCTTCATCCTCCCCGGTAGGTGCCGGTTTCCTCTTTGTAGAAAAGAAGGATGGGTCACTTCGTCCTTGTATTGATTAGAGGCCTAAACACTATAACAATTAAGAATAAGTACCCTCTAGCCCTCATTAGTTTGGCTTTTGAACCACTGCATGGAGCCACCATCTTCTCAAAGCTGGACCTTCGTAACGCCTACCATCTAGTCAGGATGAGGGAGGGGGATGAGTGGAAGACGGCCTTTAATACACCTCTGGGCCACTTTGAATATTTAGTCATGCCGTTCGGCCTCACCAATGCCCCTGCCGTTTTTCAAGCCCTAATCAATGACGTACTGAGGGATTTTATTAATCGGTTTGTATTCATTTACCTCTAATATCCTAATATTTTCTAGCACTGTGGGAAAACCAATTACTTGTGAAGGCAGAGAAATGTGAGTTTCACGTTCCTTCGGTCAGCTTTTTGGGTTATATCATTGAGAGCGGGCAGGTGAGAGCAGACCCCGAGAAGATCCAGGAAGTGGAAGAATGGCCTCGGCCTACAACCCGCAAACAACTTCAATGATTCCTGGGGTTTGCAAACTTCTACCGCCAATTTATCAGAGACTACAGTCAAGTGGCAGCCCCCCTTACCCGGCTTACCTCTCCTACTACCCACTTCTGTTGGGACTCCGAAACTGACTCTGCATTCACCGACCTGAAGAGGCATTTCACCACTGCTCCCATCCTGGTCCATCCGGACCCAGCCCGTCAATTCATTGTTGAGGTGGACGCCTCTGACTCCGGGATAGGAGCAGTCCTGTCCCAATGATGAAGTTCGGATGAAAAGCTTCGCCCCTGCGCCCTCTATTCTCGCCGACTGTCCACCGCCGAGAGAAATTACAACATGGGGAATCAGGAACTCCTGGCAGTCAAACTAGCATTGGAAGAATGGAGGTACTGGCTAGAGGGGGCAGAACAACCGTTTGTGGTGTGGACTGATCATAAAAACCTGGGGTATACTCGAACCTGCCAGGCCTGTTGGGCATTATTTTTTGGACGGTTCAAGTTTTCCCTCTTGATACTGTCCAGGGTCCAAGAACAGGAAGTCAGACGTGCTTTCCCACCAATACGACTCCAAGGCAAACACTTCCAGCCCAGGGACTATTCTCCCACCATCCTGCGTGGTTGCCACCCTCACTTGGGAGATCAAGTCCAAAGTAAAAGCAGCCCAACTGGACGACCCTGACCCCGGCAATGGACCCAGCGATCGCCTGTATGTTTCCATTTCCGTCGGGTCTCAGGTTCTCCAATGGAGGCACACATCTTGGTTCGCCTGCCACCCCGGGAGTGATCCGACCCTAGCGCTCCTGAAAAAACACTTTTGGTGGCCTTCCGTGGAGGCGGATACCCATTCCTATGTCTCCGCATGTTCCGTCTGTGCCCGGGGAAAAGCCTCTCTTTGGCCACCTGTGGGTTTACTTCATCCTCTACCTGTCCCTGGTGGCACATTGCCCAAGACTTCGTCACCGGTCTACCCCCTTCACTTGGAAACACCGTGGTAGACTGGTTCTCCAAAGCAGTGCACTTAGTAGCCCTCCCTAAACTCCCTTCCCCTCAAGAAACCACAGATCTTCTCGTCCACCACGTCTTCCGCCTCCACGGAATCCCCGTGGACATTGTCTTCAATCGAGGTCCCCAGTTCGTTTCGCAGGTATGGAAGGCCTTCTGTCAAGCCTTAGGTGCATCGGTCAGCCTGTCATCCAGCCTCCACCCCCAGACGAACGGGCAGACAGAACGGGTCAACCAAGGCCTGGAGGCAACGCTACGTTGTGTAACAGCAAACAACCCGTCGACCTGGAGCAACCACCTCCCGTGGGTTGAGTAAGCCTACAACTCTCTGGTGAGCTCTGCCATTGGAAGTTCTCCATTTGAGTTCTCCCTGGGGTACCAACCCCCGCTGTTCCCCACCCAAGAAGAGGAGATTGCGGTACCGTCGGTTCAGGACCATATTGATCGGTGCCTTAAGGTTTGGGAGGAGACACGCACGGCCCTACTCAGGTCAGCAAATTGCCGGAGTACCAACCTGGGCAGATGGTGTGGCCTGCCTCCAAGGACATCCCGGTCAAGAATGAGCAAAGGAAACTCTCCCCTTGCTTCCTGGGACCATTCAAGGTCGAAAGTGTTACCAATCCCGCAGTGGTGTGCCTAAAACTGCCAAGATCTATGCGCATCTACCTGACTTTTCATGTTTCCCAGTTAAAGCCAGTTTCCATCAGCCCCTTGCGTTCCCCCGGCTGAGATTCCCCCACCTGCCTGTATCATCGATAACCATCCAGCATACTCCGTCCAATGACTACTGGATGTGCGCTGTCAGGACAGGGGTTTCCAGTACCTGGTAGACTGGGAGGTGTATGGTCCGGAAGAGCATTCCTGAGACCCCTGCTCCTTCATCCTAGACCCTTCCCTCATTCAAGACTTTCATCGGGACCATCCAGACAGGCCTGGAGGATTGTCTGGAGGGTCCCATTGAGGGAGGTGTACTGCCATAGTCCCTTCTGGCAATCCCCCACCTTACTATTTACCTCAGAATTGGGCCTCAATCCCCTCGTTTAATTTCCAATCATTCCCGGGTTCCACTAACTACCATAGAAATCATAGAAATTACATCACAGAAACAGGCCTTTTGGCCCTTCTTGGCTGTGCCGAACCATTTTCTGCCTAGTCCCACTGACCTGCACACGGACCATATCCCTCCATACACTTCCCATTCATGTATCTGTCCAATTTATTCTTAAATGTTAAAAAAGAACCCGCATTTACCACCTCGTCTGGCAGCTCATTCCATACTCCCACCACTCTCTGTGAAGAAGCCTCCCCTAATGTTCCCTTTAAACTTTCCCCCCTCACCCTTAACCCATGTCCTCTGTTTTTTTTTCTCACCTTGCCTCAGTGGAAAAAGCCTGCTTGCATTCACTCTATCTATACCCATCATAATTTTATATACCTCTATATACGCTCCAGGGAATAAAGTCCTCACCTATTCAACCTTTCTCTGTAACTGAGTTTCTCTGTAGCTGAGTTTCTCAAGTCCCGGCAACATCCTTGTAAACCACATTACCACGTTATCTCTGCACTCTTTCAACCTTATTAATATCCTTCCTGTAATTTGGTGACCAAAACTGAACACAATAGTCCAGATTCGGCCTCACCAATGCCTTGTACAACCTCATCATAACATTCCAGCTCTTATACTCAATACTTTGATTAATAAAGGCCAATGTACCAAAAGCTCTCTTTACAACCCTATCTACGTGTGATGCTACTTTTAGGGAATTTTGTATCTGTATTCCCAGATCCCTGTTCCACTGCACTCCTCAGTGCCTTACCATTAACCCTGTATGTTCTACCTTGGTTTGTCCTTCCAACGTGCAATACCTCACACTTGTCTGTATTAAACTTCATCTGCCATTTTTCAGCCCATTTTTCCAGCTGGTCCAAGTCCCTCTGCAGGCTCTGAAAACTTCCTCACTGTCTACTACACCTCCAATCTTCGTATCATCAGCAAATTTACTAATCCAATTTACCACATTATCATCCAGATCATTGATATAGATGACAAATAACAATGGACCCAGCACTGATCCCTGTGGCACACCACTAGTCACAGGCCTCCACTCGGAGAAGCAATTCTTTACTACCACTCCTTGGCTTCTTCCATTGAGCCAATGTCTAATCCAATTTACCACCTCTCCATGTATACCTAGCGACTGAATTTTCCTAACTAACCTCCCATGTGGGACCTTGTCAAAGGCCTTACTGAAGTCCATGTAGACAATATCCACTGCCTTCCCTTCATCCATTTTCCTGGTAACCTCCTCGAAAAACTCCAAAAGATTGGTCAAACATGACCTACCATGCGCACACACCTGCTTTCCATCAGAAAATGCAGGATAAAGACCCGGTGATCACAACAAGGAGCTGCCAATTCATTGGTCAACTCTGGTGTGAGTAACCTCGTTTCATAGCTCTTAGGACTGTCGGTTCTAAGTCTAGCATTGTTCCTGGATTCTCTCCAAGCCCAAGACTTCGGGTAAAGACTCTCCTGGAAATTGATTCCACGATCGCTACGGCAATAACGCCTCCTGACTGCCCCCGTGCCCGTGTTCTGCACTTGGGTTTGTCCACCACCACGCTTGTGTAACTTGTACATAAGCACAGTTTACCAGTTATTGTCAACATGTTGGAAGAGAGAAGCTGTGCCACAGGTGTATTTGTGGGACTTAAACAAGGGAAGTTGGATACCCAGAGAGAGAAAGAATATTCTTTAGGTTTTCCCTCACACTGCTTGTTGTATTTGCATGGTCTCTGTGCCCACCATGGAGCTTGGCATCTACTCTATTATGGATGAATAACTAGCATAGGATCAAGGCTAAGCAAGCATTAAATATTGATCATATAGAATGCAAGTAGGGTAAATTTTGCAAAACATCTTTCAATGAGAAATATCAGAATCAGCATATGTGGTCTTTTATGTCCGGAATAAAATATGAATTTATTTTTACTAAAACCATACTTGTTTAATTATACTAAGTAGATGTAATCACATCACTTGTCACACGGTCAATTGCCCTGTTCTGTATGAAATGCTGTGTTAAACTAGAAATTCCACCAGTCAAACAGTAGAATTGGCCCTGTATAGTGTTGCATATATTTGTTAAGCAAATTGACAAAAGTGTCTGCCAAATTAATTGTGTTGTCCAATCCACAGCAGCAACATTTGGTAATTTGCATAATTATCAAATTTGGAATAAGAATAAAGCCTGTTGTCATAATGTTGAAAGATACAAGTTTTAACAGGCTCTGCATTGTTAATGAGCTCTGTGTTAAGGTGTATTGCTGTAGTGCTTGGAATAATTTTATGCATAAAACCATTTAGTTATCTCTGTCAAAGGGTAAAAATGATTCCGGACTTAATTTTGCTAACAGGAAGGTTAATGAACTTTTGCTCTAGTATTAGAAATGACCAAATCTCAGTCTGCAATTCTTACATGGGTCATATAATTTTAACTATTAAAATCTTAGTAAAGATGCTTCAGAGGAATTGCCATGGAGAACCAGGCAAAAATAATGAGATCGCAACTTGCCTGATGTTAAACTATAAACTATAAGGCTTTTTGTAATGATGTTTTCAGATACAGTTAAAATAGCCTCTTGTTGAACTGATTCACAAAACTATTATTTTATATATCTACAGTTGGAACGGTTTAACTAGAAATGATACTTTACTCAATTTAGTTCATAATGAGATGTCTATCTAATAGTGTTGAACAGTAATAGCTCACAATTTCTTTCATATGACATTCGAGCTTCAAATATCATAAACCAGTTGTTAGAGGGTTGTTGCAGCTTTGCTCTGCTCACTGATGTCAGAGTAAACGCTGGATGGACACGGTCATAAAGGCCAATTGCTGATGCATATTGTGTTGGTACAGAGGGCTATGAGGGTACAAAAATCTATGTGGATGCAGATCTCAAATCAGCAGTGTCTGGCCACACACACAGCACTCAAAGCTTAAATCAGTGTGTATCAAATTGACTGTAAAATGCGCATAAGTCCTCTCTGGAGTTAAGGTAACAGATTCAACCAAAACGGTTGTTCTTTCTTTTTTTTTTTGGATCAGGTCGTTCAACATGAAAACAAAATGCTAGCTCTCGGCAGGTTTGGATACATTCACGTCATATGAGCAAACTCTGCAGAGTTTCTTTCCCAAATGTCCCACTCTCTTCCCACCTTCATGACACATGATTGTGGTTGTTGACTTCACAATTATTGGTGAATTTTATCAGATTATTGAATTGATAATCAATCCTGCAGGCAAGAGATTGAACTAGATAATGGGATGATGAAAACCTCGAGCTCCAGATCAGAGATCGGAAGCATTTTCTCTCTGATTCGTTCAACAGAAATGGAGAAGTCTGACACAGTTGGCAAGAGGTATAGTTTTAAAACTGCTATTATCCTGGAGGAAAGACATTACTTAGAATTGAGCATAGAGGGTAGTATGACAAGACTATGATGGAAAAACTTTTTTTTTGTTTCAACATATCTGTTTTTTATCTCAGGTTTTCATGAGATATTGAGACCCTGGTTAGGAAGATGAAGGAGATGCATAGCAAGTGTGAAACAAATGATCTGTGGAGTATAGGAAATGCAAGAGAACACTTCAGAAAGAGATCAGGAGGGCTGAAAGAAGGCATAAGCTTGCCCCAATAGATGAGGGGAAAGAGAATCCTATGGGATTCTACAGATATGTTAAGAGCAAATGGACTGCAAGGAACAAAATAGTAATCCATGTGTGGCGCCAAAAGAGATTGGGCAGATCTTAATAATGTCGTGTATTCATATTTACTCAGGAGATGGACACAGATTCCATACCACTGAGGCAAAGTGTGTTCAACATCATGATCCCTATATAGATTGCAGAGGAGGGGGTGTTTGCTGTGCTAAGGCAAATTTGTGTGGATAAATCCCCAGAACCTAACAATGTGTTCCCTTGAACCCTGTGGGAGGCAAGTGCAGAAATTGTTGGGGTCCTGTCACCTTCAGTGACTGGTGAGGTACCAGAGGATTGGAGGATAGCGAATGTTGTTCTGCTGCTTAAGAAAGGCTCTAAAAATAAACCAGGAAGCTATAGCCCAGTGAGCCTGACATCAGTAGTAAGAAAGTTATTGGAAGGTATTCAGTGGGATCCAGATATGAGCATTGGATAGACATGGACTGATTTAGGATAGTCAGCTTGGCTTTGTGCATGGTAGGTCATGTTTAACCAATCTTTTAGAGTTCTTGGAGGAAGTTACCAGGAAAATTGTTGAAGGCAAGGCAGTGGATGTTTTCTACAGGGACTTTAGCAAGGTACTTAACAATGTCCTGTATGGAAGGTTGGTCAAGAAGTTTCAGTTGCTCAGCATTCAAGATGAGGTAGTAAATTGTATTAGACATTGGCTTTGTCGAAGAAACTGGAGCATGGTCGTAGATGGTTGCCTCTCTGACTAGTGAAATGCCACAGGCATCAATGTTGGGTCTGTTGTGGATGATAATATGGTTAACTGGATCAGCAAATTTGCAGATAACTCCAAGACTGGGGGTGGTGGACAGCAAGTAAGGCTATATGGCCTGCAGTAGGATCTGGACCAGCCGGAAAATTGGTCTGAAAAATCAACAATGGAATTTAATGTAGACAAGTGCAAGGTGTCGCACTTTGGCAGGACCAACCAGGGTGTATATTAGGCAGTGAATGGTAAGGCACTGAAGTGTGCGGTAGAACAAAAGGATCTGGGAATACAGGTCCATAATTCATTGAAAGTCTAATCACAGGTAGATAGGGTCATAGAGAAAGCTTTTGGCACACTGGCCTTTATAAATAAAAGTATTGAGTACAGGATATGGAATGTTATGTTGAAGTTTTTATAAAACTTTAGTGAGGCCTAATTTGGATTATTGTGTGCAGTTTTGGTCACCTACATACAGGAAAGATTTAAATAAGGTTGAAAGAGTACAGAGAAAACTTGCAAGGATGTTGCCAGGTCTGGAGAACCTGAGCTGTAAGGAAAGATTGAATAGGTCAGGATTTTATTCCTTGGAATGTAGAAGATTGAGAAGAGATTTGATAGCTATACAAAATTATGAGAGGTCTAGGAAGGGATAACACAGGCAGGATTTTTCCAATGAGGTTGTGTGGGACTACAACTAAAGATCATGGGATAAGAGTGAAAGAAAAGTTTCAGGGAAACATGAGGGGAAGCTTCTTCACCAAAAGCATCATGAGAGTGTGGAACAAGCTGCCAGAGCAAGTGGTGCATGCAAGCTTAATTTTAACGTTTAAGAGAACTTTGGATAAGTGCTATATTTTATTAGCAGTTTGAAATTTGGTTTGTCACCTAAAATGTTCAAAACCTTCTATAGATGTACTGTGAAGTGCATTCTGACTGGCTGCATCACTGTCTGGTATGGTGTTCCTACTGCGCGGGATTGAAGTAAGTTGCAGGAAGTTGTAAGATTAGTCAGTTTCATCAAGGGCATCATGAGACCCCCACCACCCAGGGCATGCCCTCGTCTCATTTCAACAATCAGGAAGGAGGTACAGAAGCCTAAAGGCACACATCACGCTTCAGTGATCCATGAACATTCTTCCCCTCTGCTATCCGATTTTGAAATGGACATTGAACTCATGAACAATACCTCACTACTTTTTATTTCTGTTTCTGCGCTACTTATTTTAATTTAACTATTTAATATACATATATAAATTCAATTTTCTTCTATATTTATCATGTATTGCATTGTACTGCTGCTGCAAAACTACCAACTTTCATGACATATGCCAATGATAATAAATCTGATTCTGATTCTGATTCTGCATGGATTGTAGGGGTATGGAGGGCTAAGGTCCCAATGTAGGTTGATGGGAATAGGCTGTTTAAATGGTTCAGCATAGACAAGATGGGACAAAGGGTTTGTTCCTGTGCTGTAGTTTTCTGTCTCAGTGACTCTATATTATATATTCTATATTATGTCCCTCTGAAGTATGGTATCTCATATCCAGAATGAAGTTGCCCACATTGAAACAGCATTTTCCTCCCCCGAAAACGGAGCTTTTCAGAAACGCTCTCCAGAGTGAATAAATCTGAAAACTCCTAATATCCAGCATATTGTGTACAGGGTAACCGGCTATTTTTAAAACTACTGTCATGACGTGCCCAAACAAATGGTGGGGGCAGCTTGGCATTTCATTGTTTTCTTGAACGCAACCTCCAACACTACAACAATATCTGACAATAGATGTGTAACAGCCTAATGTAACATTGTATGGAAATACAAGATAATGCTGATGCAGACATGTTTTATACATTTAACAAGGTGCTTTATTAATGTATTGATTGTGCAAACATTCAATAGATGCAATTGTAACTTTTGCCCAGTAACTCGTTTTATTGCACATGTTAAACACAGGAAAATAATACACAAAGACATGGCAAAAGTAAAGGCAAACAAATGAGGTAACAGCAAATTTCACTTCTGCCCAGTAACAAGCCTTATTGCATTTAGCTGTAGCTGTCGTTCCTTTCATCGGTGAAGAGACTATGGCTGTAGGAAATGTTTCTGGACAAACGCGTACCAAGTCTTTCGTTTGGCAATTTCCTTTAAGTTTTTCTAGTCTGTAACTGGACAGAAACTGTTTCCTCTTCGCTTGTTTTCTGTGTGTCCTGCGCAGTAGGAAGAGATTCGCCCAAATATCCGTTTTAATGTGGACAGATGTATTTTCAAAAACGCCTAGTGTGGATGCCTGTTGTTTTTACGCGAAACTGGCGTTTTCAAAATTATCTGGTCTAGTGTGGACGTAGCCTAAGAAAAAGCAACTGAGCAGGGCTCAACACATTCAGAGTCTCTTAAAGGTAAGGTCCTCATACACACATACACAAAAGCAAACTGACATGTATGGCCATACCTCACATTTGAGTTGATGAGGTAGAAATTTGGGCAACTTTATTCCAGGTATGAGATACCCATCCTTCAGAGGGTCCTAAGCACCTGGGGAACATTCCAGTAGGAATGTTGTTAATTGTTTTCTAAATACCCAGTGACTAATCAGGAGCTAATGCATTGGTATCTCCATGCATTACAGAATTACAAAGAGTTGGTTGCTGACTTGTGGTGGGAGATCCTGTGATACATTTCTGAGAATGGCAATGGAATTTGCACACTGGATCAGTGGGTCAGATTGCAAATTTGTATGAGGATTCCTTAGTACATCACAGAAGGGACGCCACTGATATTGATCCCTTTGACAAGGAAACAGATTGTGGGGGGATATTATCTGGCTTCTCAGGTTTTGGCCTTCTGTTTTGAGGGAGTTAGGAGGCAATAGTCTATTCTAGCCCCTGTGGAGTAAGTGCTTTAAGGACTGTTCTTTCCCCACATACCACTTGTTTAACTGGAATGTCCTGATTTTTATTTCCCCACCCGACAGTGTTGGTGTAGGTGATATGTTGAGTACAGGTACCAGGTGCAAGGTGGATGGCAAGTGCAAGCAGGAACAATATCCTGGGATAGCTGCATCAATGGCAAACGGTGTTGTGCAGGTGGGCACTTGTTGGACGCTGAATGGCACTTACATGATATGCAGTTCCTATGCCTACCTGTGGTTCCCACAGAGTGGTGCAGTTGATATGTGGTGTTGTATTTCTTTGGACCCATTGTCCATGCTGGTCCGTAAGAGGGCTAATACAAAGGAAGGGAGATTTTGAGTGATAGTCTTTCTCAGCATGGTACAACCAAAGTGTCCCAGGAGAGATTTTGATTACCTTCGGTTACCTGCTCACAAAGGAAGGTAGCACTTGTACCATTATTGGTCAAGAATATTGCACCTACGAGGGGTGATTGATAAGTTCGTGGCCTAAGGTAGAAGGAGTCAATTTTAGAAAACCTAGCACATTTATTTTTCAACATAGTTCCCTCCTACATTTACACACTTAGTCCAGCAGTCATGGAGCATACAGATCCCTTCTTTGTAGAAGTGGTCCACAGCAGGGGTGATTGATAAGTTTGTGGCCTAAGGTAGAAGGAGATGAGTTATACAGCTCTCGTTACGTGCATATGCAGTTCAACTCTTTGAGTGATTATGCAGAAAGTTTGAAGTTAATAACTCATCAGGGGTGATTGATAAGTCCGTGGACTAAGGTAGAAGGAGATGAGATATTAACTTCAAACTTTCTGCATAATCACTCAGAGTTGAGCTGCATGTGCATGTAATGAGAGCATAATAACACATAATAATAACACATCTCCTTCCACCTTAGGTCATGAACTTATTAATCACCCCCGCTGTGGACACTTTCTGGAGGTCCAAGATCTGTATGCTCCACGACCGCTGGACTAAGTGTGTAAATGTAGGAGGGGACTGTGTTGAAAAATAGATGTGCTAGGTTTTCTAAAATTGACTCCTTCTACCTTAGGCCATGAACTTATCAATCACCTCTTATATGTTCCTGACTAGTTGGAGAACATTACTCACCTGGTTGATCATATCTGAGAATCAGTGTATAAGATTAAGTGGAGATGGGGTGGGGGGGATGAAGTCATTAGCTATTACATTCCAGGGTGGGGCTGGTGACCTTTTAGGGGCACAGGGAGGCTAGTGGACTACTATACTGTACTGGAGGTGACTATTGGGTTTACAGTTGGTATTGTACTCTTATATTTTATATGTAACTTAGAGATTTCGAGATTCATACTGGTCTGAAGGTTAGACCATCATGTTTGCAACTTTCAAGGAGTGGTATGTCCTGTGGAGGTGTGGCTTATTCTGATAGTCAAAGTCGCTTCCACTATGATTGGTTAGTTTGCAAACTGCTGCTGCTTTTCCATTGGCTAGCTGCCTGTTATCCAGTTTCAAATATCCTGGGTATATACAGAGCACATGTGGGAGGTTCTCTCTCTCTCCCTTTGTTTAAGGCAAGCAGTGCACATGACCATTGGGAAGGTATGCTTTGCACATGTTTTTAATTAAGTATGTTTGTTGAATATTTGGCTTTGTAGTGTCTGCAACTTGGGGAACATGAATGTTTGGTCAAATTTTTACTGTTTGTAAGTAAATAATTAATATACTCATTTGCAGTCAGTGCATTTTATCTCCTTGCTAAACCTGTGAACCAGATTCAACATTATAAGGATGTACCTAATATAGTGGACACTGAGTGGAGATCTGGATTAATTGTCTCAAACAACAGTCATATATAAGTATCTAGCATTCAGAATTTAGAATATTAATTTCTAATTGCAGAGAAACAGACTGGGTTACCATATTTCAGAAAACCACCATTCAGTCCACAAATGTGACCTTGAACACTTGGCTGTTTACCATTTTAAATCTTCATCCCTCTTTGAACTCTGTCTTGGGCCTCTCATCCTCAATTTATAAAGTTCAATGCAGGCTTGACGAACAACACTTCATCTTTCTACTCAATGCTGTAGTTTAAGTAAACAGCTTTATATCTCTTATGTCATTTAAGGTAGAATTTTATTTTTGAATTGTTAATTGTCCTGACTTGCTTCTTTTACAAATTTGGGAGTACTGTTAGGCAAGAGAGATTCTGTAATAGAACTATCAGAGCGTCACTAATCCTGTTACTGTTCTGGGTTTCCTCAAAGTCCATTGAGTGAGTGTGATAATGGCTTATTTTCAGCTCCAATAATTATAGTGTCAGTCTATGCCCGAAAGAGCATCTCTTGATATGATATGATCAAACGAGGGCTTGCAAAATGATTATTTTCCTTATTATCTAGAGGAAAAAGCTTGCAAGCGAGCCCAGAATGGCATGGCTGTAGATAGCTACTGAAGTGAAAAGTTTTAACATGGTGCCATATTCACAATGCAACAATTCTGTTTTTGCTATTAATATATTTTCATAGTTACAAACCAGGTACAAGCAGTATTTATTAGGTACACCTGTATTAATGCAAATATCTAACCAGCCAATCGTGGCAGCAACTCAATCTATAAAAGCACGCAGCCATGGTCAAGAGGATAGGGTATTGTTCATACCAGATATCAGAGTGGGGAATATACGTGACTGAAGAACTCTGGCCATGTTGGTGCTAGATGGGATGATCTGAGTATTTCAGAAACTTCTGATTTTCACACAGAACTGTCTCTAGTGATTAAAGAGAATGTGCAAAAAAATCTCAAAAAAAACAAAATCCAGTGAGAGGCAGCTCTATGGGCAAAAATGCCTTGTTAATCAGAGAGCCCAGGGGAGAATAGCCAGGATGGTCCAAGCTGAGAAGAAGTTGACAGTAACTCAGGTAACCACGTGCTCCAAAGTGGTATGCATCTCTGAATGCACATCACGTCAAACCCTGAAGTGGATGGGCTAGAGCAGCAGAAGACCACGAACATACACTAGGTGGCCACTTTATTAGTTACACCTGTATTATACCAAGAGGTTTATAGACTGGAAGTCCTTGCAATTTATTTACCACTCCCAGGTGATTTGGAAGTGTCATGACTGTCAGAGAGTGGAGTAGAACACAAAACAGTCTGCAGCCTGCTCCACCACTCAATATCATAATTCATACTTGACCCCATAATTCTCTTAACATGATTTTTTAAAAATATTTTCCATGCCCTTTCATTTCATAAACTACAACAATACATTCAGTAGCTGCTTTATTCGGTACCACCTGTATCTAATAAAGTGGCTGCTGATTGTATGTTTGTGGTGTTCTGCCTATCCACTTTTCAAGGTTCAATGTGTTGTGCGGTTCAGAGATGTTCTTCTGCACACTTTGTTTTAACTCGCGGTTATTTGAGTTAATGTTGCCTTCCAGTCAGGTTGAACCAGCCTGGCCATTCTCCTTTGACCTCTCTCATTAACACAGCATTTTTGCCCACAGAACTGCCACTCACTGGATTTTAATTTTGTATGTCACACCACTCCCTGCAAACTCTACAGACTGTTGTGCGTGAAAATCCTAGTAGATCAACAGTTTCTGAGATACTCAAACCACCCTATCTGGCACTAATATTTATTCCATGGTCAAAGTCACTTAGGTCACATTTTTTCCCCATTCTGATGTTTGCTCGAAACAACAACTGCATCTCTTGACCACGTCTGCATGCTTTTATGCAGTGAATTGCTACCACATGATTGGCTAGTGAGATATTGTATTTGCATTAATGAGCAGGTGTAAAGGTAAATCTAATAACATGGCTATTGAGTGTATAACAATCACTTTAAGTACACTAACCAATAAATATCTATGGTTGATAATGGTAGATAATTTCAAAGTTTAATAACCGTGTGCACCCTTCAGTCAGTCATAAATGGCCAGACAACCTTTTCTGAGGCTGGACCTCTGGTTGTGAACCAATCTAGATGGTGCAGCTTTACACCAGTTGTCCTTTCAATTCCCCTCAGATTTTTGTTTTTTTTTTGTTTGTTTCATCGAACTTTCATACTGAATCAGAATCAGGTTTAGTATCATCAAAATCTGTCGTGAAATTTGTTCTTCCTTCTCTGAAACTGCAAGCTCATCTATTCAGTAACTAGTTCATCCTGGCACTTCGTCTTGCTGTTCTCCAATGGACTATGCCAAAAGCAATACAGCTTTCTGTATTGAAACCATGGCTCCAGGTGTGGTCTCAAAGGATTACAATTTCAACAAGTCTCCTTTACTAAAAATCCTTTGCAATATAGATCAACATGCTATATTGTATATTCCTAATTGCTTGTTGTATGTAAGAGTGTAAAAGTATCAAAGCTGGAGTTGGCCACTTGTCCCCTTGTGACTACTTTACCATTCAATAACAATGGAATTAATATTTTACCTGATGGCCACTTACTTCGTTTGATGCATTACATATGAAAGAAACTAATGATCTCTTTCTTAAATATATTCAGTGATTTTAATCTTAAAGTCCTCTGAAATAAAGAATTCTAAGGAATCACCACCATCTGCTCTTACTGCACTTTGAGGGTATGTAGAGGCAATCCTTGAATTACATATAGTAATTGTTCCTGAAAACTTTCCATAAGCTGATCTGTTCTTCGGTCAGAAACATCTCCTTTCGGAAGTAACACATATCATATTGCTATTTTATTTCTATATACACTTACTATGATTCTATCATGTCATTGAAAGTTCACCCTAACACTACCCATAATTAAACTAATGGAAGATATAGTCCAGAAAGCCATAAATCAGGGGTTTCCAACCTTTTTTATGCCATGGACCAATACCATTAAGCAAGGGTTGGAAACCCCTGCCAGAAATGAATACTTTCCAACACAGAATTTGTGTAAAGGCAGATTTGCCTAAAGTCTGGTTAACTATTACCTGGGGATCCCATTTATGTATTTCCTTCAGGAGAAGACCAGACATGAACATAATATTCCAGATGCATTCTCATCAGGACCCTGCAGAATTGCAGCTAGATATTTCTAATGTTGTATTCAGATTTTCTTTCAATCGAAGCCTTCTAAATTGCTTGCCATTCTTGTACATTAACTTTTATTGGTTCATATACAAAGATGCACAGTTCCCTCTGAATAGCAATATCTTCCAGTCACTCACCATTTTAAAAATTAATCTACGTTTCCAGTTTTAATTTCTACCTAAGTGCACAGATGCACATTTTCCACATTATATTTCACACTACCAGCCATGCCCTCCCTCATTCACTTAGCCTTTCTATTTCCATTTGAAAATTTTCTGAATCCTGCTCACTGCCCACACTGCCAATGACCTTTGTATTATCAGCAAAATTGGGTGTACTACACATGAACCACTAATTTAAGCGATTGATATAGACCTTTAGCAGCTGGGGCTCCTTCATTTCTCCCTGCCACCGTCCTCTAGTAACAGATTCCCAATCTGAACATGTCTGCACTCTGTTTTTCATCTGTCAACCAAATCTCTACCCATGCCGGAAAACTACCCTGACCACTACAAAACTGTTTTCTTTACACCTTCATGGATTTTACATTCTTCTGTGTATTTTGTATTTTATTCTTCCATTTCCTCTTTTATGCTGTAATAGAATCTTCTAAAGTAACCTGTAATTTTTGATGGAATTGATGTCAAGGCCATAAAGCAAATGTGCATTAAAGTCAGCAAGCGTCAGTGCATCCACGCATAGCCTTGGCAATGTCCTGAAACTGTATCTGCATTAAGCATGAAATCCTTCAACAACGCATGAAGTCAGTTCCCACCCTCTGATCCTTATCATTATTAAACTGTTAACATTACAAAAATAACTTCTCTTCCATAGACTGAAACATTCTGAGCAGAATGTTGCCTTATATATTATTCATGGGACATAATACCAATAAAAACATAGGTACAAGTCACCATTTATCACCCTCACCTGTTTCCAGCCCTGTCCAATCCCCACCCCCACTCCTGTGCCAGTAAGATCACAGGTGACCTGGATCTCCATGTGGTCATCCTTTCTCCATATCACTTAATACCTGCAAAACAATTGTTCTAATTACTGACCATGAAAGAGTTTTATATTTGCATATAGAAAGTACTCCTGAAAGACTTTTCTTGGACCAGCTTTCTAATAAATCTGCAGTGCTCTTTATCCAAAGGCAACTTATGCTTGTCAAGTATTGGGCACAAAGTATTTTGGTGTGATCTATCTGTGAACCTCTATAACTGTAATATAAGTACTACCATTCTTGTATATTTGTGCTCTAGATAATGCCACCAAACTATTAGCATTCTTTTGTTATTTTCAACATCCACATCTATGATGTTTCAATGACCAATCTACATAAACCCTTATGAATCCTTTGAATGCCACTGCTTCTAACTTTTCACTATTTGGGAGTTAGTTTTAGGCCCTAGGTAGTTTGCAATATACTTGACAATTCCCTCCTACCTTAACCCATTAATGGATCTTTATTATTTCATTCTTCTAACTATGCCGCCTCAAAGTTCAGAGTAAAGTTTTTATCAAAGTACATGTACGATCCTGAGATTCATTTTCTTGCAGGTGTTGTGTCCTGTGCACTTCCTGGCCTGCGTCTCCTCTTTAATGTGTGTTGTAGTTCCCTGGGACACCTGCAATTCCCCTTCCACTGCAGGTACCTGCTAGGGACTGCTTAAAAACAAGGCTGCTCCCACTCCTATACCCTCTCTCCCATTCTGCAGCAGCCCGCACCACCACACCACACACCACCCTCTACCCTTTACCTTAACTTTAATTTAATAAAAATCTTTCGTTTGTAATTCTTGTAGAGGCCTGACTCCTTTGAGTGTTACTTCTCGAGGGCTGAGGCTGTAGCATAATGGGGGCTCATCCAATCGTGTTTATTCTGAATGGATGGGCCTGTTGAGTTTGCCCCCTGGGGTTTTTTGTAATGTGCAGGCCTTTTGTTTGTTTGTTACTTTGTTTTCTGGTGTGCTGTTGCTTTGCCATTTATCTCCCTTTTGTTACAACTTCTGGGTGAGTATGGTTGTTTGAGTGCTGTTAAGTTAACTAGTGCATGGGCACCTCGGTTGGATAGAGTATTCCAGCTGGACTGAGTAATTGGTTCACTCCTTTATTATTTTTCCTTTATTGTTTTTGAGGTTATCCTGGTTAGAGACTTGTTCTCTGGCGGGGTAAAGCATTTCAGTATTGCATGACCTGATAGGCCTGATAGCCTACACTTCCTGAAGTTTTGTTTTAAGGTTGCCTCTTGCCTGGTACACCTCAAGATAAGCAGGATAGAGGATAGAGCAAAAGCTAGGCAGGTATCTGCAGGGGGTGGGG
This sequence comes from Mobula birostris, assembly GCF_030028105.1. Taxonomy (NCBI): domain Eukaryota; kingdom Metazoa; phylum Chordata; class Chondrichthyes; order Myliobatiformes; family Myliobatidae; genus Mobula; species Mobula birostris. The sequence goes on from NC_092386.1 coordinate 30,020,082, forward strand.
GGTGCTTTTGAGTAGTGTAGGAAATCTTTTTAAATATGGCACCTCTTAAATAGCTCATTATAGAACTTTCTGAGGAGCTTCTGGAGCTGTTTACAAAAGATCAACTTTTGCAGCTGGCTTCTCATTACAACTTTCAGCTTATGGTTAAAAGGGAGTGTAAAAATGGTCATCGGGGAGTGCTGATAGACGCTGGGGTTCAATCCCCCCCACCCCTGGTGCCCAAACCTACTCCTTTGTCAGAGGCTGCCATTGAGTTGAGGCTAAAGGAGACAGAGCTGCAAGGGAAGCAGTTAGAGGACAGCCACAAGGAACAATTGTTAAAGGACGACCAACTGCATTTAGAACATGAGTGTTACCTTACGGAATTAGAGTTTAAGAAGGCTCATAAGTCTGACCCTTCTGCATTTGATGTAGGTAGCCATATTAAGTTAGTTCCAACATTTGTGGGGAAGGATGTTGAGAAATACTTTTCTCATTTTGAATGGGAGACTGCCACATCAAATTAGCCTAACCATGTAAGGAGTCCACTCTTGCAGAGTGTGTTGAAAGGTAAGGCTCAGGAAGCCTACTCTGCTCTAAGCAATGAAAAGAGCTCAGATTATTATGAGATCAAAGCACCATCTTGAAATCTTATGAAATGGTTTCTAAGGCTTATTGCCAGCAGTTTAGGAGCTATAGTAAGCTTGACCAACAAACATACGTCGAGTCTGCCAGTGAGAAAAAGATTCTGTTAGACTGGTATCGATTAGCTCAACAAATAGAAACTAAGGAACAACTTGGCCAACTCAACTTGCTTGAGAAATTTAAGAGCTGTCTGCCTGATATTGTTTCTGTTTATTTAAATGAGCAAGAGGTATCAACTCTTGAGCAAGATGCTATATTGGCAGATGAGTATGTCTTAATCCACAAGGACAGTTTTGGCAGTATACAGCAAGCCAAGTACGGGGATACAGGCCAATCCCATCAGACACGATCTTTAAAACTAATACCCCCACCTTGCACTTAGCTAAGAATTTTACATCTGAGAATGCCACAGCTGATAGAGTGTGCTTCTATTGCAAGAAGCCTGGTCATTTAGTTGCTGAATGCTCTGTGCTTAAGAAGCAGAAATCTGTGAGAAGCCTGTAGCTTTTGTGAAAACTAGCAAATTCCTCTGTCTCCAGATGGTGATGTCTTAAGTAAAAAAAAGTATGATTTGGCTGACTCTTCATCCTTTCTGATGGATGGTTTCATTTTTCTTGCCTCTGATCCTGAGTCAAAGCAACCCATTAAGATCTGGAGGGACACAAGAGCTTTTCAGTCTGTGATTCTCCAAGATGTTTCACCATTCTGAGTCTGCATCGGGTTCAGAGACACTTGTAAATGGGTTTGATTCAGAATTTTTTGTCCATGCCTTTGCATAACGTTTGTTTTCAATCAGGTTTGGTTTCTGGTGAAGTTGTTGCCGTCTGTTCTCAGATCCCAACTGAAGGTGTGCCTTTCATTCTAGGGGATGATCTGGCAGGTGGTAGAGTGCTACCTACTCTGGAAGTCACATCTAATCCTGTGGAGAGGAGGACCCAGATGAGCTTGAACTGACATCCTTCCTGATTGTGTTACTACGTGCAATATCTAAGAAAGATCAAAGCAAAGGCAAGAGCTCTAACAAATCTCCCTGATATTGTCCTCTGTGATGCCTTTATGAACAGAAAAGAGTCCCTTCTCTGTCTCCTCTGTTTGAAGAGGTGGTCTCAGAGGGAGCAATTGTAGAGGTCTCGTGTGGCTATTTTATTAACAATGGAGTGTTAGTGAGAAAGTGGACTCCTCCAAAAACATGTATTCAGGATGATTGGAGTAGTGTTTATCAAATAGTTGTTCCTGATGTTTACAAGCCTGACATATCGTGTTTGGCTCATAATCATTGCCTTGCTGGTCACTTAAGGACCAGAAAAACTCTTGATTTGGGCATTTCTTATGTGAGGGCTGATGTAGCACAGTACAAAAGATCCTGCCAGGAGTGTCAGGTTGTTGGTAAGCTGTTGCTCCTCTCCAATCTATCCCTGCCATTGGGGAATCATTTGAATGAATCTTAGTTGATTGTGTTGGTCCTTTTCCCCATGCCAAGTCTGGTAACCAGTATTTGCTGACCATTATGTGTGCAGTTACTCTATTTCCAGAAGCTGTCTCATTGCGTAAAATTACGACCTCCGCCATTTCCACAGCTCGAACTAAATTTTTCCACAGTATTTGCCTTGCCGAAATCTGAGCAAGGGTCAAATTTTATGTCGTGTCTCTTCTCCCAAGTGCCAAAGTAGCCAACCATCCAGCATTGTACCTCATCTGCTTACCGTCCAGAATCTCAGGGGGTGCTTGAAAGATTTTGTCAACCCCTCAAGTCAATGCTGTGAGCCTACAGCAAGGAATTTGCGAGGGATTGGGGTGATGACATTTCCCTTCTTCTCTTTGCAGTGAGGGAGGTGACTGAGGGATCTCTCTGTTTCAGTCCTGCTGACCTCATCTTTAGCCATACTGTGAGGGGCCCTTTGAAACTATTGAAAGGGAAATGTCTGCCTGACAAATCTTCTCCTACTAACCTGTTAGATTGTGTGTTTAACTTTTGCTTTAGGCTCAGTAGGGCATGTGAGCTGGCTAGGGAAAGCTGAAAGCAGCTCAAAAAAGATGAAAACTTGGTATATTAGGAAGGCTAAGCACGGTGCTTTCTCCAGGGGACCCAGTGCTTTTCCTGCTGCCACTGGCCTGGCTCTGCCTTGCAGGCTAAGTACAGTGGGCTGCAAATGATCGATCTCAGAGTGGGTCAGTGTGTGTACTTGGTAAAGACTCCAGACTGTAAGTGTAAGACTCGCCTGTGCCTTGTTAAACTTTTCAAATCTTACAATTGCCAGAAACATACTGTGTCCATATAGATTATGCCTGTGACAGTGCTGCAGTATTCATCTGCAGGTGATGAGGGGAATATTGGTGCTATGATAGACACTCACCCTGTCTTATCTGAACTCTACTGAGTGCTCTGAAATCACTCAGGTGGTCAATAGAATTTGGCCCTTTTCTCTGATATTCTAACCTGCACTAATGTACTTCAGTATGATTTTGTTATGGGTAATGCTGCACCATCAAACAACATCCATGTAAGGTAAACCCTGTAAAGCACCAGCTTCTTTGTAAGGAAGTAAACTACATGTTGGAACATGGCATAGCTGAACCCAGCTTAAGTCCCTGGAGTTACCCTTGTCTTTTGGTTGCTAAATAAGATGGTTCAGTATGTTTTTTCATGGACTTAAGCAAGGTAAACTCTATAACTAAGCCTGACTACTATCTTTTTCCTCGTCTAGATGATTGTATTGACCAGGTTGGCTCTGCATCGTTTGCCAGTAAGCTGGATCCCTTAAAGGGCTATTGGCAAGTGCCAATCGACCAGCAAGCCCGTGAGATTTCTGCTTTGCTTTTTGCCGGTACAAGGTCATGGCTTTCAGAATTAGGATTGCCCCAGCAACTTTTCTGTGTCTGGTTGATAAGATGTTGGTCAAAGTTGTAGGTTGCGAGGATTACCTTGATGATTTGGTAATTTACAGCTCTGCCTGGTCTCAACATAATGCCCAGCTAGAGGATGTGTTCAAGTGGTTAATGGCTGCAAATATGACACCGATCCTCTCCAAGGGCAAGCTACAATTACCTACCTGGGTAAAGTTGTAGGCCATGGTCAAGTTTACCCTATCGGGGCTAAAGTAGAGGCCAATGTGAACTTTGCTGTGCCAGCATCCCAGAGAGACTTGAAATAGTTTCTTGGGATGGCAGGTTACTATAGAAGATTTTGCAAAAATGTTTCCACTGTTGCAACAGCCTTAACTAACCTGCCTAGTCTCAAGGTTCCTTATGTTTGGACAGAGATATGTGCTTTTGAGAATTTGAAGGTATTGCTGAGTAGTGTTCCTGTCCTAGCAGCTCCGATTTAAGTAGGCCCTTTAAGCTAGCCATTGATGTTAGTGGTGTTGGTGTCGGGGCTGTGTTTCTCCAAGATAATTCACTGGGCATAGATCATCCTGTGTGCTATTTCTCTATGAAAAGTGAGGTCCATCGGAAGCACTACTCCACTATAGAGAAGGAGGCTTTAGCCCTTATTCTTGTCCCGAATCATTTTCATGTCTATGTTTCATCTAATACACTCTTTGTGTATACAGACCATAACCCTTTGGTATTTCTCTGCTGCAGGAGGAATTCTAACCACCATTTAATGCAGTGGCGTTTATTCCTTCTGGGGTATGACCTGAAGCTTTGGCACATCTGGGAAGGGACAATGTGCCCTTTTGAGGTCGTAAGTGTACCTGGTATCTACTTACGCCCTATATCCTTTATTGAACATACTGTATGAATTACTGGGGTAGCTTTAGGTTGCCCAGAGCAACCTTTTTAAGAGAAGGGGTGTTATGTCCTGGACATTTCCTGGCATGTGTTTCCTCCTTAACCTGTGTTACACTTTGGGACTTCTGCAATTACCCTTCCATTACCAGAACCTGCTAGGGACTGCTTAAAAGCAAGGCCACTCCCATTCCCACTCTCTCTCTCCCATTCAGCAGCCAGCAGTACCACACCACACATCACCCTTTACCTTAACTTAAATTTAATAGATATCTTTTGTTTGTAATTCCTGTTGTGGCCTGAATCTTGAGAGCCAAGGTTGTAACCCAGGCGTACTCAGTAAATCCGAGTTAATAGAGTCAGTGAAAGACCGCACCCAACAGGATGAACAAACAACCAATGTACAAAGACAACAAACTGCAAATACAAAAGAAAAAATAATAATATTTTGACTGAATTTACATCAAGCCTTAAGAAAATCTGCCAAAACAGAGCTCAACAGTAAAAATATAACAACGGCAATAAATAATTTCACTATACTTATATTAACCTAATCTTTTGGCTTATCTTGGTCTGAAACCAATATGGAAATTTTACAAATTAAAATAGGAATTGAAATGACAAATCAGAAAACATTATGTACACTTGAATATGCTTAGTACAGTGTTTCCCAACTTTTTTTAGCCCGACGCCCCTCCTCCAAAACACTTTCATACTTGCCAACACCCCTCTTAGGCACAATATACTTTCCTGTATTCTCATAGTATAAAAACACATCTACCATATGAAAACATGAGAAAAATAATTCTGCTTTAAATTTGTATTTGTCTTTAAATCTACCTTACACAGTGCCTGTGCACTGTACAGCAGCTTTGATATCAATGTGATCCTTGAGCTTGATGGTTTTAAACAAGAGTTGAAATATTTGGTTCAAGTTGTGACAACAAAAGTCTTAAGTCACCATGTATAACAATGTTCACATGGTTTCTGTTTTCTGTGAGTATCTGGTTCTCTGCACTGAAGCCTCTTTCAACAATGTAGGTGGATGGAAATGCAATGAAGAACAGTTTGGCTCTTCTCCAAAATCCAGGAAACTTTGTATGACATTGAAGCTATAAACCACAAAAGCTGAGATTATTGAAAAACATTTTTGCTTCTTCATCATTCTGGATTTTATTAATTTATTCTTGCAAGATCTCTTTCTGTTCTTCCACCTTACAAAGAAATGGGTTAATTACCCAGTCCGGAATTTCCAGATTGTTCAAATCCTAGAGTCGATACAGAATATCCTTCTTCAGTGGCTGTAGGTATAAGCAGTACTCTTGCAAATCACCATCTGTGAAAATGTGTACCTTGCTTTCCATGCAGGGAAACAGTGAGCACATTCTTCTCCTAATGTTTAGCTTATAAATTTCCAATTTTTCAATAAAAGAGAACACTATACTTTTTGCCAGGATTACATTGAATTTCTTCATATTTGGAATGTTCATTTTGTCCTGCAGATCAACTAGATATGCCACATCTCCAGCTAGATGTTTCCCAGGCTCTTATTGAATTTGAGCAAAAACTCAACCACATTGTCAAATATTCTGCTATTTAATGGATGAGCTTTAATTTCATTGATAGCAGATATTCCAAGAGTCATGCTTGAAAAAAGTCACTGGCTAAGGATTTTGGCTACAAGATGTTACAATGAATTACACAATGTATTGCAAACAGACTTGGAATTTCATTTTTCATAAATGTTTCTAAGCCAGCATGGGAACCTATCATATATGGTACTCCATCTGTTGCACAAAGAATTATGTTCCTAATTAGAATACTTTTATACTCAATATATATTTTGAGCTCATTGTAGATTGATTCTCCATTGATATTTATTTTTAACTTTTTACAAAAACTTTCTTATAAACTCATCATAAAAGTTTCCATTTTTGATAAACCTTGCATATGCCATTAGCATTTTATATTTTCAAATGCTGGTAACCATTTTGAGAACAGTAGTGAGCACTTTTGATACAGCAGGCACTATTAATCTTTCATCAATTGTGTGAAATTTTTCACGCTTTCCTATCAATTTAGAAATGTTATAAGAAGCAATGAGACCACTATCAAGGTCATTTTTAGCATTCTTGGCAAATGTCTCAAATGTGCAATGCTTTTCAAATGCTTCTTTCACCTTCTGGAACTGAATAATACCATAAGTAGCCTTTTCAGGGTGTCTTTTATAGAAGTGTTTCTGCAACCTTGATGGTTTCATGGCTTCATTCGACAGTACATTATTACAAATAAGACACATGGGGTGTCGCTGATTTGACAGGAATGAATAAAACCATATTCCAGGTATGTAACATTGTATTGATGCACTTTCTGTAGTTTCTGTTTCTTAGCAGGATTAGAATTCAAGGCTTCACTGCCTTGAGTCCCAGAGATCGTGCTGTATATATTTATCCAACATTAACAGTGCTAAATTAAATAAATGAATTTATCCCCTCTGGTTCAAGACCCTGGTGGTTGAAAGGTAATAACTGTTCCTGAATCTAGTAGGGTGAGCCCTGAGCCTCCTGTACCTTCTTCCTCATGGCAGCAATGAGAAGAGAACATGACCTGGGTGGTGGTGTCCCTGATAATGGATGCTGCTTTCCTGCAACAGCATTTCACGTAGATGTGCTCAATAGGGGGGGATGGTTTTATCCAGATGGACTAGGCCATATCCACTGTTTTGCAGGCTTTTCCATTCAACAGCATTGGTGTTTCCGCACATACGATGCAGCCAGTCAATATACTCTGCGCCATACATCTGTAGAAGTTTGTGCAAGTATTAGATATCACTTACATACTGGGCCCTGGAGGGGTTCTCTAAAATTATAACACAAAAGAATTTAAAGTTGCTGAGCTCTCCACCTTTGATTCCCCCGATGAGGACTGGCTCATGGACCTTTTCTTTCCTCCTCCTGAAGTCAGTAATCAGCTCCTTGGTCTTACTGACATTGAGTAAGAGGTTGTTGTTATGGCACCACTCAGCCAGATTTTCAATCTCCCTCTTACATGCTAATTCATCACCACCCTTGTTTCGACCTATGACAGTGGTATCATCAGCAAACTTAAACATGCCACACAGTCATAAGTATAAAGCAAGTACAGCAGGGGACGAAGCACACAGCCTTGTGGTACACCTGTGCTGATGGAGATTGTGGCGAAGATGTTGTTGCCAATCTGAAGTGACTGGGGTCTGCAAGTGAGGAAATTAAGGATACAATTGTACAAGGAGGTACTGAGGCCAAGGTCTTGAAGCTTATTGATTAGTTTTGAGGGGATACTAGTATTGAATGCTGAGCTGTAGTCAATAGAGAGCATCCTGATATTTGTATCTTCCCTATACAGATGTTCCAGGGTTGAGTGAAGAGCCAATGAAATAGCATCTGTTGTTGATTTGTTGCACTGGTAGATAAATTGGAGCGGATCCAAGTGGCTGCTCAGGCAGAAGTTAATGTATTTCATCATCCACCGCTCAAAATACTTCATCACTGTGGATGTCACTGCTACTGGACGATAGTCATTGAGGTAGGTTACCACTTAAAATACTGCCTTGCTTTATGCTACTGACAATCTGGACAGATGGATTTTATATGTTTCAACTTAGTTATATTCTTTCTCTTCGCAATGGGTAAATAGCTGATGTTCCATCACAGATGCTCACAGAACATCAGTTATAACATCTTCTCAATTTCAGTAACTGTTCATTATTCTTACTGCCTTGTCTCCTGCTACTGAAACAATTTTCTGACATGGCAATTAATTGTCTTCAAGTACATCTATTTCAATAAGTAGGCAATGTGTGAGAATTTATTTGAAATGCATTCTTAGAAACCCAGATATATAAAACCAATAGACCACAGTTTCAATCTCTTCAAAAACAAAATTCAGTCAAGTTTATCACGTATGATCTGATCCAATAAATACTTAGCCATCTAGGTTTATTCTAATATGTGCTTGCTTATAGGCAAAATCAGATGCCTTATATTTTAGAAAAGATTCAAATATATTCAAATTTTCATATGTATTCTATCATAACAGGAAAACAAATGTGATTCAAGTCTTGTCACTTAAAGAAATTTGGCCAGTAGAATTGAAGAAAAACGCCTCTTTTCAAATAAAGCCTTGGAGCCATAGTACAGCAGATCAGAATCTGGAAACCAAAGCTCCAATACACCAGATATCAGAGTCACACCAGTTCTAAAATGCATTATAAGTAACTAGAATTAGTCAACATTGAGTAAATTGCCACCACACTCATAAAAGTAATAAACTTTATGACATGACTTAAATAAATTTTTTTGAAAAATTGTGTTGCATACATTACTTGTCACATGAGGAAATAGTTAATTTCAAAGATATACAGATTTTATGCAGTAGAATTTTAGATGATATAATTTGGAAATATATTTTTTCCATTTGATAGTTTGAATAAAGCCAGGAGTGTTTTCCCCATCTCCAGTCACAGTGAAATCATATTCCCAAGTATATCCTTTTGATGGGGATAAAAATAGAAAGAGAAATTGTGAAATAGAGACAATCTTCTAGACCATGACCTCTCGCTGTAGTCCCACCCAACCACAATGGAAAATGCCTTCATGCATTTAGCCATCCTAATCAATACCCCTTCTAATTTTGTATGTCGCTATCAAATCTCCCCTCAATCTTCTACATTCCAGGGAATAAACTCCTAAACTATTCAATCTTTCCTGATAACTTAGGTCCTCCAATCATGGCAACATCCTTGTAAATTTTCCTTGTACTCTTTCAAACTTACTTATATTTTTCCTGTATGTAAGTGACCAAAACTATGCATAATACTACAAATTAGGTCTCACCAATGTCTTACACAACTTCAACATAACATCCTATCTCCTGTGCTCATTACTTTGCTTTATAAATTCCACCGTGCCAAAAGGTTTCTTTATGACCCTGTCTACAGTGCCTGTACAAAGTATTCAACCCCCTTGGAAGTTTTCATGTTCTATTGTCTTACAGCATTGAATCACGGTGGATTTAATTTTGCTTTTATGACACTGATCAACAAAGTTTTATGTCAAAGTGAAAACAAATTTCTACAAATTGAGCTAAATTTATAACAACTATTAAATGCAAAATAATTGATTGCATTAATACTCATCCCTTTCAAGTCAGCATTTAGTAGATGCCCCTTTGGCAGCAATTACAGGCTCAAGTCTGTGCGGATAGGCCTCTATTAGCTTTGCACATCTGGTCACTGCAATTTTTCCCCATTCTTCTTTACAAAACTGCTCAAGCTATGTCAGATTACATAGGGGTCGTGAGTGAACAGCCCTTTTCAAGTCCAACCACAAATTCTCAATTGGATTGAGGTCTCAACTCTGACTTGTCTACTGCAGGACATAAACGTTTTTTTAAAGCCATTCCTGTGTAGCTTGACTTTATGCTTGGGGTCATTGTCTTGTTGGAAAACAAATCTTCTCCCAAGTTGCAGTTCTCTTGCAGACTGCATCAGGTTTTCCTTCAGGATTTCCCTGTAACTTGCTGCATTCATTTTACCCTCTACCTTCACAAACCTTCCGGGGCCTGCTGCAGTGAAGCATCCCCACAGCATGTGCAGCCATCACCATGCTTCATAGTAGGGATGGTGTGTTATTGAAGATCTGCAGTGTTTGGCTTATGCCAAACATTATATTTAGTATGTTACGAGACCACAGGTTTCATTCACTGTTGACTCTCTCTTTAAGAGACACCTGAATGAGGCGGGACTATGATGTCAGTCACAAGCTGCGGCAGCTGGCTGCAGACTTAGAGAGAGAAAGAAAGAGAGAGAAAGCCGTTGGAACTTCAGTTTGGTGCTGTCATCATAAGACAGGGAGTTCCATACTCTCCCAGACCCAAAAAGTTGGGTTGATTTTCGGCACGCAGTGCACAACGGATGTGTGACTGTCACTTCGTATAACCATGTGTGGATCTGTTGGAGTATCCTGTGGTGTCACTTTTGTTGGCTCTTACCTGGAACTGGTGTGTTAAGTAGTAACCACTTGAAGATGATATTCCTGTGACTGTCATTTGATGATTTCTCCAGGTGGATTTCAGAACGACTTGACATCTGCTATTTAGTTCTACCGGTGTGGAACTTGTGGAATTCGACATAGTCACCTTCTCTCTATATTATATTCTGGAGTATAATTCTCTCTCCAATCATCTATTCCGTGGATTACTGAACTTTTCTACTTTACCTTCTTGAGACTTTAAGAGCTGTTCCTAAGCTTGATAGTTTGGGAGCTACATATACACACACACACACAACACTATTAACTTCTGTTTAATTTGTTTAAGCTTTTATATATTGAGTAGATACTAATAGAGATAGTGGTTTTAACATTAAAACCCAACTCACTTGTGATCTATTGCTGCTAGAATGTAACAAGTATGATGACCAAAAAGCTCAATTTTGGTTTCATCAGACCATAGAATCTTCTTCTGCCTTCTGGCAAATTCTGGCCTAGATTTCATGTGAGCTTTTTTCAACAGTGGCTTTCTCTTTGCCATTCTCCCATAAATCTGCGACTGGTGAAGTACCTGGGCAATAGTTGTATGCACGGTCTATCCTATCTCAGCCATTGAAGCTTGTAACTTCTCCAGAGTTGTCATAGGTCACTTGGTGGCTTCCCTTGCTTGTCCCCTTTTTGCAAGGTCACTCAGATTTTGAGAACAGACTGCTCTGGACAGAATTACAGCTGTGTCATATTCTCTCCATTTTTTGACGATTGACTTAATAGTACACCAAGGGATATTCAGTGACTGGAAATGTTCTTGTATACATCTCCTGACTCGTGCTTTTCCATAACCTTTTTGCAGAGTTGCTTTGAGTGTTCTCTCGTCTTCATGGTGTAGTTTTTGCCAGGATACTGACTCACCAGCAGTTGGATCTTCAGACACAGGAGTAACATAGAAACATAGTGAACCTACAGTACAATACAGGCCCTTCGGCCCACAAAGCTGTGCTGAACATGTCCTTACATTAGAACTACCCAGGCTTACCCATAGCCCTCTATTTTTCTAAGCTGCATGTATCCATCCAGGAGTCCCTTAAAAAACCCTAGCATTTCCACCTCCACCACTGCCGCAGGCAGCCCATTCCACGCACTCACCACTCTCTGCATAAAAAAAACTTACCCCTGACATCTCCTCTGTACCTACATCCAAGCACCTTAAAACTATGCCCTCTAGTGCTAGCCATTTCAGCCCTGGGAAAAAGCCTGTGACTATCCACATGAACAATGTCTCTCATTATCTTGTACACCTCTATCGGGTCACCTCTCATCCTCTGTCACTCCAAGGAGAAAAGGTCAAGTTCACTCAACCTATTCTCATAAGGCACGTTCCCCAATCCAGGCAACATCCTTGTAAATCTCCTTTCTATGGTTTCCACATTCTTCCTGTAGTGAGATGACCAGAATTGAGCACATTATTCCAAGTGGGGTCTGACCAGGGTCCTATAAAGTTGCAACATTACCTCTCGGCTCTTAAACTCAGTCCCACGATTGATGAAGGCCAATGTTCTGTGTGCCTTCTTAACCACAGAGTCAACCTGTGTAGCAGTTTTGAGTGTCCTATGGACTCGGACCCCAAGATCCCTCTGATCCTCCACACTGTCAAGAGTCTTGCCATTAATGCTATATTCTGCCATCATATTTGACCTACCTTACACTTATCTGGGTTGAATTCCATCTGCCACTTCTCAGCCCAGTTTTGCATTCTATCAATGTCCCATTGTAACCTCTGACAGCCCTCCACACTATCTACAACACCCCCAGCCTTTGTGTCATCAGCAAATTTGCTAATCCATCCCTTCACTTCCTCATCCAGGTCATTTATAAAAATCACAAAGAGTAAGGGTCCCAGAACAGATCCTTGAGAAACACCACTGGTCACCGGCCTCCATGCAGAATATGACCCATCTACAACCACTCTTTGCCTTCTGTGGGCAAGCCAGTTCTGGATCCACAAAGCAATGTTCCCTTGGATCCCATGCCTCCTTATCTTCTTATAAGCCTTGCATGGGGTACCTTATCAAATGCCTTGCGAAAATCCATGTACACTATATCTACGGCTCTACCGTCATTCATGTGTTTAGTCACATCCTCAAAAAATTCAATCAGGCTCATAAGGCATGACCTGTCTTTGACAAAGCCATGCTGGCTATTTCTAATCATATTATGCCTCTCCAAATGTTCAGAAATCCTGCCTCTCAGGATCTTCTCCATCAACTAGTAGTATTTTTACTTCAATCAATTGAAACACCTTGACTGCATACGGTGACCTCCTTTTAACTAATTATGTGACTTCTAAAACCAATTGGCTGCACCAGTACTGATTTGTTGTATCATATTAAAGGGGATGAATACTTACGTAATCAATTAATTTGTTTTATATTTGTAATTAATTTGATGACCCAGTTAACCACATTACCATCCAGATCATTGGTATAGAAGACAAACGACAATGGACCCATCACTGATCCCTGGCTTTCCACTAATCACAAGCTTCCAGTCAGAGAAGCAGTCATCTACTATCACTCTCTGCCTTCTTCCACAGAGCCAGTATCTAATCCAATTTACTACCTCATCTTGAATGCCGAGTGACTGAACCTTCTTGACCAACCTTCCAGGCAGAATCTTGTTAAATGCCTTGATGAAGTCCATGTAGACAAAATCCACTGGCTTGCCTTCGTCAAATTTGCAGATAACTTCTCAAAAAACTCTAAGTTTAGTTAGACATGACTTTCCCACACAAAGCCATGCTGACTCTCCTTAATCAGTCCAGGTTTATCAAAATACTTATATATCCAGTCCCTAAGAATACGTTCCAATAACTTTCCCACTAATGATGTCAGATTCACTGGACTATAATTTCCTAGTTTAGAGCTTTTCTTAAACAGCAGAGCAATATAAGCTACCCTCCAATTTCACCTGTCGCTAAGGATGATTTAAATATCTCTGCTATGGCTCCTGCAATTTCTGCACTTGCCTCCCACAGGATCAGAGGGAACAGCTTGTCAGGCTCTGGGGATTTATCACCCTAATCTGCCTCAAGACAGCAAACACCTCCTCCTCTGTAATCTGTATAGGGTCCATGACCTTGCTGCTGCTTTGCTCCACTACTATAGGCTCTGTGTCCATCTCCCGAGTAAATACAGATGGAAAAAATCTATTTAAGATCTCAAACAACAGGAATTCTGCAGATGCTGGAAATGAAGGGTCTCGGCCTGAAACGTCGACTGCACCTCTTCCTAGAGATGCTGCCTGGCCTGCTGCGTTCACCAGCAACTTTCATGTGTGTTATTTAGAATCTCTTACTATTCTGATCTTCCAAAGGGCCAGATCTTAGTGGGCCTTTTATGCACCCTTTCCAGAATTTCTACATCCTTTCCGTAATATAATGACCAGACAGCGTAGAATAAGTCCAAATGTGGTCTAACCTAAATTGTATACAGTTGCAACATGACTTGCCAAGTTTTATACTCAATGAAGGCAAATATGCAGTACTCCTGAATGAATGAAAACAAACACTAGGGCAGAGGTGGCAAACCAATTGCATAAGTGCCGATGACAGCATACACAAAAAATTTTGTTTGCATACAGTATGCAGTATTATCCCTCAATTCTTTAAACCCCACCATAATAAAAATTATACATAATACATACTAATTATCTTTACTACCAAATAAAGCAGCAAATGCATTTTTTTCAAACCAAGAGCTGTGAGATATTTTCACAAGATGTGTATCACACTTGCTTGGGGCTATAAGAACACATGACTTCAAATGATATATTTTGAAATACTCACATACCTGATGTACATATCAGTATTTGGATAGAAAACTATTGGGCCAGTTGACATTAACTTTGCTCTGCTTGTATTTTTTCTTCTGTCATTTGCGAGTGAACACTGGATATTCAGAGATAATAACAGTAAATGCTGTATGTAGCAAAGCACCAACATGAAAATTCATGTGTCATTGTTTCCAGTGCTGAACTTGGTCAAGTCTAATTGTAAGAGTTGACTTTCTGATGAAGCTAAAGCTATGTGCATAGCTTTCAAAACAACTAAATGAAAGCCTGATATAAAATATTTGTCATTATTACTACAGGAATAAAAGTCTCTTGAACAGGTTTTCTAAAATGATTCATTTAAGTCTGTCTGATATATTTTTATTGTTAATAAAACAATGAATATATGTAAATCAGCAACAGGACTCATCCTTTTTCCTTAATAGGGTCCATAACTATTGTTGCGAGTTCATTAATCAATGATAATCTCTGCTCAAAGTTGTCATAGCATGCGAAAGAACTTTAAGAAAATTATCGCCCATTTGGGCATAAGCTCCCACAAAGGTTTACCAGGTTCACCAGGAAAGGTCCACTAGGGAATCTTTCTCATCTAGCAAAAAGAGTCAACAGGGCTTTGGTATAATATGTCATTTAAAGATGGTAGTTTGAGTAATAAGCATGCTCTCATTACTGATGCCTAGATTTCATTCCAAACTCTCAAGTGGCTCTTGAACCCATAATATTTACACTCAGAGGCTAGAGTAACAGCACTGATCCATGGCTGACACAAAGTTCAAGTTGTTGACATTCATTGCATTTTAAAGTCTTCCCATTTGAGAAGATTTAAATTATGATATTATTCTTCAACTGATATGGAACAGTAGAAGATGAGAAAAAAAGTGATTTTCAACTTCTATGAAATGAATAAAGCAATGATAGGCTGGAAATGTACTGGGAGTACATTTTATTATTTGTAATTAAGTTGCAAAGAGTGAAAATAAACCAATCCACTCTAATTAAAGGTGAAATTACCAGGTGCTTAGTCAGAGAAAGTAGAAGGAACTTTTAAAAAAGGGTAAACCTCATTAAATGCTCTGAACATAATAGTAAATCAAGATACAGCAAATTGCTCATCCATGTCCTAGTAATATAATTTCCTTTATTGGCTTAAAGTGATCCTTTAACAAAGGAGAATGTTAAAAAATCAGACAAGGTGAAATGGGGTGAAATTAATGTGATTGGGTTACTAATTGATTTGAAGGAAGATTTGTGGATGATTTTAGGGATAACAGAAATTAATGCATTTCACATTTCTCTCTCTCTCATTTTTGCCTGTTGCTAGAAGGTGGTATACCCAGGAAGCATTGAGAATTGCATTGAAATGTCAGCATATGGAGAACACACTTTTATTTCACACAATAAATATGCTAAAAATGTTTATCCATATTTCAGGGCAGTTTTGGCCTCTTAATGCATTTCCTAGTACCACCACAGATGCTTTTCTCTTTAATAGTGGATTAGCTCTTGGAAAACCTACTATGAAATCCTACAAAACTAATAACACCACTCCCTGTTACCCATCTACAACTTCCCCCCAACCAATTCATCAACAACTCTCAACATTAATGGATACGTGAAGTTTTAAAGCAGAGGCATATCAGGAAATAATTATTGTCCCTCTGGAGTAAGCTGCTGGGAGGAAATGTCTGCCATTTTATCTCTTAGCTTGATCTCAGTGCTGCTGATGCAGGGATTAGTATCTGCATACACCCCCCACCTTCCTGAAGCCAATGACCACCACTTTGTTTTTTCTGACAATGAGAAAAAGATTGTTGTCATGATACCATGTCTCTAAGCTGCCCGTCGCCTTCCTATTCTCCAACATTGTTAGTTTACTTTACACCGCAGGCTGTCGAAGCAGTGCTGCCAGGATAATCAAGGACACGACCCACCCAGTCAACATACTTTTCATCCCTCTTCCCTCCAGGAGAAGGCTCAGGAGCTTGAAGACTCATACGGCCAGATTTGGGAATAGCTTCTTTCCAACTGTGATAAGACTGCTGAATGGATCCTGACCTGGATCTGGGCTGTACTCTCCAAATATCCGGACCTGCCTCTCAGTTTTTTTGCACAACCTTACTTTCCCTTTTCTATTTTCTATTTATGATTTATAATTTAAATTTTTACTATTTACTATCGATTTGTACACCAGGGAGCGCGAAGTGCAGAATCAAATATCGCTGTGATGATTGTACGCTCTAGTATCAATTGTTTGGCAACAATAAAGTAAAGTAAAAGTAAAATAAGATACAGCCCACTCGGGAGGTATCATCTGCAAAGTTGTAGATGGAATTCGAGCAGAATCTGACATGCAGTCGAGGGTATGCAGGGAGTAGAGAAGGGGGATGAGGACAAAGCCTTGAGGGACTACAGTGTTGAGGATAATCATGGTGGAAGTGTTGCTTCCTATCCATATTTGTTGTGCTCTGTTGGTCAGGAAGTCAATAATTAATTGGAAAAGTAGGGGGTGGTGGTGTGAGTTCCAGGTCTAGGAGTTTGGAGATGTGATTGCATGGAATGATAGCACTGAAGGTCAAGCTGTAGCCAATACAGGATAATCTGACATAGATATCTTTACTGTCCATATATGCCAAGGATGAGCATAGGACCAGGGAGATGGCATCCACTGTTGACCTGTTCTGATGCTAATCGATAGTAGGTTTTCTGGGAGACTTAATGCATGCCATGACCAGCCTCTCAAAACTCTTTAAAGTGGTGGATGTCAGAGCTGTTGGGCAGTAGTCATTAAAGCATATTACCTTTTTTCTCTCTTAGGCCTGCAATACAATGATAGTACTGAGAGATAAAAGTTTGTTTATGAGAGCATCACTCTATGCTAGATCACAGCAATGTCTCGTCAATATAGTACCATTTCTGCTTAGATAGTATATTGGCGTTAATTATTATTATTCTGTTATCACACTGAAATCTTGCAACTCTCTGCCTCACAGCACTTTAGGAGCAGCTCCACCAGCAGTTTGAAAATATCACTCATCTGCTCCTTCATGAGGACTATTAGAACAATTTGTTCTCACCCAGCAAATAAATAATAAAAGAAAATTTCACATCCTGTATAGCCTGCAGTCTCAAATACCCATCTCAAGCTTTGTACTATGGCTTAGATCAAGATTTATACTTTGTAGACCTGAAAATATAAAATCTAAATTATATTCCACCTCTCCTCACTCCTGTGTTGAGGGCTAAATATTACAGTATTAAAAACAGATAGTTGCATCATTGTGAAGAGATAATAATGCTTTAGTTTGTGAGACATATACAGATTATCTATTTGTTTTGTTTATCAGAAAATCCAGTAATTACTTTTGTCATTCCAAATCATAAAATTTTATTTCCACTATCTTTAATTATATGATCATTGCAAATTATTGCTACCAAGATATCTTTGACTTTATTTTGTCAATAATTGTCCAAGGGATGAAGAAGTAACTTCAGAGTAAATTATTGCATCTGCTCAATCTAAATCAGAGAAAGGAACATGTAACTTTGGATTCCTTCCTGTCTGTTACTTTCCTGAACCAACCAACTCCAAACATAGAATCATAGATAAAATGTATAGTCCAGAAAAAGGCCTTTCAGTCCTTTGTGTAAGTGCTAGTTATAAGTAATATATCCAGCTGATCAAATTTTCCAGTACTAAGTCCACAGCTCTGCAGGTCATAGACTTTCATGTAAAGATCAAAGTACTTTTTAAACATGCAGAAATCCTCTGCTTCAAATTCCTTTTCAGGTATTGAATAGAATCAAATTCAGAATCAAAATTGTGTTGTTTTGCGGCAGCAGCACATTGCAATGAATAATAATAAAAATGATACATTACAATAAGAAATACAGTGCCTATAAAAAGTAACCCCCCCCCCAGAAGTTTGTAAATTTTATTGTTTTGCAACATTGAATCACATTGGATTTAATTTGGCTTTTTTGACCCTGATCAATGGAAAAGACTCTTTCATATCAAAGTGAAAACAGATTGCTACAGATTGGTCTAAATTAATGACAATTATTAAACAAAATAATTGATTGCATAATTACCCACCCCTTCAAGCCAGTATTTAGTAGATGCACCTTTGGCAGCAATTACAGCTTTCAGACTATGTGGATAGGTCTCTATCAGTTTTGCACGTCTGGACATTACAATTTTTCCCCATTCCTCTTTAAAAAAACTGCTCAAGTTCTGTCTAGTTGCATGGGAATTGTGAGTGAACAGCCCTTTTCAAGTCCAGCTACAAAATCTCAATTGGATTGAGGTCTGGACTCTGATTTGGCCACCCTATGACATTAATTTTGTTGTTTTTAAGCCATTGCTGTGTAGCTTTGGTTTTATGCTTAGGGTCATTGATTTGCTGGAAAACAAATCTTCCCTCAAGTCGCAATTCTCTTGCAGACTGCATCAGGTTTTCCTCCAGGATTTCCCTGAATTTTACTGCATTTACTTTACCTTCTGCCTTCATACGCCTTCCAGGGCCTGCTGTAGTGAAGCATCCACCACCATGCTTCACGGTAGGGATAGTGTGTTTTTAATGATGTGTGTTTAGTCTGATAGTCAAAAAGCTCATCAGAATCTTCTTCCAGCTGATTTCAGAGTGTTCCACATGACCTCTGGCAAACTCTAGCCGAGATTTCATGTGAGTTTTTTTCAACAATAGCTTTCTCTTTGCCCCTCTTCCAGAAAGTTGTGACTGGTGAAGGACCCGGGCAACAGTTGCTGTATGTGCAGACTCTGCCATCTCAGCCACTGAAGCCTGTAAATCCTCCAGAGTTGTCAACGTTCTCTTGGTGGCCTCCTTCACTAGTCCCCTTCTTGCACGATCACTCAGTTTTTGAGGATGGCCTGCACTAGGCAGATTTACAGCTGTGCCATTTTCTTTCCGTTTCTTGGTGATTGACTTGGAAATTCACTTGCATCTTTCTCCTGACTCGTGCTCTTCAACAACCTTTTTACAGAATGTTCTTTTGTCTTCAAAGTGTAGTTTTTGCTAGGATACTGACTCACCAGGAGGTGGACCTTCCAGATATAGGTGTATTTTTACTACAATCAATTGAAATACCTTGACTGCACACAGGTTTCCTAAAACAGAGCTTAATTTCACTAATTATGTGACTTCTAAAACCAACTGACAGCACCAGTGCTGATTTGGTGTGTCATGTTAAAGGGGGTGAATACTTTTTATAGGCACTGTATAACTATATACACACACATATATATAATTTGAATTAAATAAATAGTGCAAAAAGAGAACAAAAAATGCAGTGAGGTAATTGACATGGGTTCATTGTCCATACAGAAATCTAATGGTGGAGAGGCAAGGCTGTTCCTGAATATATTGAATGTGTGTCTTCAGGTTCCTGTACCTCTTCCTTGAATGTAGCGATGAGAAGAGGGCACATCCTGGGTGATGAAGTTCCTCAAAGTTTGCCTCCTTTTTTGAGGTATCACCTTTTGAAGATGCTCTCAGTTGAGGGGAGGCCAGTGCCCGTGATGTAGTTGACTGAATTTTAAACTTTCTGCAGCTTTGTCTGATCCGGTGCAGTGGCCAATCCATGCCAGACGGTTATGCAACCAGTTGAAATGCTCTCCACAGTACATCTGGTGAAATTTGCGAGTGTCTTTGGTGACATGCCAACTCTCCTCAAGCTCCTAACGAAACGTAGCTGTTGTCATGCCTTCTTTGCAATTGCATCAAGATGCTAGACCCAGGATAGATCTTCAGAGATGCTGATGCCCAGGAACTTTAGGACTGAAAATTGTCCTATTACCCTCTGGCTGAAAAAGATTTATAACTTCCCTCTAAACATTCTCACTATATTTACTTTTACTCATCAGGTAAGAGAAATGGTTACTCTGTCTTGGCCCCTCGTGAATCTATATACTTACGTTAAGTCATCAACAGCATGAAAGAGTCTAACTACCCACCGCTGACATTGAACCAAATTATCATTACTGAGTTTCCCATCATCAATACTCTGAGATCCACCATTGACTAGTAAACCAACAATGGATCTACACAAATGTGTTGGTCATACTGAAGTAACGTGAGCAACGTCTGACTTACCTCTAGACAGTCCCTAGCATTACCACCACCTATACGGAATAAGTCAGGAGAATGAGGGAATATTCTGCAAGTACCTGGTTAAGCACAGCTCCGAGAGACATTCCAAAAGCCTGGCAGTATCCAGGCCAGGGTGTCCTGCTCAATTGACACATAGGTACATAGCATGAGACTGAAGCAAGAAAAGGCTGTCTGGCTCTTTCAGCATCCACTGATATCCATCCTCTTAGGTCTTTCATCTCAACTCTGTTTCCCTGCAGGATCCAAAATCCTTTTCATTCCCTTAGTGCTCAGAAATCTTTCAATCTCTTTTTTTTTTGAATCAATGTTGATTGTCTTTCCACAACCTTTCAGGGTAGTGAATTCCAAAGACTTAGCACCTGCTAAAAGAAAGAAAAAAAAATCTTCTCATCTTAGTTCATCAAATAAACAGATTCCTAAGTTCCGGAACCTGGGCCTTAGCACTCAGATCTGCAGCTGGATCTTCAACTTCCTCACAGACAGGACCCAGGCTGTAAAAATAGGGGACAAGCTCTCCTCTACAATCACTCTGAGTACCGGTGCCCCACAAGGCTGTGTACTCAGCCCCCTGCAGTACTCACTGTACACCCATGATTGTGTAGCCAAGTTTCTATCGAACTCAATATATAAGTTTGCTGATGACACCACAATTGTAAGCCATATCTCGGGTAATGATGAGTTTGAGTACAGAGAGGAAATTAAGAACCTGGTGGCATGGTGCAAAGACAATAACCTATCCCTCAATGTCAGCAAGACGAAGGAATTGGTTGTTGACTTCAGAAGGAGTAGCGGACCACACGACCCCATTTACATTGGTGGTGCGCAAGTGGAACAGGTCAAAAGCTTTAAGTTCCTTGGAGCCATTATCACAAATGACCTGACTTGGTCCAACCAAGTAGAGTCCACTGCCAAGAAGGTCCACCAGTGCCTTTACTTCCTGAGAAAACTAAAGAAACTTGGCCTGTTCCCCACTAATTTTTATAGATGCACTGTAGAAAGCATTCCCCTAGGGTGCATCACAACCTGGTGTGGAAGTTGTCCCATCCAAGACCGGAAGAAGCTGCAGAAGACCGTGAACACAGCCCAGCACATCACACAAACCAATCTTCCGTCCTTGGACTCACTTTACTCCGCACGCTGTCGGAGCAGTGCTGCCAGGATAATCAAGGACACGACCCACCCAGCCAACACACTTTTCGTCCCTCTTCCATCTGGGAGAAGGCTCAGGAGCTTGAAGACCCGTATGGCCAGATTTGGGAACAGCTTCTTTCCAACTGTGGTAAGACTGCTGAACGGATCCTGACCCGGATCTGGGCCGTACCGTCCAAATATCCGGAACTGCCTCTCAGTTTTTTGCACTACCTTACTTTCCATTTTCTATTTTCTGTTTATGATTTATAATTTAAATTTGTAATATTTACTATCGATTTGTACTCCAGGGAGCGTGAAGCGCAGAATCAAATATCGCTGTGATGATTGTATGCTCTAGCATCAATTGTTTGGTGACAATAAAGTAAAGTAAAGATCTAAATTGCCCAGCCCTTATTCTGATACTGAATTCCTGGTCCTTGACCCTTTAGCCTTGGGAAACAACCTCTCTGCATTTCGTCTATTAAACAATATGACAGCTATCCTCTAGAAGATGAAAAAGGACAGGATGATATTAAAGCAACCTTATACCTATTATACATTATACAGCTCATATTGTGGTTAATCTACAATGACCCTCATTAACCACTATTCTAGTGAACTTTGTTGGGAGTCAAACAATTGGTGTTAAACATCTGCACTTCTATATGCTGCAATAATAGGTATAATGTAGGAGGGAAATTGAAAATCCGGCTGAGTGGTGACATAAGAACAATTTGTCATTCAATGTCAGCAAGACCACGGAGCTGATTATTGACTTCAGGAGGAGGAAGCTGGAGGTCCATGATCCAGTCTCATTGGGGGAATCAGAGGTGGAGAGAGTTAGCAACTTTAAATTCATCAGTGTTATCAGCAGTGCCTCTACTTTTTTTAGAAGTTTGTGAATAGTTGGAATGTCACCTAAAACTTTGACAGACTTCCATAGATGTGTGGTGCAGAGTTTATTGACTGGTTGCATCAGTCTGGTGTCGAAATACCAATGCTCTTGCATGCCTACAAAATGTAGTAGATACAGCATAGCGTATCACAGGAAAAGCCCTCCCCACCATTGAGCATATCCATGTGGAGCACAGTCGCAGGAAAGCAGCATCTATCATCAAGAACCCCCATCATCCCAGCCCTGTTCTCTTCTCGCTGCTGTCATCAAGAAAAAGTTACAGAAGCCTCAGGACCCACATCCAGGTTCAGCAAGTTATTATCCCTCAGCGCTCAGGCTCTTGAACCAGAGTTATCTTCACTCAACTTTAATTGCTGCATCACTGAACAGTTCCCATAACCTATGGACTCACTTTCAAGGACTCTTCATCTCACATTTTCTATATTTATTGCTTAATTTTTATAATTATTATTTTCTTTTCCTTTTGTAATACACAGCTTGTTCTCTTTTGTGCATTGATTGTTTGTCCTGTTGGGATGGTCTTTCATTGATTCTATTGTGTTTTTGTATTTATCGTGAATGCCCACCAGAAAATGAACCTCAAGGTTGTATATGGTGACATAAATGTACTTTGGTAATAAATTTACTTTGAACTTTGAGGTTTTGAAACCATTATTGGGAGGCCGACTAGCAGCACACCACTAAATGCTGTTGTCTGAATTTTTCTCCCAAGAAGGGAAGATTGAAAAACAACTCAACCTCCAGCTATCCAGTGACCAGCTGGAATATTGCTTGTTGGAAAGAAAATATAAATAATCTCCTATTTTGTGTGGGTTGGCTGGAAACAGAGTTGTATTTGCTGGCGTCTGATTCTGAGCCAATCCTCTGTAATCAATTTTTTTTGAGCTGCGTGTTTAACTATTCAAGAAAACTGTTAAGAAGCTCTTCATTATGGGGTTAAAATATGACACATCACTGAGAAATTAGACTCTTTCTCTTAATTCCACTATTCCTGTAAGTTATTGACTCATTTTTTGTGGGCAGGTTGCGAAAACCTTAGGAGCTCACTGCTAGTAGCCTGCATTTTTTTTAATTGACTCAATGCATAAAATATCCTTGGCTTTTTTAAAGTTTCTGAGACACAATGACCACAATTTTGTGCTGAACCAATTAAATTAGTAATCAAATGACTAAGTAAGCCAATTTCTTCTGCCTGTGTCAAGTCCTTCACTCAAGCACTTTTCCACCTCCCAAAGGCAAATGAAGAGAAGCATTGCACTTTGCATTGAAAAAATCAAAAAATAAACCATTTCCCTGTAAGAGATTATTTCTCCAACAAAATAACATGACTAGTTTTTAATAGTAGTTATATTTGGGAATTTTGGGTGTACTGTATGATCCATGAACAATGGGAATTTGTGTGGGGGTTTATTAACATTTCATTAACATTTAATTGGTTAAATAAATAAATCTTTTGCATATTCTATGCAAAATCAACACTAATTTGCATAATTTGTTTTTCATCAGGGAGCTGGTGATTATAGAATTACTGGACTTCCTGCCTTTGTAAATCAGCATTGTGCTTTGGAGAACAATTCTATATGAGATAGATTCCATCACAACTACCTATCCCCCATTACCCTACATTGCATTTTAAGTGCAGTAATCAACTGAAGTAATCCTTGTTGCTAGAGATTTTCAGTAGCTTTATCTTCTCTAGCTTTTCTGAGTTGTATATCATAGCTTCATTTAGGTTCCTTGCTTTCGAATGCATGGCTATGTTGCTATCAGCTATTAATTTTGAACTTGGAGCATTATGTTGAAAATTCATCCACTATTTTTAGTGCATGGATTGACACAATCACTTCAGATTCTTATATGGTCCATTTTATTAAGTTCATTGGACTATAAATCGAATCATTTTTCTGTGGCAGAGGACACACTCTTCATGTCACTTGAGAATGATGCTAATTATAATTATCCGTAAGTGCTACCAATTCTATCATTGGCTGCAAGCCCATTGGATGGGTGTGGGGAAGGTAGAGTACAAAAAAAAATCCGTGATGATATTTTGTATCAGGCAGCAACTCTTGGATTGCATTCTGGCTACAGAGATTCAAGCATCTTGATGAACAAATGGATTGATGTTTATTCCTGTCACGGTCTGCAAGGATCTTGTACGTTCTCCCTGAGACCACATGAGCTTCCTCCGGTTGCTCTTGTTTCATCCTACATACGACTCGGGTTAGTAGGTTGTGGGCATGCTACATTGGTGCTGGAAGCATAGAGACACCAGTGGGCTGTCCACCACAATCTTTACTGATTTGATTTGACGCAGCATATTTCACTGCATGCTTCGATGTACATGTGACAAATAAACCTAATCTTTAAATAGCTGAAGAAATGGGGTTATTAGGCTGCTCTGAGCAGGAGTAACATCCTTTCCTTTCCAAGGGGCAGTAACGCCTACAAGGAGACAATGTGAAGAGATTGGTGTGTTCTCAACGTCAGGAGTAGCACACCAAGAATGTTGCTGTTATCCCTCGAAAAATCAACTACAGTGTCATTTTGCAAAGACAGTTAATTTTAATCACTGCAGTATTTAGAGTCACATTACATACAACACTCACCGTACTCGTCACACAATCCTCATCCAATGCTTTGCAATCCTTACACCATTTCTGATTAAACAATTTTTTTCTTAAGTGTTACTGCAGTTCTTGCCTGCCAAAAATCCAAATCTCATTCGTAGACAGTTCCACCATAACACTGATATTATCCATTGGGCTAATTGTTAGGAATAAACTGGATATTGAGGGCATTAACTTCTTTCTATTCAGAAGAGATATGTTAGCACAAAAAAATAAGATTGCACCATCTTATTTGCATCTTATTTTTTCCTTCACCTATGAAGTGCCTCAGTAACTTCCCTGAATAGTGAATGCAAACTTGATTACCCTTAAGCATCTGAAGGGCTCCAAAACAAAACACAACCAGGACATCTATAATACATGAGGATCATTTTTGAAGTTTGCGAACAACTTTCCAAAAGTAGCAAAATCTTTAGAAGCCTTATGGCTGTACATTACGAAACAGGCAAAAAAAAATTAACAGAAGTTATCCAGTAGTGTGAAAAAGTTAAACTAAAAAAACTAAGAAACTGTATGTAAGAGATGTGCCTTCTAAATTACATACCACTGTATCCTTCCTACTGCACCTGTTAGGAAGGTTCATGTGTTGTTGAGTATATGTCTTGAGATAGGTAACACGGGTTTCTGAAGGATAGTCTGCACTAGACCTGAGGAGATACTGGATGTCTTAGAGCACATGAAATTAGAACAACATAGGAAGCTAGAGAAGGAATTACCCTGGCTAAGGTATGTTCAATTAACATATAGAAATGTATTGTTTTCTTGTATTTTTCTTGTGGTTTAACTTTCCTATGCTTGCTTATAATACTTATATAATCACTTCTATATGTATAATTATTCAGCTAATTCTCTATTATTTGTAGTAAAGCTGATAATTTATTTTCTAGAAGCATCTTAGTTTTTCAGCAGCAGGTGTCACACAACTTGAAACTGGCTATTTCATATGAGGCATCTTATCAATGGAAGGTGTTTTATTTGTGGTCTGATTAAGAGATAACCACAACTTCTTTCTCTTTGTTTTCCTAACACAATGACCGTAATGACCAAGTGTTATGCCTTATTCTTGACTTCTGAAGAACCTCCTCAACAAGATCACCAGATTTAACAGATGTATGCATTGTCTTTTATCAAGGGTGAGGTGCCAGAGGACAGGAAAGTATCTGATGTTTAAGAAGGTCTGCAAAGAGAAGCCTGGAAACTATAGACCAGTCAGCCTAACACCTGTGACAAGGAAGTTACTAGCAGGATTCTGGAGGATAAGACATACGAACATTTGGAATTGATTAGGGACTTGGTTAGGGATCATCAGAGTGGCAGATGGGGCTCATCAGCCATGGTTGGCAGCTTATCTCGGAGAACTAAAACTCTGATCTCAAACACCCGCTGCCCTGCGGCAACACGCATTCATGAGGATGGCTTCGGAGTAAACCCCGAGGAAAACTCCGGAGCTGGAGTCCCTAAGGCAGTTTTACATTGAGTTCAACGTTGACTGACAACTCACGTGACACTGCAGGCGCCAAACTATATCATTCCCTGCCATTCCTTTGGATTCATCAGCTGCGTGAAGAGTTGGAGTCTGCTGCATGGGCTTGCTCTCCATATCCTACTGCCCTGGCTTATATATTTAAACAGATAGGACACAGCATCCATGGTCAACCTTGAGCAACAGAGGCCTCATTCAGAATGGCTTTGTGCAGAGAGATCATGTCTTACACACTTGATTTAATTTTTGGAAGAAATAACGAAGAAGGTTGAAGAGGGCAGAGTAGTAGATGTAGTCTATAAGGATTTCCATATAGCCTTTGATAAAGATCCACAAAGGATGCAGTTCTATAGAATTAGTTCATATGGGATCCTGGAAGAGCTGGCTAACCAGGTACACAATTGGCTTAATGACAGAAAGCGAGCCTGATGGTGTAAGTCCTTCTTCATACTGGATGCCTGTGATGAGTGGCATTTCCCAGGGGTGCGTGCTAGCCCCTTTGCTGTTTGTCATGTATATCAATGGTTTGGATGAGAATGTGGTAGGCATGGTTATTAATTTTGCATGTGATACTAAAATGGGTGGTATCATTGACAGTGCAGATATTTATCATGATGCACAGAGAGATATTGATCAGTTGGATAAATGGGGCAAGGAATGGCAAACGGAGTTTAATTCGGATAAGGGCAGAGTGGTGCATTCTGAGAAAATAAGTGAGGTTAGGACATTCACAGCCAATAGTAGGGTTCTGGGGAGCGCTGTAGGAGTGCAAGTATGTATATGGTTCCTTGGCAGTGTCCTTACAGGTAGACAATGATGAAGAGAGCTTTTGGCCTGCTGGCCTTCATTAGTCAGGACAATGTGTGTAGATATTGGGATGCCATTTTGCAGTTTTACAAGATATTGGTGAAGTCACATTTGGAATATTCAATTTGGTCATCCAGCCACTGGAAAGATGTCATTAAAATGGAAAGAATGCAGAGGAGATTTACAAGGATATTTTCAGGATTTGAAGGGCTAAGGTATAGAGAGAGCTGAGCAGGTTGACAGTGTTTTTATTGAAGTGTAGGCAAATGAGAAGTCATGTCATAAGAGTATTTAAAATCATAAGGTCATTGATAGTCAATTGGCATAGGTTTAAGATGAGAAGTGTGATATTTAGCAGGAACCTGAGGAGTAACTTTTTCAGCCTGATAGAATGAGCTGCCAGAGGAAGTGGATGAGGCAAATGTATTAGCAACATTCGAAAAGTACATGGATATCTATTGCCGTAGTGGAGATGCTAGTGAATGTACTGTACAATCTCTTGGAATTATTTTTAAACAGAGTCCATTGAATATTGAATATGTGAGCAATGTCTTTATTGGTTGCATGTGCAATTGATGTTACTGTTTGTACCAGAATGGCAACACAGAAGTGGGGGTTGGAGGGCTGGGGTTGTAAAATCATTAAGTGTTCTTACAATATGCTGCTCACTTGGAGGTTGTAGAAGTGTCATTCCCTGGGTCAGCTCCTTTTCTCCAATTTGCCCTCATTGTTCCTTGAAATTATCTCTCCCCCTAGCTGCCAAAACAATGTGCTTATTTTGCTCTTGTCAAGGCTGTCATAATGCCAGATATCTCTTGCTATGCTTTCAGATCTTTCCTCCCAATTATTTCTGTCTCGTTTAGGTTAATTCTGCCTGAAGAATGAAATTCCACCCTGCTTCATTATTTCCTGAATGTAAAGTGAGTAACAGAGGAAAACATTTAAGCACACAGTGAGGCAGAGTTGGCAGGTAAGGTGATGAGGAAGGGTGCACGTCGTTATCAATGTGCGGAAAATCCAATCATTTGTAGTAAGACAGGGGACACTCCAGGTCATGAATTGCCACATGCTGTTTTTCCGTGAAAGAAAATGTAAGATCTGTTCCTCCATTCACCAGATATTCTCCCCCCATGACAGAACTCAGAACAATGTAGTTGCTTAGGGAATGTAGATGAAACAACTGTCCAACAGAGTCACTCATTCATCTTTTCCATATCATCTTAGAGCTTCATTCCGCTCACATTTATATTCACAATCCCATTTGTTAGTGTCATCAAGCAAACAGGGAAGTAAGACATTTGGTTCCCTCAGATAAAGCATTAATAAAGATTGAAAAAGCTGTGACCCATCCATTGACCCAACTAGTAATTGCTCATCTGTCTGAGAACTAGTAATTTATTACCACTATCTGCTTTCTATTCAATAACAAATTTTCAATGCACGACAGTATATTACTCACAGTTCCATGTTCTATAATCCTACTCACCAGCCTCCTGTGTTTGGGTTTCATCTAATGCTTTCCAGAACGCCATCCACTAGTTCCCATTTATCTATTCTGACATTGATATCTCCAAGTACTCCAGCAAGTTAATTCAATACGTGTTTCTTTTCACAAATTTATAGTGGCACTTCTAAATCCCATTATTCTTTTGAAGGAGATCTGTTATTATTTCCTTCCTTGCATATTCTGTGGCCACTTTATTATGTACACCTGCTCATTAATCGGCCAATTATGTGGCAGCAACTCAATTCATAAAAGCATGCATAAGGTCAAGAGGTTCATTTGTTCTTCAGACCAAACATCAAAATGCGAAAGAAATGTGATCTAAGTGACTTTGACATTGAAATGACACTGATGACAGACAGAGTGGTTTGAGAATCCCAGAAATTGCTGATCTCCTGGGATATTTGACACAACAATCTCCAAAAATAACAAAAATGGTGCAAAAGACAAAAAAAAAATCATCCAAAGAGCAGCAGCTCTGTGGATGAAAGTACCATATTAATGAAAAAGGTCTAGAAGACAATAGCCAGAATAGTTCAAACAGACAGGAAGACAATAGTAACTCAAATAACCATGCATTATGTCAATTATTTGGATAACAGAATTGAAGGCTTTGGGGCCAAGTTTGCTGAAGACACGAAGACAGGTGGAGGGGCAGGCAGTTTTGGAGAAGTAGAGAGGCTACAGAGGGACTTACATAGATTAGGAGGATGGGCAAAGAAGTGGAAGGTGGAATACAGTGTTGGGATGCGTGTGGTCATGCACGTTGGTAGAAGAAATAAAAACAAAAACTATTTTCTAAATAGAGAGCTGACTGTGGACTTCAGGAAGGGTAAGATGAAAGAGCACATACCAATCCTCATAGAGGGATCAGAAGTGGAGAGAGTGAGCAGCTTTAAGTCCCTTGGTGTCAAGATCACTGAGGATCTAACCTGGTCCCAACATATCGATGTAGTTATAAAGAAGGCAAGACAGCGGCTATACTTTATTAGGAGTTTGAAGAGATTTGGCATGTCAACAAGTACATTCAAAAACTTATATAATTGTACCGTGGAGAGCATTCTGACAGGCTGCATCACTGTCCGATATGGAGGGGCTACTGTACAGGACCAAAAGAAGCTGCAGAAGGTTGTAAATCTCATCAGCTCCATCTTGGGCACTAGCCTACAAAGTACCCAGGACATCATTAGGGACCATCCATTATTAAGGACCTCCAGCACCCAGGGCATGCCCTTTTCTCACTGTTACCATCAGGTAGGAGGTACAGAAGCCTGAAGGCACACACTCAGCAATTCAGGAACAGCTTCTTCCCCTCTGCCATCCGATTCCTAAATGGACATTGAAATTTTGGACACTACCTCACTTTTTTTAAATACAGTATTTCTGTTTTTGCACATTTTAAAAAATCTATTCAATACTGTATATGTGATTGATTTACTTGCTTATTTATTATGTTTTATTTTATTTTTTTTTCTCTCTCTCTGCTAGACTATGTTTTGCATTGAACTGCTGCTGCTAAGTTAACAAATTTCACATCACATGCGGAGATAATAAACCTGATTCTGGAGAGGACATTCAAAAATCTGAGCTGCAAAGGAAATTGGAAATTCTTACGCAAATTTACCTGAAGGTTAATTTGCAGGTCTTATTACAAACATGGTGTGCAGAAGAGCATCTCTGAATGCACAGCTCATTAAACATTGAAGTGGATGGGCTACAGCAGAAGACCATGAACAGACACTCAGTGGCCAGTTTATTAGATTCAGGAAGTACCTAACAAAGTGGTTACAAAGTGTAGATTCCAGCATTTTTCCTTACCACTGACACCAGGCTCGCAGCCAGTTCTTTTTTCCTCTCCCTCTCCTTTCTTAAACAATGGGGTCACACTGGTACCCTTCCACCCACCGAAACCATAGCATTTGAAAAAGTGATAGTCAGTGGAGTTGTCATTTCTAAAGCTAACTCTTTCAAAAGCCCAAGATGCAGATCATGGGGTCAATGGGATTTGTCAGTTTTCAAGTTCATCAGCTTCTCCAGTTGTATTTCTTGAGCAAACCCAGCATTCCAGATGAGAAACCTGGTGGTGTGGGCAGCCAAGTACTGATGAGGCTCAGGCAGCCTCACTGAGTCTCCCTCCCAGGATACACAAACTATCCAAATCATTAGAAACTGAAAATTGAACTTGGGCTCTGACTTTCCTACAGACTGACCCACTCTAATTTCTGTGGGTTATCAGAGGAGCACATCACTTAGAGAATCTACATTTACTTTATAATCATTAGTAACGTTGCTTTGCTTTGCTTTACTTATTAGTTCTGCAACCCTCTCACTGGGGCTCATGTACAGACTCGGCTCGGTAGCTAACTGCTAACAGCCACCAGCCACATGACTCAGCAGTGAGAAGGTCACCTTTCAGAAACAATAGGCATCTAGGGCTTGTATGATCTGGGGTTCAACCAAACAGAGATGTTGTGATGTTCTGAGTAAAGAAACCTCGAAGTGAGTGAATGCCGCGTAAGTACAGATAAAATTATAAAGTAAGTATATTTACCAAATTTTCAACATTAACAATTACAGAAAATGAATAGAAAAATACAAGGGCCCATTACAGTTAAGCCAGTCCAATGTGTACATAACTTTGGAGCTCATACTGGAGTATTCAGGAGTGCATCCCTTACTCAAGTGCTGAACCCATGGCCTGTGTGAAAGCACAGGCCACATTACACATTCCCCTCAAAGGCCATGTCAAACATACTGGCTCTCTCAGGGGTATTGGCCCTACTTCCTTGGAGCCAATCATCTGCACAAAGCACTCCTTGCAATGGGGTCTCCCCCTTCCAAAGGCATTCTGTGACAACTTCCCTTATGCTCCACTCCACAGTTCCTGCCAAAAGATCGCTGTCCTTCAGAAAACTCTTCCCCACAGCTCTCTAGAACATTCTTTCACATCTCACAATCCTGATTGGCTGACTCACATTCCTAAGTTAGATAATATAGGTCTTTATCTTAGCCAAAGCCAAAACATACTTTCCAGCATGGCACACTGCTGTTACATAAAACTGCTTATATAAACTTTCTCACTGCATAGCAGTAGACATCTTAACCAGGGCATTACCCCCACCAAAAATATTCATGTCCTCATGACCTTGAAACATATTAAACCATTACTAATGACGCAGTATTCAAATAAATTCTGAGACTTCAGGACCCCCAATCCATTCGTAAATGGAAGTAACGTATCTCACTATTGGGATGAATGCAATGCTCTGTTTCCCCGGTGCATCATATGTCAGCCTATCTGGGGGTTTCCTGACTCTCTGAGACCTTTTTATCTCATTGTCAGCTTCTTCAGCCTCAGGCACTCCTTGTGACCTTTCCTGTCTACTATAGGATGCCTCCCCCGATCTATCACTCGTACCTTCTGGCAAATCAGGTCCCTCTGCTCCATGACTGAACTTCAGTTTAAGGAGGTGCTGCTAAATATCTTCAACCTCCGGTGATGTTAACCAGCGAGACCTCTCTCAGAAAGTTGTCATCTGTCACTCTAATAGTGTAGCAAGTAGTCTTGGAGCAACCAACATCAGACTCA
This sequence comes from Mobula birostris, assembly GCF_030028105.1. Taxonomy (NCBI): domain Eukaryota; kingdom Metazoa; phylum Chordata; class Chondrichthyes; order Myliobatiformes; family Myliobatidae; genus Mobula; species Mobula birostris. Next base: position 30,052,498 of record NC_092386.1, read on the forward strand.
GAAGCTGAAAAGACATCTTCGCGTTCCAACATCTTCTCAAATAATCTTCTTTTCCATTCCTCTGGTATCGTTAAGCCACCAAAGTTGAATGACTTTAATGTCAACTTCCTCAATCCAGGAGACTGTTTCTCTTCCATTTTCCCCATAAAACTAAACACTACCATCACAGAAAAAAGATAGGCAATCAGCATTCCACGTCTGAAGGTAAATGTAGTAACTTCTACTTTGAAAGGGCACACTCGACAGGTTCATACCCAAAGAAACAACATGATCTTGAACGTCAAAACCAATATGTATATACAGAGGCTTTCACAACCTGTACAGCATGGCAAGGACACTACATACAAAGCACTGGAAGTGGAATGAATGGAAGTAACCCCCCCCCCCCCATTATCCTAATTAGTATTAACTTACTTTTAATAATACTTACATTACAACACTTCTCCCCCTTTAAAATCCAACATTCCCCAAATGTAAAAACTAGAAAATAAAAAACAGTAGTGTTATTAACTTGCGTACCCCTGAAAACTTATACTAGTATCTCAGCAACAGTTTATCAATACAAAACATCTGGAAAACATGACAGAGTCAACACTCAATCTATCTACAACAAAAAAAAAACTGTCCCATCAAAGATTCAGTCTGTCAGGAGGTTTACAAGTGCACTGTGATCTGCACACTACCCCCGGTGACCCAGCAGGCAACGCTGGTGGGAATGTTTTGGGTGGATCTGGTTTTGGGGGCATGAGAGGGGTCTGTGTGTCTGCATGAGAATGTCCATCCTCTTCAGGGGACCCCAACCCCTCTGCCAGCGTCTTGCCTCTGGCAAAGTCACTGGTGGACATGCTTCCGCAGTAGTCTGTCTCACAATTGGAAACTCCATGGAACTGTCTGCCTCTGAGCTGGTATCATGACACAGGCGCACATGGTCCTGATGTCTGCGGAAAACATGCCCATCAGTCAGCTTAACAACATAGGAGAAGGGACCACTCTGCTTAAGAATAACCCCAGGAAACCATTGCTGATTGTTTCTCACATAGACATCATCATCCGGTTTTAACTGTCTCTCTCATGCATGTTGATCATGTCCCTCCTTTTCTCTTCACTTTTGCCTTCATGTCCAGGTGCAGCAGGTCCAATCTTGACTTGGACCTAGGCCCCGTCAGCATCTCTGCTGGAGTGCGGGCAGTCGTAGTCTGTGGCGTGAGGCAGTATTTAAACAGGAAAGGTGAAAGCCAAATGCCAAGAGAGTCCCCTGTCATCTACTTCACTGTCTGAACAGCCCACTCAGCCAAAACATTGGAGGCTGGGTGGAAAGGGGCCGTCTGGATGTGATGAATGCCATTCTGCTGCATGAACTCACTGAATAGCTCACTGGTGAATGTCGGGCCATTGTCAGTGACCAGAGTGTCAAGCAACCTGTGGACTGTAAACACTTGCCTGAGTTTGTCTATGGTTGAGGGGGCTGTGAAGTTGCTCATGATGTCAGCTTTGATCCATTTAGAATGCGTATCTACCATTACAAGAGATATCTGCCCCATAAGAGGGCCAGCAAAGTCCAAATGTAGCCTAGACCAGGGGTGGTCTGGCCACTCCCATGGTGCAAAGAAGCTGGTGGTGGCATATTCTGATTAATCTGACACTGCGTACATGATTTTACCTTGTTCTTCAGATCCTGATCCATTCTTGGCCACTAAACGTAGGACCTTGCAAGGCTTTTCATCCGAGACACCCCTGAATGAGTCTCATGAATTTCCTCCACAATCTGTGAATGGCCAGGGGGAGGCATGATGACCCTCGCCCCCCAGAAAATGCAGCCATCCTGCAGTCTTGCATTTGGCATAAGGCCTCAGTTCCTCTCCTTCCACGAATCTGGGCCAACCTTGTAAAAGAAAAGTCTTGACTTGGGACAGGTCTGGGTCCCTCTCTGTCCACTGCTTGATCTGGGTCGCCTTTACTGGTGTCTCTGACAGCCTCGCCAATGAAAACACAGCCTCTGGAGGCACATATGTGGTAACAGGTATCTCAGGTAAAGATAGGTGACTCAGTGCATCGGCGTTTGCATTATCCCCACCCGCCCTGTACACGATAGTGTACTGGTAGGCTGACAATATAAGACCCCAACGTTGTACCCTAACAGCTAATGGTGGGATGCATCCAGTCTCACTGAACAGGCTCATCAGTGGCTTATGGTCCATATAAATTGTAAATACGCATCCATAAAGGTACTGATGAAAGCGTTCGACCTCAAAATCAATGGCCAGACCTTCTTTGTCTAGCTGTGAATATCCCTTCTCAGCAGCTGTCAGGGTACGTGAAGCAAAACCAATAGGCCTCTCTGAGCGGTCCTCCATTACATGTGAGAGAACTGCCCCAACTCCATAGGGCGAGGCATCACACGCAGGAGTGATCTCCTTGTCTGAGTTAATGTGAACAAGCAGCTTCGCTGAGTGGAGGAGTTCTTTCACTTCCTTGAAAGCTTTCTCCTGCTCTTCACCCCACTGCCACTTAGTGTCATTGTGAAGCAGCTTATACAGTGGGGTCAAAACCCTTGAGAGGTCAGGAAGAAACTTGCCATAATAATTCACCATGCCCAAAAATGATCTGAGTTCCGTGACGGTCTTAGGGTTGGGGCCTCCTTAATAGCTCTCACTTTGACCTCCACAGGGCAAAGCCCCTCAGCTGTGATCTTGTGTCCCAGGTAAGTCACACTCGATGCCAGGAACACACATTTACCACATTTCAACCACAGCCCTGCGTCTGAGAGCCTCTTCAGCACCCGTTCTAAATTAGCAAGATGCTCCACCTCCATAGCCCCTGTGATCAAAATATCATCAAGATAGACTGCTACGTGCGGAATCCCCTGCAGCAAAGTGTTCATTGTCCTTTGGAAAATGGCAGGGCTGGACTCCACTGCAAACACCAGGTGACTGTACTTGAATAATCCCTTGTGCATATTAATTGTGACATACTCCTTTGAATCCTCGTCGAGCAGCAACTGTTGGTAGGCGTAACTCATGTCCAGCTTTGTGAACAGCTTACCCCCTGACAGGGTCGCAAACAGGTCATCCACCCGTGGCAATGGGTACTCCTCCAGCCTAGAGACCTGATTCACTGTAAGCTTATAATCCCCACATATCCTCACCGTTTTGTCTGCCTTCAAAACTGGAACAATGGGAGCCACCCACCTTGAAAACTGGATGGGCTCAATAACGCCCAGCCTCTGGAAATGTTCCAGCTCCTCCTCGACTTTGTCTTTCATGGCATAGGGCACCGACCTGGACTTAAAAAAATGTGGTGTAGCCTCAGGGTCAACATGGAGATTCACTGTCACACCCTTCAGTGTTCCTAGCTCATCCCTGAAAACATCACTGTACCATTGCAGAATGTCCTCCGTCGTGTGTGCATACTTAATTTCATGCCAGTTTAGCTGGATTTTGCGAAGCCAATCGCGTCCCAAAAGACTGGGCCCCCTGCCCTTAGCTATCACTAACCTGGCTTCAGCCTTCTAGCCCCAGCTGAAATGCCCACATATAACACCCCTAAGTGAGGTATGAGCTGCCCCATATAGGTCCTAAGTTTGAGCTTTGACAGTCTAATGGGAGACAGGCTGGACCCCCATGTCCTTCCGTAGGTCTCCTCACTAATGACCGATGCAGTAGCCCCTGAATCAATCTCACACTTAATGTCCTTTCCCCTGACAATGACTGTGGCATAATATGGTTCAGGTGTTTCCTCATCTGTTTCCACTCTAAACATGTTGTAGGCACACGCTGCCTCTTCATCTGCCTCTCCTAGATGGTGTGTGGCTGCCTGAGCCTGTTGAGCTTTCCCCTGCCCAGCCTTAATCTTACCCTTTGAACTTCTTCACTTTTGAGCTAAATGTCCCTCTTTGCTACAAGCATGGCAGACAATGTCTTTGAATTTGCAATCATTTGCATAGTGCGTCCCTCCACACCAGAAACATTCCACCTGCTTTGCCTGTTTACCAGTCTCCCTCCTGACTTGGTGCACTGCTGCCGACTGCGACCCCCCATATCATTTCTGGATGTCCTTGACATTATTAGCAGCCATTTCCTTGCCTTGGGCAATCTCTAAGGCTTTCTTGAAAGTCAACGGTGGGGTTTCCCCTAATAGGTGGCATTGTATGCCGTCACTATTAATGCCGCATACCAAACTATCACGGAGCATGTCATCCAACACAGCTCCGAAATCACAATGCTCCGACAGCTGCCAAAGCTCGGCCATGAAATTGGCCACAGACTGACCTGGCTTCCTGAAACGGCTGTGAAACTTACACCATTGGACTATCACAGGAGGTTTCGGATTGTAGTTGTTCCCCACGAGCTTGACCAGTTCATCATATGGAATGTCCCCCGGTTTCCGCGGTGTGGCTAAATTCCTTATTAGCTTGTAAGTCTTTGCCCCACAAACACTCAGGAGAATAGAGCACCTCTTAGCCTCCTCAGTAATACCATTAGCACAGAAAAAGTGTCCCAATCTTTCCTCATACTCCAGCCAGTCCTCTGTTAACTCCACAAATTCAACTGTAGTCCCAAACTTAGCCATCTGAACGTGAGGCCCCTATCGGTGCTGCTGCTCCCGTTCGAAATGCGCCGACACGTCCACAAAACGTTTACCTCGTCACCAAAAATATGTGGTAACTTCTACTTTGAAAAGGGCACACTCGAAAACTTCATGCCCAAAGAAACAACTTTATCTCGAATGTCAAAACCGTTATGTATATACAGAGGCTTTCACAACCCATACGGCATGGCAGGGACAGTATATACAGAGCACCGGAAGTAAACAGAACGGAAGTAAACCCCACCCCCCATTATCCTAATTAGTATTAACTTACTTTTAATAATACTCAGATTACAACAGTAACATTGCTTCCTGAGGTGTTCCTGACAATCACTGTCATCCTGTTTGCATAGGCAGCAGAAGATATCTGCAGTTCAGGTCTCACCAGCACTCCTGCTGGTAAGTGCGACTCTTCTTCCTAATCATCAGGAGCATCCACCTGGATGGTCAAGGTGTTGGGAATTCCAGCAATTTCGAGGTTTCCCATCACTCCAGCTGCTGCTTCAGGACGTAACATGACAGATTTAGACTGGGTGTACCACACAGTTCCTTGATTTTACTCATCGTCCTGCTTAGGAGGAACTTGACCTTCTCAAATGCAGCTCTGAACACAGGGTGAATGGACAAGGTTTTCAAAAAATTCTCTCCATTCCTCTCCTTTTCACAATGGAAGTATTTGTTCCCACAAGAAAGGAAGCTTCACCCTTTTCAACTGAATCTGGGCAGACCAGCACTGGTGTGTCAACAGTCACAGTTACTCCAACATCTGCTTCCAAAAACTCCAGTTTCAATGACAAGTCACCATCGTATGGGTACTCAGCTGTACTAAGCCCCCAGATCTCAAGGGCACTGTGTAGCATCAATGATAAATGTGTCAAATACCAGTTGTGAACGGATCTATAATGCAAAGTGATTTGAGAACCTGCTTCAAGTATGGCTCTAACATAAACACCTTTAACCCATATGAGATCTTGGTCCAAATAAACCATCAGGAATAGTATTTTGCACTTTAGAATTTTCCCTTGAGGCACTGATTGGAACCTATCCTTTCTGAAATGCCAACCTTTTCCTTTACTGGGTCCCTTGGTAGTTTTGTCTGTTTTCTTCTCTGTTTGAATAACCGCTGACTGACTTTTCAAAGATTTTCCTGCTTCTCACAGTCTCGTTTGAAATGTCCATCTTCTCCACAGAAGGACATTTGCTGGTGTCAGATGCCTTCCCATGAATATGTTTTTATAAACTGCCTTAATCTTTCAGGTGGCTCTCGATTATAAAACATATTTAAGTAAGACTAGATTTCTTAATTAGTGATCTAAACCTGATGTTTTTTTTAAGTAAGATGGATTTTTGTTTTGATTCTTTCATTGAGCTATATATGAAACTTCACCTGCAAGAAATTTAAGGTTTGAAATATTGAATTCATGGAGACAAAGATTAGCATTGATAAATCATTTTTCTGAATGCCCACAATGACGTTGGCTGTTTTCCAGCATTGATAGCTGGAGATCATCAAGCCTCTTCAAATCTGAAAATGGGTTTTTGTACACGGAGGGTCCTCTTGCTCAGACAGGCTCTGTACTCGAAGCAACCCATACCTCGAGGGTTTCTGTGCTCAGACTGGCTCGCTGCTCAGCATTAGGCATAAACCAGCCTGCCATCAGAAGACTGAGCCTAAGGACACACTGGAAAAGACAATGTAGTCCAAAGACAGACAGGTGGTACCTTTGGGTGACTTCACTTGTTGAAAGATCCAGCCTTCCCTGTTCCATTACTAAGTGTGGATAAATTTTTGCATTTGAGAAAATCACTTGATCCACCATAGTTTTCTATTTTTCATGAATGTGGTTTTATTATTCCTTGTCCAGTTTTATAGCTAAAATCATAACAACAAATTAAATGTGGAATAAGGAAACATTTTGAAATTTAATTCCTCAGCAACTTTTCAGAACAATGCTAAAGAGCACACTGGTGCAGATTTGCACATCTCCTGTGTGCTGTAGATGTGCAGAGTAGGCAGCTCAAGGAATCAATCATTAAGTGAATCTGTTCTACTGCCAGCGCTGCTATTAGGAGCTGAGCTCTCCAGCCAGAAGCCTCCTTGAAATCTCAATACCATTACAGCAACAGGAAAGGCCACCAGCTCTCCCATCTTTCAAGAAAGAAGCAGAACTGTTTAAAGGAAAAAATAACTACTTTTAAGTTTGCCTCTAGCTGTCTAATATGTATTGCTATGATCCGACCTTTTTTTTAGTGTTTCAGTTCAGATTGCTAAATCTTGCAAGAAATAGCATGGCAGTCCTTGCAAGATATTTTCCTCATTCCAGGGATTCTACATAAAGGAGGTCTTCCTTGCACCTGAGTGCCTTAGTGGACACTCTTTGGAGAGAGTTGAACTGGCAGAGTTAGTAGAGGGCATGCAGTTCAAGACAAGCTGCTGGAAGAGGGAGAGGGTGATTGCAGTAAAATGTTCAAATCAGAAACATTCACACCAATGTGACTGATGAGGGCATTCTCTTACTGAAACTTAGAGGGGAATAATGTGTGAGATAATCTCGGAGCTGGTAGTTATTTGTGTGAGATGCTGCAATTCAGTAAGGTCCTCTAGGCAATGTTTAGCGCAATAATTTACAACACCAGCGTTCATTTCTTGCTGCTGTCTGTAAGAAGTTTATGTATTCCCTCAGGACCATGTGAGATTCCCCCTGGTGTTCTGGTTTCTTCCCACATTCCAAAGATGTAGAGGTCAGTAGGTTAATTGCTTACATGGGTGTAATTGCTTGGCACAGGCTTGTTGGGCCGGAAGAGCCTGTTGACATGCATCTCTAATGTAATGTAAAATGTAAAACACTTACATTTGCCACCTGCTACATTTGCAAATGCAACTTCACAACAGAGCAAAACCTGCACAACGACCAGTGCAGGATTAGAAATTGACATGCCCGCTCTTTCTGGCAGGCTGATCAATAAATTAAACACACCAGAAGTGTTTTCCCATCAGTGTTGTAACAGAGTTCATGTCTGACCTTGTCTTCCAGGGCATTGATGCCTGTGCTATCAGTTCTTCTGGCCCTGGGCAGAGCCCACTCTTTTTCAGTGTTGTATTGTACCCTGATCTACAGCAAGGCACATTTGAAACAGCCACAAAAATGAACACACAGCACACATTGGCATACACTGTGTGTCGGAAATACTGTGTGACAATTCATTGTGTAACACAATCCGTGCATTCTTATTCAGTGCTATTGGATTTAATCTCCCATATGTGCTCTAAATCGGGAAAGACATTCACAAATTTGGTGTCGTTGTTTGGGGGATGACAATTTCTTTATGTATTTATAGCCTATTTTGCTGAAGCCACAGAGGTTTGGGATACAACAAATGTTCTGATATTTTTTCTTTTATTGAGGGATTATTTTTCTTCACAATTTTTAAGCATTTTAGTCTGATAGTTCTGTGTATTGAAAACTATTTTTATGACATTGACAGATGCCTGTATATTAGAATAATACAAGAAAATAAGCAAAACATTCGTTTCTTTTTTAATCAGATTCATCAACATGTTGGCTTTTCGCTATTCTGCCAAATTTAACTGACATTATAGCTACAAATGTTATATCTTATCATTGCAAGTGCATTATTAGACCTTGCAGGAAAAAGAGAAAAATAAATTTGAAAATGCAGGCAATAAAACATGAAAACCATAACCCTGATGTGGGCAAAAGGCCATCTCAAAAAAACAAATAAAAATTTTCAGGTGTTCAGCCCTCATTTTCTGGTGATTTTCAGTGAAAGTGAAATTAAAGGTACCTTTTATCTGAGTTAGTAATGATAAACATGAATATATTACTGTCTATGCTGCATTCTGCCTCCAAAATTCAGCTTCATTGATTTTTTTTTGGTACTGAATTTCACGTGCAGTACAATACACAAAATGCTAAAATACTCCGTGGCCATTTTAGTAAGTACCTCCAGTGCTGAACGTATGTTCCTGATCTCCTGCTGTAACCCATCCACTTCAAAGGTCGATGTGTTGTACATTCAGAGAAGCCCTTCTACATACCATGTTGTAACCTGTGGTTTTTGCGTTACTGTTGTCTTCTAGTCAGCTTGAACCAATCAGCAATTCTCCTCCGACCTCTCTCATTAACAAGGCTTTTTTGCCCTCACAACTGCCATTCACTGGATTTTATTTTCTTTTTCACATCATTCTCTGTTAACTTTGGAGACTGCTGTGCATAAGAATCGCAGGAGATAGATAGGCAGTTTCTGAGATAATCAAACCACCCTGTCTGGCACCGACAATCATTCCATGGTGAAAGTCTCTTAGATGCTATTTCTTCTTCATTCTAATGTTTGGTCTGAACAACCAACTGAACCTCTTGACCGTGTCTGCATGTTTTTATGCATTGAATTGCTGCCACATAATTGGCTGATTAGATATTTCCATTAACAAGCAAGTGCAAGCCCTTCATCAGGACTCTGGGTCTCGGCCCGAAGCGTCGACTGTACCTCTTCCTAGAGATGCTGCCTGGCCTGCTGCGTTCACCAGCAACTTTGATGTGTGTTGCTTGAATTTCCAGCATCTGCAGAATTCCTGTTGTTTGCACTTTTATATTTCACCTAGTTTTGCTCACTGACTTTAGTGAAATTGCGCTGGAGATAAAATTGGTTTTCAATCCAGTCTATCTTTCCACCACATAATATAGCTTATAATTGCCTGCTGGGTGAAATTCCAGGAATTTTGAAAACATTGAAGTATTTATTGTTACAAATGAAATTGCAATTGATACATGCATTTAATAACATAGTTCATTTTATTCAACATTCTGAACAATGAGATAACTGATGAAAAGCAGTGAAAAATCCTTCTGAATGAAGTATTATGGTTTTGCACTTCAGAAGCAGGGAAGTCAGATGTCACAAGGAATATTTGTACGCTATATTTATCTCTAGCATATAATCCCAGCCCTCCAAAATTACCCATTACTAGACCAGCAATATAATCACTGTGCCAGCATTTCTGATACTTGTACTTCAGTGCAAGTTCACTATAGAGTTTTACATAACAGTTGTTCAAATATGCAGAGACACAGGAGTAATATCCTGCCACTTTTGAGCTTTCAAGGATTCTAGATGATCTAATTTGCAGTTTCTAAGTTGGAGTGATCGTGAGGGTCAAGCAATCTGTGATCATCTACCACTGTTTGGAAGACCATCAAATCCAGTTTTCTAATTGTTCTTGCATTTTCCAAATGCAAACCCAATAAATTATAATCCTTGCCTATACATTTATAACTGACGTGGAAATCTTGGAAGATTCAGTATTATGGTTTACTGCTTCACTTCCTATTTTCAAACACTTCATTTCTTTCAGTTTTGCATATACCAAGATTTATCATTATATCTTATTTACTGCCCAGTTACTCTCTACTACAGCAATATACATTATATATTCCCAATGTGTTCATGTCATTAATACATTTGCTGTTTATTTTTGAAAGACCTTGTATTTCCCAATATAATATGTCCATGTACATGCTATTATATGGAGACTGTTCTGATCATGGATTTACCTTTCTTCATTTATACAATCAATTGGCAGGAATATCTAGGCTATTTTCCACCACTTTCTTTATCATGGAAATCTAATTATTTCCTTAAACTTCAGATTGAGTTTCTCTCCCAAGTGTTTGAAGAAGCAATTCATATCAATTTATGTTCATCAATTTTAACTTCAAAAAGGAATGATGTCCTATATTTTTATTTTCCATTGTGATTTTACATTTGAGACAGAATTAGCTATCTCCAAAGACTTTGCACATTTTTTTCATTTGTTTTTCAGAACCTGGGCATCACTGGGAAGGCAAACATTTAGCGCCTACCCTGAATCTTGTGGAGGTGTTGATGAGACTTCTCCTTGTGATCCACTAGTCCTTCTGGTGAAGTAACTCATTAAGCTATTGAGAAGGGAGTTCCAGAAATGACAATGAAGAAACAGCGATATATATCCAAGTTAGGACAGTATGCAGCTCTGAAAGGAATCTATTAAAAGTACTTGTTGTTACAGGTCTTGGATTTGGCTGATGTGCTTTGAAAACCTAGATGAGGATCTGCAGCACATTAGTCTATTGGATCTTACTGCAGCAGCCCTTGTGCTCTGGTGCTGGCAGGGAATGAGAATTCAGGTAGCGGGTGGAATTAGATTAGACTAGATTATGAGGACACGCAGTCCTCTTTTATTGTCATTCAGTAATGCATGCGTTAAGAAATGATACAATTTTTTTCCAGAATGATATCACAGAAACACATGACAAATCGACTTAAAAACTAACAAAAACCACATAATTATAACATATAGTTACAACAGTGCAAAGCAATACCGTAATTTGATAAGAATAGACCACGGCACAGTAAAAGTCTCAAAGTCTCTCGAAAGTCCTATCATCTCACGCAGATGGTGAACCTCCAGCGCCGTAAACTTGCCGTGCAGCATACTGGAAGCATCCGACCACAGTCCGACTCCAAGTCCGTCCGAAAACTCCGAGCCTCCGACCAGCTCTCCAACACCGAGCACTGAGCACCATCTCTGCCGAGCGCTTCGCCCCGGCCCTGGCAGCAGGCAATAGGCAAAGCTGAGGATTTGGGGCCTTCCCCTCCAGAGATTCTTGATCGCACAGTAGCAGCGGCAGCGAAGCGGGCATTTCAGAAGTTACTCCAGGTGTTCCTCTGTGCTTCTCACGGCTGTCTCCATCAAATCCGGATTGTGCACGGCCCCCTAGTTAACACATACAATATTCATTTGGAACGGCCGCGTGCGCTGCATTGCGCCGCAATCTTCACCTCCCTCTGTTAAGTTAAGTTGCTTTCCCTTGGTAGGTTTCAGGCATCTTGAATGTTTTTGGAGCTGAGCTCATCCAAGCAAGTGGACAATATTCCATCATACTCCTGTGCCTCACAAATGATGGATTATTGGCATGTGAGTCACTCACTAAAGCATAACAAGCTTTTGGAATTCTCATGTGCAGTAGCAACTGTATTTATTTGAGTTTCTTGTCAATGGTGACCCCCAGAATGTAGTCATAGAGTTGTAGAGTAGTAGGGCATGGAGCCTTCACGGCACAACTGGTCCATGCTGACCACAGATTCCTCCTTGCTAGTCCCAGCTGCCCACATTCAACCCATAAATCTCCAAGCTCTTCTCCTCCATGTACCTACAGTATATAGATGTCTCTGAAATGTTGCAATTTTGCCTGCCTTGGCTCCTTCCACTGGCACCTTATTCCCTGCACTCACAAACTTCTGTGCGACAAAGTTATCTCTCAGACCTCTTTTAAACCACCCCTGTCTTATCTTGTATTTGTATCCTCTTGTTTTGGACTCCTCAGTCTTGGGGAAAAGACTAAGCGTCCACCTTATCCATATCTCGTACGATTTTATAAACTTCAGTGAGATCACCTATCATTCCCCTGTGCTCCAGGGAATAAAGATCCAGTATGGCCAATCATACACTTGAGAAAGTCTAAAGATGCTGGAAATCCAAAGCAACACAGAAAAATTGCTGGAGGAACTCAGCAGGTCAGGCAACATCTATGGAAGTGAATAGATGGTCAATGTTTTGTGCCGAAACCCTTCTTCAGGACTCAATGTTGGCCAACCTCTCCCTGTATTTCAGGCACTCTAGGTCAGGCAGCTTTCTTGTAAACCTCTTCTGCAACCTTCCCAGTTTGGTTATGTCTTTCCTACAGCAGAGTAACCAACACTGTACTCTATACCCCAAGAGATGCCTCACCAGCAAATTTCATATAATTACAACAAAATGTCCCAACTACTAAACTTATTGTCTTGTCTGATGAAGGCCAGCATGCTGAATGCCTCTTTCATCAATCAGTCTACTTACACGATTGCTTTTGGTCAACTGTGTACTTGTCCTCCCAGATCTCCCTGTTCCACAGTACTTGTCAGTGTCCTGCCATTCACTGTATTAGCCCTACTCTGGTTTGACTGTTCAAAATGCATCACTCTCACTTATCTAAGTTGAAATCCATTTGCCATTCCTCAGCCCGTCTTCAATCTGATCGGGATGTGTTGCATCTCCAGCAGTTTGGTATACTACATTTGGATATGTGTGCTGCAGCTCCTGACAAAGTTTTTTTATAACCACACCATGCCATTTGGTATCTTCTGATAAGTCTTAACTCCGTGCTACACAATCAACATTACATAGTTGACCAATTAGGGTCAATTTCTTAAATAGAGAGAAATTAGCTTTATTTGTCACACGTACATCAACGTATATAGTGAATTGTGTTGCTTGTGTCAATCAGCAAGCATTGTGCTGGCCAGCCCACAAGTTACCATGCTTCATGCACTGAGAACCACACTGTCTCTTAGCTAATACATAATTACCTTCAATTAAGAATTGAAAATTGAGAATACTTACCATACAAATTTACTTTCCTTCATACAGAGGTTTTATGAGGAAAAGGAAAAAAATCATGAGTGCCTAGGGTAATGGTTAACTTTGAAATTAAAGAGGTAGCCTAGTAATGTAACTTGTAAGTAATTGCTTCACGACATAACATTTCCTGATTATAAAGAGGCAAAACAAACTTCAAATTTTTCTGCCAATCAAAGCTTGCCCAGTGTTATTTTAGTGAATTTAAAATGAAACTATTTCCAGGGTGTTGCCAACAGATAGAGATTTCTATTTCACGGCATTGGGTCATAATTAAAGTTGGTAAATCTCACTCCAATTTAGATAAACCGCACAGTTCTGCAATAATCAGAAGCTCACTACAGCTATAGTGAAAGCTAGAGTTTACAATTTTATAGGTTGGTGGAAACTTGTCATTTGCATTAAATTCAAATCATTTTAATTCAGCTCTCCTTATCTCTTTGCTCATTCTCCTGGACCTTTTTAAACTTCTCTTGTTGAACTTCCCTTGGACTCATGCAAACATTTGTAGATGATGTACTCAGTTTAGGCTTCATTGACATGTGCTGAAGACAATGTAATCTGTCCTCTACCATGCTGGTAATTATTTCCTTAAAAGTGACTCCCCAAATTGACGTTTTTCAGGTCATTCCTGTTGGGTTAACGATTCAGAGTAGTTCCCTTTCATCTCATTACTGCAGCTCTCCATGTTTGTTACTTTTCTGATTTTTGCTAGGTGAAGTGCAGGGAGTTATTTTATTAATGAAAAATTTTAGTGGGGTTAATGTCTACAAATCTCCATGTATTGGTCAGAGATCATAGGAAACTTTCTAATGCATACTGGGACAAATGAGCATTGGGAAGCTAATGCCACCATTTCCAGCTCACACCTTCCCACCCTCTCTTTATTTATTTATAGATACAGCACATAATAGGCCCTTCCAGTGCGATGAGCTGCACCAGCCAGCAACCCACTAGCCTAAACACAGGATAATTTGCAATGACAAATTACCTTACCAAATGATACGTCTTCGGACTGTGGGAGGAAATAGGAGGACTCGGAGGAACCCCATGTGGTTCTCATGGGAGAACATACAAACTCTACAGAAGGCACTGAAATTGAACTCTGAGCCCTGGAACACGCTGAGCAGTAATAGCTTCATGCTAACTGCTACTGTGGTGCCAATTAGTCGGAGTCTTTGTCATCTGGTTTAATTGTTACTCTTTATCCTTATGCTGACCCCTGGAAACCACTTTTGACTCTGTGTCCATGCAATAATCAGTTATGATGTAAATTCATTGCCATTTTTGGATGAATTCCTGAGAATCTCTTCTAATGCATCCGTAATACTGAGATTTTTTAGCGAAATGTGTCCATTAAAGTTATTTTCTATAGGCTCTCAGATCTGATAAATTATATTATTTGGAGCTTAAAAGAATGAAGGGAGATTTTATTGAAATGTCAGAAGGCACTACAAGGTAGTTATTGAAATGTTTTCACTAGTGCAAGAACCAAGAATGATGGGACTTTGTTCCAAGATGACAGATATTCATTTAAAACTGAGTTTCATAGAAACGTTTTTGTCCCGGGGATGGTGAGTGTCTAGAATCTGCAACTCTGGAAGGCTAAATAAACATTAATGATATTTTGATTTCTGAGTTTAAAGCATATTAAAATTATAAATATGCTCAATATCTGACATAAATTATCTCAAGAATAAAAGCAACATGCATACACCAAAGGTTTTAAATAGCTCATGATTAGAAAAAGGACAGTTTCTATCTTCTCCAATCTTATTTCACTTACCGATTGCCTGTTTTTCAGCTAAGAACTTGTCTGCCAAGAATTAATGTGAAACTCCACAAATCCTTTTTCCACAGAAGTTTCATTTCCATAAAGCAAATTGAACAGTGAACATACACATAGCAATTAAATTAGGAACAACACACACAAAGTGCCAGAGGAAATCAGCAGGTCAGGCAGCACCTATGAAGAGAAATGAATGGTCGACATTCTGGGCCAAGTCCCTTCATCAGGACTGGAAGGGAAGAGGGCAGAAACCAAAATATTTTTTTTTTTCTGAGGGGTAGAGGGCTGGAGTGAGAAACAGTGATTCAACAGGTAATACTGCTGCTTCACATTTTCAGCAGCCCAGCTTCAATCATTACACCAGTGGTGTCCACATAGAGTTTGTCTCTTCTCCCTGTGACTGCTTGGGGTTTCCCCATGAGCTTCAGTTTCCTCCCACATCCAGAGGCATGCTGGTTGATTGACCGAATGGCTACTGTACATTGCCCTTCATGTAGTTAAATGGCAGAACCCTTTCAGTGCAGTGGGGTGGGGTGGAGTGGGGGCAGGGACACATTGGAAAAAGTATGGTACAGAGAAATAAGTGAGACATGGAATTACTAGGATTATTTTGAAAACTAGTATAGATGTGTTGGCCAAATATCCTCTTAAGTCATATGGAAATATGAAAAATAAAATATGAGCTAATATACATGATGAAAGTTCACAATTACTTTCTAATTTCAATAGTTCAATAGTTCCATGTAATATCAAGCAAATGTACACAATATACAACCTGAAATTCTTGTTCTTCGCAGACATCCACAAAAATAGAAGAGTACCCCAAAGAATGAGTGGCAATAAAAATGTTAGAACCCCAAAGCCACTCCTATTCCCCCTCCCATGGAAAAACATCAGCAAAGCAACAACCCTCCCCGACTTACTTCAGCGTCGCTTTTTTTCCGAGTTCTCCGGCTCAAGAATTGGCAACAAACTCCCACCAAAAAGAGAGAGAGAGAGAGTTGCTCAGTACAGAGCCCCAACAGCCGATTCACTGTTCCTGATGTTCCATTTTCTCCTGCGACGCTACGGTCTGTGGTACCGAAATAGGGTTGGCTCATCCACAGGGCCGCAAAGCCTCGGAACCCCGAAGGCACGCTCGAACTCTAGGCTGCATCTCTGAGATATCGAAAAGCGGCCGGACATGAACCCCCTGGGAGAGGGTCCCACTACCGCAAAGAACCGAAGTCTGAGTGTAACTCTAGGTCAGGGTCTCTGACAGAAACCCATTCACCTTGAAAAGGGAAAAAGAGAGACATTACAGATAGAAATTGAGTTGTTTCCGCATATGATCTCGAAGGAGTCGCTGTTAAGTGTCATTGTAGCTCCGCCCCCCGAAGGCTAGATAATCATTAATGATAATTTGATCAAAGTGTGCCCTTATTAGACAGTTTTTACGATTTATATTTCTAGTCAAAAGGAATGGACTTTTTTTGAAATGGGCTTGGTATGTGGGGTTTCATCGGAGAGTGAACTACTGCTCTGTGATGTCACCAATTGCCCATTGCATGGTGCCGCTACTGAATGCAAAGCTACCTCTTAAATTTATTTGTTAGTTTGTTTACTTATTTAGAGTTACAGCATGGTAGCAGGCCCTTCCGGCCAAACAAGCCTGTGTCGCCCAATTATACCCATGAGATCAATTAATCTACTATGTCTTTGGAATATGGGAGGAAGCTGGGACACTGGTCACACAGAGTATGTACAAACTTCTTACATGCAGCAGGAGAAGTGAATTTGGATTGCTAGCACTGTTATGGCATGATACTAACCACTGCACTACTGTGCTACAAGGAGCTTGGGACAGCAGTAGTGTAACAGAGTGCACCTACTTGAGAAGGCACTACATTACAGTATTGCACACAGTCACCATTGTCAATGGCACACAATTAACATTAAACAGAAGACCTTGGAGGTGATGGGCCCCGTTTAGTTTTTGTGCAAGGTACAATTATATAATTGTGCAGCTCAAGGTAGAATTTTAATATAATTAATATAAGTAGCATCCACATGCCTATATACTTTCTGTGAAGAAAAAAAATTGAAAAGTTATTGCATAATTAGCTTTCATCTGGAACTTATATTTATTAAGTCTTAGGGCCAGTAAATATTATACTCTCAGCCTTGTGGGAAAGTAAAGACACTGCCAAAACATTAGACTGATTGTCTTCAGAGATTTCACAGTGAAATGATACAGATCAATTTGTTTCATCATTAAACTGAGACCTGGATGCTAGGCAAGAGAAATGGTTTTGGGCATTGGCACATTTCAGAGCAACTGTTAGGGAATGATAGTTTAAATCAAATTAGTATTAAACAAGGACTATACTTGTGGAACTATTTATCTCCATAATTAACATCCCCCTTTTGTTTTCATTGTTCTGTCACTGCCTCGTCCTTATTTCGGCATCTTGGGCTTCTCACTTCTCTCTAAGCACAGTTGCCTGGAAATGTTTACATAATGCTATCTGGGTCACTTTCAAATGTCCTGACCTGTTCTTATCAATGTATTTATTTTTAGGGTCTGTGCAGTGCTGACAAGACCAGCATTTATTACCCATCCCTAATTACTCTTGAGAAGGTGATGGCAGTCCAATTTCAGGAACCACGTCAGACTTCTGGTGATTGTCTTCCTACAGAGCTGTTGGTCAGGGTGTTCCAGGGTTTAGACGCAGCATCACAAAACAAACAATGTGAAGTGTTGTTAGGAGTGGAACCTGTAGATGTTCCCACACACTGGAACCCATTAGACTTCTTGGTGTTAAAGGTGACAGGTTTAGGAGGTGCTGTTGAAGTATTCTGAGTAAATAAACCGCAATACATCTTCTAAATGACATATACTATACCATAGTGGGTGATTGCATAAATGAATATTTGGGGTTCAGGTACTAATGAAGTAGCCTGCTTTATCCTGGATTTTAGTAAGCATCAACTGTTATAGCCCAAATGGCCTATTCCAACCAAGATATCTTATCCAAGTGAGACTTATTTGCCAGTATGTGGCCCATGACCTCTAAACCTTTCCAATCCGTGTACCTGTCCAACTGCCTTTTAAAAGCTTTTATCGTATTTGCATCTACTCCCTCTGGCAGCTCATTCAACATACCTTTCCATAAGAAAAAAGTTGCCTATCAAGTTAAATCTTACCCCTTTCACCTTAAATCTATGTCTTCTAGTTCTTCATTCCACAACCCTAGGAAAATGACTGAGTGCATTCACCCTATATGGCCCTATCCATGACTATTGTTGAAAATGCACTCATCAAGTAAGTGGAGAATACTTGATAACTTGTGCCCTCTGGTTCATGGAATGGCTTCAAGGCACTGAGAGATAAGTCAATTGTTCTGACCTATTTTTGTAATCAAGGTATTTTTGTGTCTGGTTTAGTTGACATTCTAGTCAATGTTGAGCCACAGGAAGCTGTAGAGTCATTGTATGTCATGTGTGGTTGTTAGACTCTCTGTGGGTCATATTCTGTGTATTATTCGCCTACTTTTTTATTGTTTGTACAATTCCTTCTTTTTTTTGCATGTAAGATGTTAATCGACCTTTGTTGTGTAGATTTTTTGTGTGGATTCTATTGTGTTACTTTGTTTTGTGACTGCCTGGAAGAAAATGAATCTCAAGGTTGTATATGATACACATACTTCATGAATTTACTTTGAACTTTGTTGGATTTGGTTATTACTGGGGAATTTTAATGGCATGATAGTTAATTGTCACTTACTGGTCCATTTGGAACATTACCATTGGAATTTGGGATTGATCAATCACTATAACATATGATGACTTTTGACCTTATGATAAAGAAAGTCATCGAGGAGACAGCAGAAGATACCTTGGCCTAGGTTTTTGCCATGAGAAACACTCCCAGTAATGTTCTAAGATAGGCTCGAATGACCATGAGACCATAAGATATAGGAGAAGAATTAGGCCATTCAGCTTATCAGGTCTGCTCCATCATTCCATTATGGCTGATTTATTATCCCTCTCAACCCACTTCCTGCCTTCAACCCCATTCCTGCCTTCTCTTTGATGCCCTAAATAATTAAGAACCTATAAATCTCCATTTCAATTATACTCAATGATCTGGCCTCCACAGCCTTCTGTGGCAAGAAATTCCACAGATTCACCACTCCTAGCTAAAATAATTCCCCCTTATTTCTGTTCAAAATAGACACCCCTCTATTCTGAGGCTGTGCCCTCTGGTCTTGGACTAAACCACTGTAGGAAACAACCTCTCCACATCCACTCTTTCAATGTTTGATAGATTTCAATGAGATCACCTTCTTCAAAACTCTAGCAAGTACAGGCCCAGAGCCATGAAAGACTCCTCATATGTTAACCCTTTCATTCCTTGAATCATTCTTGTGAACCTCATCTGGACCATTTCCTTTGACTTTCAACAAGTACACAATCTTTCATTCTGCAAGGCATTACTTCAACCATTAAGGTACTTCCCCTTCATTCTCACTGATTTCAGATTGACCAGAGCATCTTGATGCCTCAGTAAGTTAAGAGTTGCCTTGCTGTTAAATGAAGTCACTCATCTATGGATTCAGTTTTTTAAGGTTCTGACGAGTTCAGAGAGTGGTGGTCCTAGAGACATTGATGAGTAGGTTATTGAAGAATAGTAAACAGTTGACGCTTCAGGCTGAGAGTCTTCATCAGGGCTAGAAAGAAAACAGAGAAGTCCGGACTTCTCCTTTCCTGTCCTGATGAAGGGTCTCAGTCCGAAACATTGACTGTTTACTGTTTTCCATAGGTGCTGCCTGACTTGCTGAATTCCTCCAGCATTTTGTGTCGGTTATTTTGGATTTCCAACATCTGCAGATTTTCTCTTGCTTGTGATACTAGTACTACCGCAAAGTCTCTTCGAGGGACGCCTTCCCTGAAAAAGTTTAAATCTTCCCTTCGACGGGACTTCAGTGAAAACCTCTCTCAGTGCTCCCCCTCTGTGAAATGTGGCTCGAAATGTCGACTGTTTACTCCTTTCCATAGATGCTGCCTGGCCTGCTGAGTTCCTCCAGCACTTTGTGTGCATTGCTACTGAAGAATAGTGACCTGATTGTGACTTTGGCAACCCCTCCCAGCACTTTGCTGATGATTAAGAATAGACTAAATAAAGCACTAATTAGACAGTAGGAATCGTCCTCCTTTTTTGCATACAGGGACACATTGAGCAATTTCTCAGACAGTAATTTGGTTGCTTTCTTTCTGGGAAATGGACTTATTTTTCAATGTTTTGTCATGCTTAGAATGAAAGTAAATGAAGCTAAATGGTCAGTGTTAAATCACTACCGATGATGCAAAGACTGCAATATCCCTGATTGTATCTCTGCTTTTTTAAATGTACCATTGAATGAGGAAGTAACACTAACATCCTATATGATTGTTCCATAATAATTTCATCAAAATTTCAATAGTAGAATAACAATAATGTGGCAGTAAGTGAGATAGGGGCCAATTTCGGACAAAAAGGGCCATGTAGAGAGCAAGAAAATAGTGTATCTAGGTGTACATGCTGCCCAGCCTGCTGAGTCCCTCCAACATTGTGTGTGTGCTGCTTGGATTTCCAGAATCTGCAGATTTTCTCTTGTTTATTCTGCTGTAGGTTTACAAAAAGTCAGTTCTAATATAAGAGAGGTCACCTTTTTTGTAAAGTGTTGATTTATGGAATTTAGTTATGAGGTAAATACAAGACTATTGTCAAGGACTTCATTGTGGACCTTCCTAGCCTTTACTTGGAGCAGAAGTAAGTTCTGCTGAGTTCCTTCAGCTTCGTCATCTGGACAGACAAAACCTAGGCCGTATGCTTCACATCTACATTACATTTGCAGACAAGAATTACTTCATCAGGAATCTTTCTAGTTCTGGCAAGTGTGCAAGGATCATTGATGGATCCCATAGCACTGAGTGCCAGTGAACCATAATCTTCCGAGATGCTTAGTGTCACATAATGATTGGCTTGGCTGCAGCAAGCTGACAGAACTGTCCTCCACAAATAAGTGTTCCTATTGAGATGTTATCAGCATCAATAGTGAAACTTATTTTAAGAGGGACCTGAATTCTGGTCTTTAGTTGTCGTACTCTGATCGTATGTCGTTTCCCTCAAAGCTCTGTTTGCCGAAAGCTCTCTTTGGCTCATAACCTCCGCAGCAATGTTATTAATGGTTTTGATATTTCTGAATCATGTCCAACATAATTAAACTAAAGTTTGTATTATTTCATTGAGCGATGGTAACCATGGATACAGCAGCAGTAGCTGTTAATGTGACACTGCACAACTAAAATGATGTGCAGACAATTCATGGGGGAGGGAGGGGACCAAACTAGAAAGACGAAAAGGCAGAAGAATAAAACAACTGGAAAGGCAGATAACCTAGTAAATGGCACAGGTGCATGTAGAATTAAAGGGAAAGAAAATTCACTGACTGAGAGTTGCCAAGAAATTAAAAATATGAAAGAGATAAAGAATGCAAATAGATAATAGGAATTCAGAAAAAAATAACCTTCGAGAGAGAGATATGCTGGGAAGGACACCAAGAATGTAAAAAGTTTAAAATGTAAAGTATTAAGCATTTATTTGTTTCATTTCATAAAAATATGAAAATGCAACTGTGATCAATTTAGTCGTTCTGAGCTGTGTGCACCCCCTAGTGCCATTATTTTAAATTGTATAAAAATTTCCTACACACCAGTTATGCCGTATCAACCATCTGCATCTATGGTAGGCACAAAGAACTTAATGATTAGCATTTTTAGGTGAACAGTGAATACACCATACTGTGTGTGTTGCTTGTATTATTGGCACCTGGCTGACGTGAACACAGTTCTCAGGTCACAGGTCCAATATCAGGGGATTTCAGTGGGTGTTTCAGTCCCTCTACTGTAGTTGAGGAATTTAATTTCAAGTTGTTAAAAAGCTAACATCAGTAGTGATAAATTTGCAATTGCAGAATCGTTGTAAGAATCTGCCCAGTGCACTGGTGGCCGACTGTGAAGGACACCCATCATCCTGGTCTGGTCAGTTAAACTCCAGACCCATCAGCCAGGCTTTCTGCTCTCTGAAATGCCAGCTCAGGCCAGTGCAGTTAGATTATAAGAACACTCCGTCCTCTTTTATTGTCATTTAGAAATGCATACATGCATTAAGAAATGATACAATGTTCCTCCAGAGTGATATCACAGAAGACAGGACAGACCAAAGACTAACACTGACGGAACCACATAATTATAACATATAGTTACAGCAGTGCAAAACAATACCATAATTTGATGAAGAGCAAACCATGGGCACGGTAAATAAAGTCTCAAAGTCCCGAGTCAATCGACTCCCCGATAGCAGGCGGCAAAAGGGAGAAACTCCCTGCCATAAACCTCCAAGGCACCGACAACTGCCGATGCCTTGGAAGCAGCCGACCACAGCCAACACCGAGTCCGTCCATCCGAAAACTTCGAGCCTCCGACCAGCCCCTCCGATACAGCCTCCCGAGCGCCATCCTCTGCCGAGCGCCTTTGACCTAGCCCCGGCCGCTGGAACAAACAAAGCCAAGGATTTGGGGCCTTCTGCTCCAGAGATTCCGATTACCACACAGTAGCAGCGACAGCGAAGCGGACATTTCAGAAGTTTCTCCAGATGTTCCTCTGTACTCTCACGTCTCTCCCCATCAAATCAGAATTGTGCACGGTCCCCTACTTGACAGCTTACAGATATCATTCACTGGAGAGGCCGCGCACGCTGCGTTGCACCGTTATCTTCTCCTCCTCCTCCTCAATTAGGGATGGACAACAAATCCTGGACTTTCTAGTAACCCACCTTGAGAAATAAATCAAAATAAATATATTATGTAAAAGTTTACTTTAAATTATGAATATTTTTCTTTTGATCTCTTCCGTAGGCACCACAGTAGGGAAGCGATTAGCACAACTCTACTACAGTTCAGGGTGTTGGTGTTCAGAGTTCAAATCTGCTGTCCTCTGTAAGGACTCTCTGTGCATCCTCCCTGTGGAGCAATGGGTTTTTCCAGGTGCTCCAGTTCCCTCCCCCAGTTGAAACGGGGTAGGTTAATTGGTCGTTATAAATTGTCACCTGATTAGGATGGGGTTAATTCAGGGGAGTCAGGGGTTGCTGGGCAGGCGGCTTGAAGAGCTGATGGGCCTATTCTGCGCTGTATCTCCAAATAAATAAAAATAAATAAATTCCTGTTGACAATCAATGTTTAGTGAAGAGTTGTTTTGTTAGCTGCTACTAGATGTGGTTTTTCTGAGAGAAGACTATCATTTTTATGATGTGGTCTCTTCGACATTCTGATAATGCATGTCTCCTCTATGTTGGAGAAACCAAAGGCAGAGCCTTGAATGGCAAGGTGAGCTGCCTCAACAATTATTTATTTATTTACTCACAGTATTATGCAAAAGCCTGAGGCAGATATATATACCTAGGGTGCCTAAGACGTTTGTACATACTGTTCTAATTTTATGTATTCCACTGTACTGTTGCTGATGCTGATGCAAAAAGCAAATTTCATGACATATGTGAGCGATGATAAACATGATTCTGAAATGGGTCTCTATTGTGGACTGAGAATGGAAAGGGGAATCATTGCTGGGAAAGGGAGAAAGGACAGGGGAAGCAGTGGGAAGCACCAGAGAGACAGTCTGTAATGATCTATAAACCATTAGTTTGGAATCGAATGACCTTACGTGGTGTCTCAGGGCTGGGTGTGTCTGTACCCAGGCTACCCTTCACCCCTGGCAATCCTCCTCTGCCACTGTCCCTCACTCCTTCCGCGGCGCTCCACCCTCACGATTCCCAACAGCCTTTGCTCTCGCTTGATTTACAAACTTACTCTCTGCTCCACATTGACAAATACAGTGCCATGCAAAAATCTTAGACACCCTTGGACATATGTGCCTAAGACTTGTGCACAGTACTGTATTTACTCAGAGATACTGAGCAGAATAGACCCTCCTAGCTGTTTGAGCCACGCTGCCCAGGAATACACCAATTTAACCCAAATCTTATCACAGGACAATTTACAATGACCAATTATCCTATTGTGAAAAAGTCTTAGGCACATACAGTATATATAGCTAGGGTGCCTAAAACTTTTGCGTGGGTGGAAACCGGAGCACCTGGAAGAAACTCATGTGCATATGGGAAGGAATGTACAAACTTGCTCACAGAGGACGCCGGAACTGAACTTCAAATCCCGATGCCCTGAGCTCTAATGGCGTTGTGCTAATTGGTATGCCACCTTGGTATCCTAATTTTCACCTGTTTGCACCTACACTTACTGTAATGAAATGCTTTGAGAGGTTGTTCATGGATAGAATTAACTCCTTTGAAGGCAAGGAGCTGGAGCCAGTGCAATTTACCTACTGCCACGATAACTTTCCAGCAGATGCAGTCTTACTGGTGCTCCACTTGGCCTGGGGCTGCCTGGACAGTAGCAATACCTATGCCAGGTTGCTGCTTACTGATTACAGCTGAACATTCAACTTCATTATCCCTTCACTAAGCTTCAAACCCTGGGCTTCTGCACCCCGCTCTGCAACTGGGTCCTTGGTCTCCTCATTGGGAGACCACAGTCAGTACGCATCAGAAGTAATATCTCATCCTCACTGACAATTAACACTGGGGCACACCAAGAATGCACGCTTAACCTGCCGCTCTCCTCTATCTGCACCCATGACAGTGCGGCTAGGCAGAGCTCAAATGCCATCTATAAATCTGCTGATGGCGCAAGTACTATTGGCAAAATCTCAGATGGTAATGAGGAGGTATACAGGAGTAGGATAGATCAGCTGGTTGAATGGTGATGCCACAACAACCTTGCACTCAACGTCAGTAAAACCAAAGAATTTATTGTGGGCTTCAGGAGGTGGAACATACATTGGTCCTCATCGAGGGGTCAGCAGTGAAAAGGATGGGTTGCTCAATGTCATGGGTGTCAACATCTCTGGAGACCAACATATTGATGCAATTTCAAAAAAGGCATGACTGGCTATATTAGGAGTTTGAGGAGAAAAATACATAGATAGATAGATACTTTATTGATCCCAAAGAAAATTACTGTGTCAAAGTACAAGTGGACAGATATACAAACATTAGAAGAGAAGTAAGGAAGAATTTTAAAAGTTACCTTAAAAATAAGATATACAAGGTTTACAAATTAAAGATTGTAAGATTTACAGGATTTCCAAGTTCACATTGATAAGATGGTAGTGCAAGAACTACTTTAATATTATACAATAATGGGTGCACGTTCACACCATCCAGATAAGAAGTGGTGGTAGTATTGCACAGGGTACCCCCGATCGCAGTGAGTGTGTGGTAAACCGAGCTAAACAGAGCTCTGATAAACAGAGGTTAATAACAGTCTAATGGGGGGGGGGGGGGGTGGTCATCACTTCCTCGGCTATCGGTTGACTCATTATAGAGCCTAATGGCCAAGGGTAAGAATGACCTCATACAGCGCTCTTTGGTATATTTGATATATCACCAAAGACTCCAACAAATGTGTACAGATGTATTGTGGAGAGCATTCTGGCTGGTTGTATCACTGTGAGGCATAGAGACAGCAATGCACAGGATTGGAAAACACTGCGGAGGTTTTTGTCTCAGCCAGCTCCATCATGGCACTAACCTCCCTACCATGAAGGCATCTTTAAAAGACAATGGCTCAAGAAAGCAACATCCATCATTAAAGACCCTTACCACATTCCTCTTCTCATTACTACCATCAGGGATAAGGTACAGGAGCCTGAAGACACACACTCAAAATTTTACAAATAGCATCTTCCCCTCCACCATCATATTTTGAATAGTCTATGGACACATTATCACTGTCATTGTTTTGATCTCTTTCTGCACTACATAATTATTTATTTTTTCCATTCTGTATTATAACTTATAATAAATTTTATATTGCATTGTACTGCCACCTCAAAACAACAAATTTCACCATACATGCCAGTGATAATAAACCTGATTCTGATTCGCATTTGGTGAACATCACGGTAGGGAGGTAGTTAATGCAAATCTATTACAGCTCAGGGCATTAGAGTTCGAAGATCAACTCAGACATCATCTGTAGAGTGGTTTGGACATCCTTCCCTCAGAGTATGTGTGCTCTCTGTGCACACTTCAGTTTCCTCCCACAGTCCAAAGTCTGTGAGAGGACTGGTTAGTGGGTTAAGTAGTCATTGTAAATTATCCCGTAATTAGTCTAGGGTTAAATTGGGGGTTGCTGGATGGCATGGGCCGGAGCAACCTAATCCACACTGTAACAATAAATCAGGAAATGATTAGCATCTTGCAGAGCATCTCCGTTCAATCCACAGGAGCGACCCTGCCAGTTTCATTCACCATTCCCCTTGCACTCCAACCTATCTGTCTGTGATCTGATGTGATGCAATATCAAAATGCCACACAAGCTTAAAGAACAGCAACTCCTCTTTGTCCAAGCACCTTAATACAGAGGTTGTTTATAACGAACAAACATTGGAAACCATGCCATGATGTTAAACTATGCTCCCCTTCATCTCAGAAGACAGATAAGAACAGTCACATTCTTCGATGAGCTTCTCCAAGCTCGCTTTCCTGAGGGATATTACCGTGTATTGAAATAAATGAGGCAATATCCTCCACATCAGGTCCAGTCTGACACATTGCCACGTGGGACAGAGAATTCACTACATAATCATGCCCCTTTGCTGTACTTCATGGGATTATGGAGTCCAGTGCCGTAGATCATTCAGGAAACCAGAAACAAACCAATGACTACAACAATGTCCATGCAGGAAAATTGTATGTACCCAGGGAAATGCTGAATCACCTACAAAAATTGAGCCATGATAATAACAGTTTCACTGTTATGTAACAAATTTGACTTCAACACACTCAATAGCTCTCATTGCTATATTGTGTGAGTGGCATATTTATATGAGGGCCACCATCGGTCAGATTTGGCCTTGGATATTACGTCCTAGCTGTCTAGATATGCAAGCCTGGGCAGTACGATATGGAGAGCAAGCTGTTGCCCATTTAGTCAGATCCCCCCTCTCCATGCAACTGATGAACCAAAAGGAACGGCAGAGACCGATACAGTTTGGTACCAGCAGCATCACAGGAGTTGCCAGTCAGCATTGAACTCAATGTAGAACTGCCTTAGGGCCTCCAGCTCTGGATTTTTCCCTAGGGTTTTCTCCCATAGCCTTCTCCGTGAGGTTTGAGATCAGAGTTTTCCTTCTTCTACATGAGCTGCCAACCATGGCTGACAAGCCCCATCTGCCCAAAGCGACTGGTTTAAGGCACCAGTAACCCACCTCTTCCCTTTCTCCTGTCAGTAGAAATGGTTCCGCAGGGCTTAGAAGCTAATACACACATGGAGGCCAGGAGATGGACTTGGTTGCCAGAGGCTATTTGAGGCGCACACCATTAGGAGCATTTAATAGGTAGTGGGAGTTTGTCGCCATAACCACCCCTAGTTGTAACAAACTTAAGGTTAAGTATTTATATAACCATATAACCATATAACAATTACAGCACAGAAACAAGCCATCGTGGCCCTTCTATTCTATGCTGAACGCTTACTCTCACCTAGTCCCACTGATCTGCACTCAGCCAAAACCCTCCATGCCTTTCCTGTCCATGTAGCTATCCAATTTTACTTTAAATGATAATATCGAACCTGCCTCTACCACTTCTGCCGGAAGATCGTTCCACACAGCTACCACTCTGTGAGTAAAGAAATTCCCCCTCATGTTACCCCTAAACTTTTGCCCCCTAACTCTCAACTCATGTCCTCTTGTTTGAATCTCCCCCATTCTCAATGGAAAAAGCCTATCCACGTCAACTCCCTCATAATTTTAAATACCTCTATTGTCCCCCCTCAAACTTTTACGCTCCAAAGAATAAAGACCCAACTTGTTCAACCCTTCTCTGTAACTTAGGTGCTGAAATCCAGGTAACATTCTAGTAAATGTTCTCTGTACTCTCTCTATTTTGATGACACCTTTCCTATAATTTGGTGATCAGAACTGTACACAATACTCCAAATTTGGCCTTACCAATGCCTTGTACAATATTAACATTACATCCCAACTCTTATACTCAATGCTCTGATTTATAAAGGCCAGCATACCAAAAGCTTTCTTCACCACCCTATCCACATGAGATTCCACCTTCAGGGAACTATGCACCATTATTCCTAGATCCCTCTGGTCTACAGCATTCTTCAATGCCCTACCATTTACCATGTATGTCCTATTTTGATTAGTCCTACCAAAATGTAGCACCTCACATTTACCAGCATTAAACTCCATCTGCCATCTTTCAACCCAGTCTTCTAACTGGCCTAAACCTCTCTGCAAGCTTTGAAAACTTACTTCATTATCCACAACGTCACCTGTCTTAGTATCATCTGCATACTTACTAATCCAATTCACTACCCCATCATCCTGATCATTAATGTATATGACAAACAACGCTGGATCCCTGAGTTGATTATTTAATATGCTGAGCCATATGAGCAGTGCAATTTAAAAAAAAAGACTTGAAAATATTGTAGATAACATAGCTGGATTCCATACTAAACCTGTAATGGAGTTGTAAATGTCAGTCAATAAATGCATTATGTTTGAAGAGCTTAGCATGCAAAGCTACATCTAGTGTCAGAAAAAACTAAATGATCATAGTTTGTTCACAAGCACTGTCTTTTATCAAGTTCTTTGAACTTTGATTTTCAATTCTACATCTTCTAGCAGTGAGGATGTCGTCCTTTCTTCTCGTGTGCTTCTGCTGTGCGTGTCAATACTACCGTAGAGTTATTAGGCTAGGGTTTAGCTTTGTAATCCAAACATCCTTTATTCCATGCAAAAGCACTGAGCAACGTTTTATTGATGTTATTTATAAATCAGTTGAATTGACAGTTACAGGGTTTGGCCTAGCCAGCTATCAAACACCATCAGTGCTGTCTCAAACTTCCATTTCATGCACGTCTGATCTTACCCCATCCTCCCACTATGCTACCAGGGATAGGGTTCCTCTTGTCCTCACTTACCACCCCACCAGCCTCTGCATCCGGAACATAATTCTCCAAAATTTACGCCACTTGCAGCTGGATCCCACCACCAAGCACATCTTTCCCCAGCCCCCCTCCCCCGACTTTCTGCTTTCCGCAGGGATTGCTCCCTACGCAACTCCCTGGTCCACTTGTCCCTCCCCACTGATCTCCCTCCTGGCACTTACCCTTGCAAGCAGAACAAGTGCTTCACCTGCTCCTACACCTCCTCCCTCACTACCATTCAAGGCCCCAAACAGTCCTTCCAGGTGAGGCGACACTTCACCTGTGAGTCTGGTGGGGTCATATACTGTGTTCAGTGCTCCTGGTGTGGCCTCCTGTATATCAATGAGACCCAACATAGATTGGGAGGCCGCTTCACCGAGCAACTACGCTTCATCTGCCAGAATACATGGGATCTTCCAGTGGCCACCCATTTTAATTCCACTTCCCATTCCTGTTCCGATATGTCCATCCATGGCCGCCTCCACTGTAGTGATAAGCCACACTTACGTTGGAGGAACAACACCTTATATTCCGTTTGGGTAGCCTCCCACCTGATGGCATGAACATTGATTTCTCAAACTTCCAGTAATGCCTCCCCCCACCCCCTCACCATTTCCCATCCCCTTTTTCCCTCTCTCATGTTAGCTCCTTGCCTGCCCATCGCCTCCCTCTGGTGCTCCTCACCTCCCCCCCCCACCTTTTTCCTTCTTCCATGGCCTTCTGTCTCTTTCACCAATCAACTTCCTAGCTCTTTATTTCATCCCTCCCCCTCCAAGTTTCACCTATTGCCTGGTGTTTCTCTCTCCCTTCGCCCCCCACCTTTCAAATCTACTCATCACCTTTTTATCTCCAGTCCTGCCAAAGTTTTTCAGCCTGAAGCATCGTCTGTGCTGTCTTTCATAGATGCTGCCTGACCTGTTGAGTTCCTCCAGCATTTTGTGTGTGTTGTTCAGCTATCAAACTGCTTTTTTCCCCAGATCAAATGGCCACAGATTGTCTACCCAAATGTCATCAATTAATACAATAAATATCACTCCTTTTAGTGTGCAAAGTCTCCTGAGCATCCAGCGGTATCTTGACTTGGGACATCATGAGGCAGGCTAACATGCAAACTTTAGTGAATACTAACATTGAGGTTCCTTGAAAACATTTTGATCTGATGTTGAGTGCAGCTGGATTTGCAGGAGTCTGCAGCTTCATTTTTGCTGTGATTTTGAAGAACACATATGATATGAAGCCTTGATCTGTCATTTCATTTTTAAATTGTACTGATGTATTATGGACATTATAATTTCTGTGTTCAGCTACTTATTTTGCTTCCCTAGTGGCAACTTAACAATATCTTTATTTGTACTTTTGCTACTGTTGTGTGTTCTTTTTAAATAACAATTTGATCATGTATCACTGCTCTTTCTACAGAACCCTGCAATTCATCCTGTTTCAAGCCTTTGTCCAATTCTTTTTCAAGAATTATCTTTGCCTCCAGTATCATTTCAATCTATGTATTCCAAGTTGTAACAATTTGCCACCTAAAAATGGTTTAATTCATCTTTCCTTTCAGTTTTATCAGTCCAGTTCTTCCCATAATGAGCCTAAAATAAGCAGTAACATTAGAAATTATTCTGCTGCTTTCCATGTCTTCAGCTGATTGTTGATGAAAGTTATATCTGTCATATGGTGATTTTTTTTCCAAGGAAAATATTACTATTCTGTCTGCAATTAATCTAGAAGCAGCTGGAATACCCTCAGTAAGATCAATTATTAGAGAGGTAATAGTCCCCAAACCTTTGGTATCTTCTGAAACATTTTGAAATAATAATTAATCTCTGTTCAATATGTTGTTAAGCACAATTGACTATATATCTTTTAGTGATAGCATGATAAATCCATATGTAATATGGAAAACAGTATATAATATGGAAAATAAATTACCCTTTTGCAGGATAGTTTGAGTCTCTGTGGCCTACACAAAAACTGATCTATTTATAAAACAGGGTAAATTCAAAGACTGGGTGCTCTGGTTGCCACATCTGTCCTCTCCTTGATTTGATCTTTTCATCTGACATACTGAAAGTCAAGACACATGCTAAAGAAATTATTAAACCATGAGTTGTAGACCCAGGAGTGATCTATCCTAGTTATTATCACTCAGTGGGGACTATTGTTACTTTTTCCCTGTTGTGCCTGAACTTGTTTGGATCAATGTTGAAGATCCAAAGTAAATTTATTATCAAAGTGTGTATATATTACCATATAGTACTGTGAAATGTATTTTCTTGCAGGCATTTATAGGATAAAATAATTACAATAAAATTTACAAAGAACTATACACAAAAAGACAAAGACTGTCAAACAACTAACATGTAAAAGAGAACAAACGATGAAAATAAAAGATAAAACTGAGAACATGAGCTGTGCAGAGTCCTTGAAAGTGAGTCTGTAGGACAAAGAAGTAGATCAGAGTGCTGGTAACTGAATTTATCCATTCAGGGATTCAGGAGCCTAAACTGTTCCTGAAAATGGTGGTGGGGGACCTAAGGCTTCTGTACCTCCTGCCTGACATAGTCACGAAAAGGAGGCAAGGCCTGGTTGGTGGGGTTATTTGATCATGGATGCTGCTTTTATGTGGCAGCACTCCTTGTAAATATATTCACTGGTGGTGAAGGTTTTGCCTGTGATTGGGTAAGCTGTGTCCACCACTTTCTGTAGTCTTTACATACTTCTATGGCAGAGGTGGGTAGATTCTTGATAAAAGAGAGGTTTCAGGATTGTGTGGAGGGTTTGGGACCATAAGATATAGAAGCAGGATTAGGTCATTTGGCCCATCAAATCTGCTCTGCCATTTCATCATGGCTGATCCATTTCTCGTCTCAGCCCTAATCTGCCTTCTCCCCATATCCCTTCATGCGCTGAACAATCAAGAATCTATTGACCTCTGCCTTAAATGTATGCAAAGTCTTGGTCTCCACAGCCATTGGGTTTTGACAGGAATGCACAGTTGAGCGGACAGTTAGATCACCTAAGGTCTTATTGAACGGTAGCACAGTCTCAGTGACTGAGTGGTATACTGCTGCTCCAAATTTATATACAGTCCAATCTGGTTAATTGAGCTATTGGTTAATTGGAGCAGCTGATTATTTAGGATAACTCTTAAAGAACAAGAACTAATCAAGAAAACAGCCAGGATTCCCTTTGTTTATTTAGGACACTCTGCCATTTAATTGGGACAGGAGACAGTTGCTGAACAATTACCAACTAGCGCCAGTCATGTGCATTTGTGCAGCCAGTAGACACTATACTATGCTTAGAGTGAAGTTTTTAAATAGAGTCAGCTGTGTGCGTTTGTGTTAAAAATAATGATTTTTTTTTTCTCACTGATAGTTGTAGAGAAATAAGCAGTAAGAAAATTCAGAACTGTTTTGCTCACTGCTGTTTACAAGCATTCAGGCTCGGAGATGCAAGAAATGGCCAGGAGTGAAAATGAAATGATTTCACTACTACAGCAAGTTAAGAACTACAAAGAATTTGAAAGTATTGGCAATCATCTTGAATATTTCAATGAAAATGAAGATTTGAAGGATGCATAACATTGTATGAAGGCAGCCCATTATCTGCAGTAGATCCCTGCGCTGATTTTATATATTTACAGAGAATCAAAAGAACATGGTTGTGTACACTGGATGAATTCCTCCATCAATAACTATTTAGGAACAAATATACACTTTTATAGTACTGTAGTGGTATTGTTAAGTTGTTCTTTATTTCAATTAATAAATCATTTGTTAAAATTAGTTTGTCTGTTTGTACCTTTTTAACTATTTCCATGAAACTTTGGCTAATTGGGGAGGCCACTTACTTGGGCCAAAATGTGCAGGTCCCAGTGTGAGCCAATTACCCTGAAACAACTGTACATACTTATGTCAATTTACCACCTGTGTAGATCTAATATACAAGACTAATGTGTCTCTCCCCATGCCCTCTCTTTTGTTTCATAATAAATATTGAAGAATGGGCTGATGCACAAATGCTCAAAACACTCTTGAGAGATAAGGATTATTTTTTTCTGATATTTTTGTATGTGTTTAGAAAGGCTCTTTTTCCTATTTTGTGTGCTCAGTGATTTCCAAAATCAGTGAAGGTATTCAATTTGTTCAAGGGACTATTGAGAATGGATTGAATCATTTCCTCTGTCTACCTGGTGACCTCTTGCTCTGACAGAATTTGAAGTTAATTGCCTGGTATTTGGTATGCAATTGCAATGAGTACAATTAGAGCCTAGGTGCCAGAGTAGATTGGCCTGCGAGAATGTAGCTCGGTACTTAGAGCCACAGAGGGCCTGCTGTTTTGGACTATGCCCCCATCAGAGCAGTGACAATACATCAAACAGTATCATCGCAGGTAAGGATCTCCTCACCATTAAGCACATCTACAAGGAAAGCTGCCGCAGGAGAGCAGCATCCATCATCAAGGACCCCAACCATCAAGGCCATGATCCCTTCTTACAGCTATCATCAGGTAGGAGGTACAGGAGCTTTAGGTCTCATATCACCTGGTTCAGGAACAGTTATTTCTCCGCATCAGGCTCTTGAGACAGAGAGAGTAACTTCACTCACCCAAACACTGAACTGTTTCCACAATCTGTGGACTCACTTTCAAGGACTACAACTCATGATCTTAATATTTATTGGTTATTTATTTATTATGATTACTTTGTTCTTTTCTCTTTTTGTATTTGAGTGTTCTGTTGTCTTTTTCACATTGGCTGTTTGTCTTTGTTGTTTCTTTGTATTTACTGTGAAAGCTGGCAAGAATAAGAATCTCAGGATAGTATATAGAGACATATACAGAATGTACTTTGATAATAAATTTATTTTGAACTTTGGAATGCACCCGTTGGCTGTGCAGCAATTTTGGATGATGACATAAACACAAGTTCTTGCTTTGCCATTTTAAATTGGTGCAATAGTAATACTGGGAGATATTTTAAAATAAATAATGAGAAAGGATGAGATAATGAGAAAGAAATGAGAAAGGATCTAAAAAGCGTGGATTGGGACAGGTTGTTCACTGGCAAGGATGTGATCGGTGAGTGGGAAGCCTTCAAAGGAGAAATTTTAAGAGTGCAGAGCTTGTATGTTCCTGTCAGGATTAAAGGCAAAGTGAATAGGAATAAGGAACCTTGGTTCTCAAGGGATATTGCAACTCTGATAAAGAAGAAGAGAGAGTTGTATAACATCTAGGAAACAGGGAGTAAATGAGGTGCTTCAGGAGTATAAAAAGTGCAAGAAAATACTTAAGAAGGAAATCAGGAGGGCTAAAAGAAGACATAAGGTTGCCTTGGCAGTCAAAGTGAAGGATAAACCAAGAGCTTCTACAGGTATATTAAGAGTAAAAGGATTGTAAGGGATAAAATTGGTCCTCTTGAAGATCAGAGTGGTCGGCTATGTGCAGAACCAAAAGAAATGGGGGAAATCTTAAATGGGATTTTTGCATCTGTATTTACTAAGGAAACTGGCATGAAGTCTATGGAATTAAGGGAAACAAGTAGTGAGATCATGGAAACTGTACAGATTGAAAAGGAGGAGGTGCTTGCTATCTTGAGGCAAATTAAAGTGGATAAATCCCCAGGACGGGACAGAGTATTCCCTCGGACCTTGAAGGAGACTAGTGTTGAAATTGCAGGGTCCTTGGCAGATATATTTAAAATGTCAGTGTCTACGGGTGAGATGCCAGAGGATCGGAGAATGGCTCATGTTGTTCCGTTGTTTAAAAAAGGATCGAAAAGTAATCCGGGAAATCATAGGCCGGTAAGTTTGACGTCGGTAGTGGGTAAGTTATTGGAGGGAGTAATAAGAGACAGAATCTACAAGCATTTGGATAGACTGGGACTTATTAGGGAGAGTCAACATGGCTTTGTGTGTGGTAGGTCATGTTTGACCAATCTATTGGAGTTTTTCCAGGAGGTTACCAGGAAAGTGGATGAAGGAAAGGCAGTGGATATTGTCTACATGGACTTCAGTAAGGCCTTTGACAAGGTCCCACGTGGGAGGTTAGTTAGGAAAATTGAGTCGCTAGGTATACATGGAGAGGTGGTAAATTGGATTAGACATTGGCTCAATGGAAGAAGCCAGAGAGTGGTAGTGGAGGGTTGCTTCTCTGAGTGGTGGCCTGTGACTAGTGGTGTGCCACAGGGATCAGTGCTGGGTCCATTGTTATTTGTCATCTATATCAATGATCTGGATGATAATGTGGTAAACTGGATCAGCAAATTTGCTGATGATACAAAGATTGGAGGTGTAGTGGACAGTGAGGAAGGTTTTCAAAGCTTGCAGAGGGACTTGGACCAGCTGGAAAAATGGGCTGAACAATGGCAGATGGAGTTTAATACAGACAAGTGTGAGGTATTGCACTTTGGAAGGGCAAACCAAGGTCGAACATACAAGGTAAATGGTAAGGCACTGAGGAGTGCAGTAGAACAGAGGGATCTGAGAATACATATACAAAATTCTCTAAAAGTGGTGTCACAGGTGGCGTAAGGAGAGCTTTTGGTACATTGGCCTTTATTAATTAAAGTATTGAGTATAAGAGCTGGAATGTTATGATGAGGTTGTATATGGCATTGGTGAGGCCGAATCTGGAGTATTGTGTTCAGTTTTGGTCACCAAATTACAGGAAGGATATTAATAAGGTTGAAAGAGTGCACAGAAGGTTTACAAGGATGTTGCCGGGACTTGAGGAACTCAGTTACAGAGAAAGGTTGAAGAGGTTAGGACTTCATTCCCTGGAACGTAGAAGAATGAGGGGAGATTTGATAGCGGTATATAAAATTATGATGGGTATAGATAGAATGAATGCAAGCAGGCTTTTTCCACTGAGGCAAGGGGAGAAAAAAACCAGAGGAAATGGGTTAAGGGTGAGGGGGGAAAAGTTTAAAGGGAACATTAGGAGGGGTTTCTTCACACAGAGAGTGGTGGGAGTATAGAATGAGCTGCCAGACGAGATGGTAAATGCGGGTTCTTTTTTAACATTTAAGAATAAATTGGACAGATACATGGATGGGAGGTGTATGGAGGGATATGGTCCATGTGCAGGTCAGTGGGACTAGGCAGAAAATGGTTCGGCACAGCCAAGGAGGGCCAAAAGGCTTGTTTCTGTGCTGTAGTTTTTCTATGGTTTCTATGGTTTCTAAAAGTTTTTTATCATGTTATTACAATGTGTTTCTTATGATGTTCAGATTGATTGAGATTACCAAAACCATTGTATAATCACTGAATCACAGGTTGTTAGTTCACAGGAGACCATTCACTACTGCAATGAAATAAAGTGCAGCAACTATTTTGTAGCAGCAAAGTCCCAAATATGAAATTCTCTCAAAATTACTTGTTGAGGGAGAAATAGTAGCCAAGATAATTCCTCCTTTCTTTTTTTGAACAGCTGCATTCATTTGAGAGGTAATAACTTATTGTTTCTTTGGTGAAATGCACATTTGGCTTCTCATTCTACAATTTCAAGACCTTACGTACATAGTTACCAGTGTTCGATTAATCAGGTGTGAGGAATGACATTATGTGACCTCTTCAAATGTTCTGTAACTCCTCCTTTATGCTCAGCTTCTTTAGAATAATGCAATCAGTGCCATTTGTCCTGCTCTTTTCCAGTGGCTCTGCAAATTATTTTCGGTCACCTGTCAACTGCCCATTTAATACCATTTTGAAAACCCAGATCGACTTTAGTTCCATCTTGATTACAGTTAATGAATTCTAGGTCACGTAAAATCAAAATGTCCTCTCATCCTTCTTCGAGCCTTTGACCCATAATGACCCTTGAACCATCCTGTAATGAGAGTATAGTGGCTTCTCCCTTTGTATCGTGTCTAAGCACAAAATAATCATCTACACCTTTTTCAAATTGCTCTCATCCTTCTTTGCATCAAGAAGAATAACTGTAGCATCTCCGGTCCAATTTAGAAACTGAAATCCTTCACGCCGAACCATTGAAGTCAATCTTCATGACTCTGAGACCATCATATTCTTCAGATGCAAAGCAGACTTCCTATTCTGTTTGATCACTTTCTGTCTATTTATGAAGCCTAGCATCCCATATGCCATGCTCATTCTTCCCTTGATTTGTCCAGTTATTTCAATAGCTTTATACTGTATGTACATACCAGGTTTCTGCATGCTCATTTGAACTGTGACATTCGGCTTATACTATCATTTCCTCATTCATTTTGTAATCCATCATTTCACACTTCCTGGTATTAAGTTTCATGTATTAGCACTCTGACTGTTTTGCCAGTCTACGTATGTTCTTTTGCAGATGGTACTACCCTTTTTGATGTTTATACCTCTTTTGACACTGCCTGCAAATTTCAGAATTTTGCCTCACACACAACTCTTGGATATATCAAAAAGAAAGCAGGAGTCATAGCACCTGAAGAATAAAAAAATTCTTTTTGTCCTTGAGACAGTTACTTTTTTATTTATTGTTGAACTCAAATAGTTTTCTTTAAAGCGTGCTCCTTGAAATAATTAAAATAAATGAGGGAATGTCTGTTAGAAACAAATACTACTGTCATATATTGGGTGTGATTATGATCGTTATTGTCAGCATCCCTGAACTGTACAGCATTAGAGAGATGCAATTATGTGGATGTGTGCTGATCATGAATAAAATAGTTACCAGGGAAAAAATATTGCAAGCATTGTAATTACACTGAGTATTCTCGAATGAGTTAATTTTTACAACATGTATACTGAGAATTAACACATTTTGAAATGACCATTTATTTTTGCTAGTAGCTTTTGTTATGTAGTTGGCATTATATTATGATTTACAGTCAGGACAACATTTGTTTTAAAAATAATATTATCTGTTCTTTTAGGAAAGGATGGCATAGAAACTTTCTTGGGGAGTTAGCTCACTTGTGGCTCTACGATTGTTAAATTTAAATAGCCTTATGGATAGCAGGTGCTGTTTTTTTTCTCTCACGGTTCCAGTGGAGTGATATGAATTTACACAAACGTTCAATCCCTCAGTGGTCTAATTATAGGTATGAATCATCTTTCTGAATTCCACAGAATCTGTAGTAGGTGTACATTTGAGCCTAGGCATTCAGTGGACATCTGCTGCGAAGGAGCCTTTTATGTTGATAATGTCACAGAGGATCATGTCAAGTTTGTTTTGGCAGTGCAGACCTTCTAAAAACATAATCTGGAATGGTGAGGAATAGAATGTGCACCAACCTGTGCTCTTTGGTGATCTGCATGATAAGGATGTGCCCCGTTGATTGTTTGCTGTATTCCATAAAGGCAATCCACAAAGATTCTCATTGACATAGTTCTGAAACTTTAAAAGGCATGGGTCAGACCACATTTAGAGTATTGTTAGCAGTTTTAGGCCCCATATTTAAGAAAGTGTGCGCTGGAATTAGAGGGGATCTGGAGGAGGCTTACAAGAATTATCCTAGGTATGAAAGGGTTAACATATGAGGAGGGCTTGATGGCTCTGGACCTGCACTTGCTGAAGTTTAGAAAAATAAAAGTGATCCCATCCAAACCTACTGAATATTGAAAGTCCTAGATGGCATGGATGTGGAGAGAATGTATCCATTAGTGGGAGAGTCTAGCACAAGAGGGCATGGCCTCAGAAAAGAAGGACAACTCTTTAGAACAGGGTTCTGGAGGAATTACTTTAGCTAGAGTGTGGTAAATATGTGGAATTAATTGCCACAGATGGCTGTGGAGGCTGGCTCATTGTTACATTTCAAGCAGATGTTGATAACAGGGAGAAGGCAAGACTTAATATGGAAAATAAATCAGCCATGATTGAATGACAGAGCATATCCGATGGGCTGAATGGCCTTATTCTGCTCCTATGTTTTATGGTCTAATGGGCTTGTCAAGATTGATTATGTGAAACATTTAGCTGGAAAAGAGGTGTCTGGCAACTAAAAGGCTTTTTTAAAATTTTCAAGAGAACAGAGTTTAGGAGGAATTTCTTCATCCAAAGGGTGGTGAATCTATATAATTCTTTGCCAAAGATGGCTGTGTAGACCAAGTCATTGAGTATGTTTAAAGCAGAGGGTGATAGGTTCTTGATTAGTAATGGTGTCAAAGGTTACAGGGAGAAGGCAGGAGAATAGAGGTTTGAGGGGAAAATACTGTAAATCAGCTATGATCGAATGGTGGAGCAGATTTGATGGACTGAATGGCTTAATTCTACTCCTATGTCTAATGAGCACAGTTTTCCATAAATATTTTGATTAATTTTTTAAAATCTCCAAACCCTATAGTCAATGTAAACCACCTATAATTATTATTATCTTAATTCTACTTTTTCTCTAAATCATTTCAATATCATGAATGATGTGTTCCAACACTACCTAAATTAGAATACTATTTTCGTCAAAATGTAGAAGGATCACGTGCTGGAGGCTTGAATTAATAGATTGAAATACCATTTTTACAACTTTGCAACAATATAATCATAGCAACAATGAAAATGGAACATATGAAACAATAAATTAAAATACAGAGACAGAATAAACATTAGGAATTGAAATTAGAGCTTTACTATTCAGCAGAGATAGTGGTATGAATTTCCCATGGATAACAAGAAGTATAGATTCCACAATGGCCACTAGCAATGACAATGAGGCTGGTATCAGCATACAACAGGATATAAACCTGTATAGAATACGTTTTAGCTTTTTCCCCTTCACCATCGGATTTCTGAATGGTCCATGAACCCATGAACGCTACTTGATTGTTCCGTTTGTTTTGTACTATTTATTTATTTTGTAATTTATTGTAATTTTATGTCTTTGTATTGTACTGCTGCCAACAACTTACATGTCACAGAAGAGAGTTATATCCCCCTCCCCCGACTCAGTTTTATTCCCCCTGGTTCAGTCCCTTTCTACCTATATCCATGACATTTCACACGCTCTTGACCTTTTTAATGATTTCCTGGCCCTAGTCATCTCATTTTCTCTATGGATGCTCAGTCCCTATACACATCCATTCCCCACCAGGAAGGCTTCAAAGCTCTTCGTTTCTTTCTGGACACTAAGACCCAACCTGTTCCCCTTCACCACCACTCTCCTCCATCATCGGAACTTCCCCTCACTCTCAATAATTTCTCCTTTGGCTCCTCCCACTTCCTTCAAACAAAAGCTGTCGCCATGGACACTCACATGGGTCAGCTATTTCTGCCTTTCTGTCGGCTATGTGGATAGGTCTATGCTCCAAGCCTACAGCGGTATCACTCCCCAACTTCTCCTACGCTACACTGACAACTGCATTGGTGCAGCTTCTTGCAGCCATGTGGAGCTCGTCAACTTTATCAACTTTGCCTCCAACTTCCACCCCGCCCTCAAAATTACCTGGTCCATTTCTAACATCTCCCACCCCTTTCTTGATCTCTCTAACTCTGTCTCTGGAGACAGTTTATCTACTGATGTCTAATATAAACCCACAATGCCTTCTCTCAATTCCTTCGTCTCCGCCGCGTCTGCTCTCGGGATGAGATTTTCCATTCTAGAACTAAGGAAATGTCCTCCTTCTTCCAAGGAGGGCGCTTCCTTTCTTCCGCCATCAACACTGTCCTCAACCGCATTTCTTCCATTTTGTGCACATCTGCCCCCTCCCTTTCCTCCTGCCACCCCACCAGGGATAGGGTTTCTCTTGTCCTCATCTACCGCCCCACCAATCTCTGTAACTTCCACCATCTCAAATGGGATCCCACCACCAAGCTAATCTTTACCTCCCCACCACTTTCTGCTTTCTGCAGGGATCGCTCTCTACGAGATTCCCTTCTCCATTCATCCCTCCCCACTGATCTCCCTCATGGCACTTAACCTTGCAAGCGGTGCTACACCTGCCCCTACACCTCCTCCCTTACTGCCGTTCAGGGCCACAAGGCGTCCTTCCAGGAGAAGAGACACTTCACCTGTGAGTCTGTTGGGGTCACCTACTGCATCCAATGCTCCAGATGTGGCCTCCTGTATATTGCTGAGTCCTAACATAGATTGGGAGACCGCTTCATAGAGAACCTACACTCCATCCACTAGGAAAAGCAGGATCTCCCAGTGACAACCCCGTTTAATTCCACTTCCCATTCCAACAAGTCAGAACATGGCCTCCTCTACTGCCGCAATGATGCGACACTCAGGATGGAGGAACAACAACTTATATTCCAGTTGGGTAGCCTCCAACCTGATGGCATGAACATTGATTTCATGCCATCACCCTCACCCAATGCACCCCCACCCTCCTTCACCATTCCATATTCCCATTTCCCTCTCTCACCTTATCTCCTCACCTCCCTCCCTCTTTTCTTTCTTTTTTGGCCTTCTGTCCTTTTCTATCAGATCCCCCCTTCTCCAGCCCCTTATTTCTTTCACCAATCAACCTACGAGTTCTTTACATCACCACCCCCCCCATCGCCTATCATCTACTACCTCGTCTTTCTTCCTCCCCTCTCTACTCCTCCCTACTCTGACTTCTCACCTGTTTTCTTCCAGTCCTGATGAAGGGTCTCGGCCCAAAACGTTGACTGTACCCCCTTCCATAGATGCTGCCTGGCCTGTTGAGTTCCTCCAGCATTTTGTGTGCGTGCTTGGATTTCCAGCATCTGCAGATATTCTTTTGTTTATAATAAATTTAATTCTGATCCAGTTTCATTCTGCCACTTTACATAACCTCTGCAAAGCTGCTCTCTGCCTTAAGTAAATTCCACAGCTTGCCAGCAGAAGTAAAGCATTGCAAGGTAAGTGGCTAGGAAATGGTTTTGCTGATAGCATTCACAAAATCATTTGATAACACTTCTCACCTATTGCATCAGTCCAAATTGACAATGTGTTCAATTATTTGGCAGCGGTGCCAAAAGGGCATCGTGCCAGTATTGCAAGCTGACTAGCAAACAGTTTCTCTGATGGAGAACTCAAATTCCTTCCACATGAGATACTAAAGAAGAGCCTCCCAGTTTTTTTGTTCTTACACAGAAATATATATGAAAATGCACACATATGAATTAGGATTGAGAGAAGGCCACTTGTTCCCTGTACCTTGCTCTGCCCGTCAATAAAATTATGGCTGACCTGATTGTAACTTCAGCTCATCATTTCCATCAATCCCAGATAACCTTCCACCCTTTCTCTCTTGCTTATTATTAAATACCAGTCTCTGCTTTAATAATATTCGAGGACTGTTTACACCAAAGTCCTAAAGACAATCACCTCCGGGTGAACACTCACACAGGCAAAGCATCAGAAAATAAACAATATCACAAGGAGTGGGGGAGTGGGTTTTGTGAAAAAGTAGAACATCACCACATTTTCCATTTCTGCCTACTCTGATACACAACATATTAATTCTTAACTCTGGCCTGCAACAAAACCTCTAATAGGTTCCACAGACCCCTCGGTTAATGGTAAGTGCCTATGGCATGGAACTAATGCTCTAAAACCTATTCCCAACTAAACCTTCAACATGCACTAATGTCTGTCACAACTTCACATTTCTATCCCTCATTGCACTTCCTTAACAACCTCTATTACTCTCCTTTTACCACTCCCCACACGATTGTCTTGCCCT
This sequence comes from Mobula birostris, assembly GCF_030028105.1. Lineage (NCBI taxonomy): Eukaryota > Metazoa > Chordata > Chondrichthyes > Myliobatiformes > Myliobatidae > Mobula > Mobula birostris. The sequence continues at coordinate 30,095,041 of NC_092386.1, forward strand.
CATACAGTATTTTTTTGTTTTTTCTTTTGCAGCAAAATGCATGTTTTCCATGACGTTTATGGAACATTTGCTTCATTATTTGTGGGCATTCACTCCTCTCTTCAAGGAGCCAGAGCTTTTTTTCTGTTCCGCTGTTTGGTCAACTTAAATGTCGGCCTAGATAGACTGAAAAGACAAGGTGTCAGGATTCGAGACAAGAGCTGGTTTTTCCCATTCTCCGTGACAGTTGTCTCCATGGCTCTGAGGCTATGAAGACTGCCCTGGCTGCTGTGCTCTGTGCCTGTTAATATGCTGAACTGATAAGCGAGGCTTCTGGCCTTCTCCGGGCTACTTGAGGGTTCGGATCTGAGGATTCAACTTGATTCTGAATGTTGTTGTTTGCTTCAATTGCTTGCATGGTTTCTGTTCTTCCTTCCTTTTCCTAGTGCATCTGGTGTTGGAGTTTTATTTTTTTTAATTGGATTCTTTTGGGTTTCTTGCTTTGTGGCTGCCTGTAAGCAAACAAACCTCAAAGTTGTATAATGTATACAAACTTCGATAATAAATGTACTTTAAATCTTTGAAATTACAGGAAATTGTCCAATCAGCTGCCAGCACAAGCAAAGCATGACAGGCAAAATACCTTCTTCTCGTTCTATAAATCACAATGACAGAACTTGGACTGTAGAAGGGGCTTCCTGACAAAATCCTTCTGACTGACAGTGATAGGATGAATAGAGAAATGCGACGCTGACACTCTAACACATCTGTTGATCTATCTGTGATATTTGCCCTCTGACACCCAAAGTAATGGCGAGAGAGGATACAGCTTAGTTTGCTTCACAGAAGTAGTTAAGCTTGTAAAATGGAACACTGCTGATCTTTACATTAGTAGTTCCTCAGCTCATATTTTCAGAATTGCACTCTATTTTTCTCAGGACTGCATGCTGTTACCATTTATTCATTAAAGAATGTGGATGTCATATCTAACGTTCTTCACTAAATGCCAACTACTTTGCTATATCTAAAGTCACGTATAGGTCACATTCAGATAAAGGCAGCAGATTTTCTTCAGTGTTGATCACAATATAACCCTGCCCTCTTCTTGTATCATCTGAAGTCCTGTAGAGTATTTACAGCAATCTCTCCTATTTGAGACTTCCAGCCACTGCAGTGGTTTGTGTTTACCAATTCCATTTTTATCTCTCTTCACTTTTCATATCCATCTCTCTCTTAGTCCGTGAGCCAGTAGGGTTGGTTGGTACCATCTGCGGGGAATAATGCTCATAGTGATTTTTGGCAAGGTATACATCTCTAGAGTTAGAAAATATGTGATAGCATTGCACCAGTGGTAGCTTAATTACTTCAAATAAGCAATCACTTTTAGTATATATTCCATATTAACATCAGTACAGCAGCAATTGTTATCCCACCCCCCAAAAGGTAAAAAACCTAACTTGGAGAGATTTCTGGAGTTTTATCAATGTTATGGCATTTTCCATGTTGTTGTATCAAATCAAAACAATCTTAAGCTTTTGTCATAGCATATAGAATTATGGTACAATAATTCAAATGTGGGGTTCCACACGGCCATAACCTAGGCCCCATTTGGTTGTAAGATAAATATATTTAATCAAAGACTGCTTTACATACTTTGTTTTCCATACTTTCATAACCATAATCATAATAATTTTCCAAGTCTTCCACGTCTTCCACATCATCTTCGTCTGAACTTTCCACACTCTCTGAGGTGGATGCCTGGTTCTCACAGTCTGCCAGTCTACATGTCAATACACCTGAGGCCACTTGCAACACATATACATCTTGGGAGTGAACATTTTTTTGGACAGTTACAGGCCAGTAGGTCCAGGACGGCTTTGGGTGCTGGCTGGCCTTCCATCCAGTGCACCACCAACTGTTCAGCTCCCTCTTCTCTCTTCATCTTCCATTCTCTGTCAACAGGGCTTGGCACTTGTGGGTCCTTCTCCAAACATCTTCTCCTATACCAACCTGTTAGTTGGCTCGCTGTGCATGTTTTGTTAAGCAGTCCTTGCATGGTGGGAGTTGATGACTTCCAATTTCACCTTTTTTGGCACAGAAAAGGTGATACCTGAGCTCATTGATCTTGGTGATCGATGCTTCTGAGGCATACAGGAAACATGTAAATTCCTCTAGTTTGTCCATCAGTTTTGGGGAGAGGTCCCATTCCTGACCCAACTCTAAGAATGTGTCCTGAGTTTCTTTGTTGCTAGTCAGAAGTTTTAGGGCACTTGTCTTCTCTTTGCCTGCAAAAGTGCTTACGGTGTTACATTCTGTATGTGCGTGCAACGCGATGAGAGCCCTACAAACCTCTATGCCAACAGTGGCAGCAACCTTCCTGATGTCTACAAGCCTTGTACGGGTTCTAGTGCCACACTTCTGGAACAATATGGCCTTAATCTTGTCACAAAATGCTAAAGACATGATAAAGACATCTGTGTCTTCTGAGCAGATCACTTCAGATTGGTATCCCCCTCTTGTGGCAAGGGCAACATGGAGAAGTAGGCGGCCATCTGCTTCTCCTTGTTGACACTGAGGAGCTGACACCTCCTCACTGTCTTGAGATGTGATTCTGTAACATTTGTCATTTACAGATGCATACAGAATCTTCTCCTGTAGCTTTTCTCTGTACTCTGCCTTACTCTGCTCATGGACAATGAAGCTAATGAGACTATTTTTGTTACTGACTTTGGTCAGGAAGCTCCTCCACTGCCTCACCATCTGTGTGCCTGTGATACCTTGCAATGCATGACGTCTCTTCACCCCATGGAGATTTTTCACTATTCTTGATAGAATTCTCCTTGTATATGTTGACCACAACATCTATTCTGCTATTCTGACTGCCTTCCCTCAGAGCCATACCCAGAATTATTGTGGCAACATCTCTGAAAGTAACTCTATCACCTTTCACTCCTTGGACCAAGTTCACTCCATCAACCACTGTCGCAGAGTTTCCTGGGAGTTGCTCTTCTACTGCGACTTTTTTCTGCAAAGTTGTGACTAAAATAGCTTCATTTGTCTTTCTCAGCAATCCTTCTGGTGTGGACAGGGCCCAGGGCAATGGTCCAAGGGAATGAGAAAGGATATCCTCCATACGTAGACTGCGCCCTTGTGCCATCACTATGATGTGTCCAAACAAAGACATGTCTGCTTTCAAAATGATCGCCCTCCCATTTGATTTCACTTCTCTCTTCTTACACATATCACTGAATGTTTTCAGTTTGTTGGTTTTCATTGGGTCGTGGAATTTCTTTGCTGGTGGGTCTTTCTCTAGTCTCTCATCCTTGAAGGTTGCATAGCATTGCTCACCAATCTCATATGCCTTCATCAAGTCGGAGGCAATGTCCTTGGGGGCTGCTTTTGGTGTAGAGATGCTAATGAGGTCCCGCTTCTCTGCAAATGGGTTGACCCATTCATGTATGAAGCTAACCACTGCTGAAACTGCTTCCTCAACTTTCTGGATTCTTGGCGGCGGTAGCTCCACATGACAAAGCTCTGATTTGTTGCCTTGCACCATCTCCCCTAACTGCCCCAGGAATGCACTGTGGTGCTCAGCTGTTATGTAGTAACGCTTGATAACTCCAGCATTCAGGCTGAGCCATGATGTGCCTCCAAGAGTCTGTGTGTCTTTGTTCACTGTGTCTTCAATAGCCTGGTCCACAGGGATCTGCCCAGAGGGGTTGTTACTTGACAGCTGCACTGAGAATTGGCCTGTCTTGAAGGCCTCATACACAGAAGGATTCTTCTCTGGGAGGTTCATCACCTGAGCAAAGTAAGGGGATGGGTACCTGGCATAATTTATCTTATCATAGGCAAAGCACCATGGGATCATGGTTTTTATAGCATGGAGGTCACCATGCAGCTACCACCGCTGCAATGCTATCACATATTTTCTAGCACTAGGGGTGTCCAAAAATCACTATAAGAATTATTCCCCCCAGATGGTACCGGTGGCCCAAATTTGGGGTCCTGGCTCACGGACTATCTGTTTACACAACTAACAGACGCGCCAACTGTGATTATCAATCCTTCTCTCAATCAGCACCACTGTCTCGATCTCTAATACTTCCTCTGTTCTTTCCAACCCTCTCCCTTCTCTGTAATTTAAACTTGACTTATTTTGAACTACTACTTGACATTTATACTGTTATGGTCAAAACACAAAATGGCCGACTCTGGGTAAGTATGATTTAGCTGTGTGTTATACATCACACTAGGTACTCATTTCTATTAAAAGTTGAATTAAGAAAACAGAAAAAACTCATGTCTTTATATAATTAGATTATTAAATGGTTGAAGCAACCTCCACATTACCATTGCATTTAGTATCACACTCACATCTCCCAAAAACTAATGAGAAACATGAAAGAGATAGTGAATGTTGGCACATCACCCTAACACTCATTATCACCTGTCTGCATCTTAAAGAAGGTGTACATAATCAATCCCAATCGCAGCTAACTGGAAGCTAGAAAAACTGTCTACAGCTGCTCACCCTGCTGAAGGATAAAACTCTTACTGGTGAGGCTGCCACAAGCTCAGTTCATGCCCAACAGATTGCTAAACATTGTTCACACCTTATCCTTCTTCTCACAACACACCCAGCTGACCTTATTGCTAAACTACACTTCTGATTTACAAGCTTAAGGTAGTCCATGTAGGCACTTCTTATCCACTACCCACCACTTTATTGTAACCACCTTCACCATAATCAAGACCATATCGCTCTCCTTTCAAATAGCCATGTATAAAGTATAAAGTATAAATTGCATATTGCCAGGTTGCAGCAAAAGAACATTAAAAAAAGGCTCCCTCATCACTCCATTCCATCTCTTAAACAGAATCATAATTTCAGATACTGATATTTGACGAGTGCAGCGTTTAGATAAGAGATGAGGTGTTTGTAGTGAGTCACAACATACACATGGCCTGCATGAGGCTGGAGTAAGGGATATTCCAGGGACTGGCACCTGCAAGGTAAGCTTGCAGCCTCACATTTGCTCTGCCTCAATATGGGCACAGGAGATGGGCAAAGTCTTTAATGAATATTTGAGCCCTGATGAAAGGTTTTGGCCCAAAATATCAACTGTTTATACCATTCCTGATGAAGTGCCTCAGCCCGAAAGAGCAATTATTTATTTCCCTCCATAGGTGCTGCCTGACTGGCTGAGTACCTCTAGCATTTTATGTGTGTTGCTCAAGATTCTCAACATCTTCAGAAACTCTTGCATCAATGTATACTTCTACTTCTTTTATCCTGGAGGTACAGGATAAAAAGGAGGTACAGGAACCAGGTCCAAGAATAATTATTGCTCCTGAACCATAGCAGATAACTGCATTCTCCCCAACACTGAACTGATTCAACAACATATGGGTTCCCTTTCAAGAACTCTACAACTCAGGTTCTCCACATTTATTATTTGTTTATTTATTATTACTTTTTTCCTTTTTTGTGTTTGAACAATTTTCTGTCTTTTCACAATGTTTTTTTGTCCATCTTTGATGTATGTAGTCTTTCATTGATTCTATCGTGTTTCTTGGTATTTACCATGAATACTTGTAAGAAACTGAATCTCCAGGTAGTATATGGTGACATATTAACACCTTGATTAAGAAATTTCTTTGAATGTTTGAACTTTGAACTTTGAGAGAGTCATGAGGATTTGAGTACCGGACAATATACTTGAAACAATTAGTGGGGATGCTTGTGTTGCAGCAGAGGAGGTGCTGGACATGTTAAAACTCTGGGGCCTGGTCAGGTATATCAAAGAGCACAGTGGGAAGCTAGAGAAGAGATTGCAGGAGCCCTGGTTGAGATACATGCATAATTGTCAATCGCAGGTGAGCTGCCAGAAGACAGGAGGTTGGCTAATGTTATGCTTTTATTCGGGAGGGTTGCAAAGTAAACCCTGGGAACTGGAGACCAGCAAGCCTAACATCCGTGGTAGGTAAATTACTAGAGGGAATACTGAGTGTTAAGGTATACAGGCATTTAGAAAGACTAGGGTTGATTAGAAACAGTCAGCAAGAAGATCAATGAGAACAGGGTTGTAGATATCATCTATATAGACTTTAGTAAGGCATTTGATAAGGTTCAAAGGCTTCTACAGGCTGCTGTGGAAAACTGGAACTGATAGCATGCAGGGATATCTAACTAAGTGGATACACGATTCACTTAATGGTAGGAAGCAGTGGGGATGGTGGAAGGTTGTTCGTTTGAGCTGGAGGCCTGTGACTAGTGGTGTGCCTCAGGTCACAAAAATGCCCCTATCACTTTTGCTTGCTTAGTCCTTGACCGCCACCCCCCCCGCCCCTGCTGTACAACAGAGTCAGTTATGGTCCTATGATTTAGCTGTCACTGGCATTTTCTCCTGAGAGACCATTAGACCCCACCCCCACAATCCTCCAACTGTGTTCAAAAGAATAAAAGCAACACAACTCAAAGTTGCTTGAATTTCCAGCATCTGCAGAATTCCTCGTGTTTGCGTTCAAAAGAATAAATGTGTTTGAGAGGGAACAGCTACTGAAGAATCCCAACTGACCTTCGAAGCAGTCACCATCTGTCTGATTGAAACTTTGCTGTGACCACCTCCCTGAAAATCCTATCTAAAACTCTCTGCCTTCTGCAATATCCTCAGAGCCATGCAGTTACATCCATTTCCTGCAGATATGAAATAGTGTTGAGCACCAGTTCACTATTTGTTCCAATCTCTCATTAGAACACAAACAGAAATTCTTCAGCATTTTGCCGCAAATGATCAGAATACATTTTGAATATTGTTTACTTGTCCCCATCTCCTTATTGGAGGAAGAATAGACTTGTGGAGGAAGAAGTGCAGCAAAATTTCATCAGATTGATTCTTGGGATAGTGAGTTTATAATTTGAGGAGAAATCAGGTAAACTAAACCTACATTCTCTTCCGTTCTGATGAATCAGAGATGATCGCATTGAAGCATATAAAACTCTTAAATCCATTTTTCGCTGACTGATGTGTCTAGAATCAAGATAAGAACTCAATCTTTCAGGATAGAGAAGAGAATAATCACTTCACCCAGCAGATAGTGAAACTTCAGAATTCACCATTATAGAAGTTTGTAGAAACGCAGTTACTGATAAAAATAGAGAAAGATAGATTTTTAGATATCTTTTGATGGAACATTATATTTGGTAACTCTGATTAAATAAGCACTGATATCTTGAAAAACAGGAAAGATCTTCAAAAACAGGAGTAGTGGAACTGGGAAATGCAAGGTTCCTGAATGCACACTAAGAAAATGTCTTTTGATGTATTTCATCTATCTCATCCTCCCTTTAGATGAAGGGTTCCCAAACATTTTTTTTATGCCATGGACCACTACCATTCACCTAGGGGCCCGTGGACACCAAGTTGATAGCTGCTGCTTTGGATCATGACCTTCGGAAGTGATTAAAGAGTATTTAGTGTGAACTCCCTTGCAAGCTTTTATCATCTCCAAGATATTGACTGTATGGTGCTCACGAAGTGATGTGGGTGTAGCACAGGGCTTGATACACATTGGAAAATTTAGTCAGACCTCCACACTTAACTTGTTTGTTGGGCAATGCCAAAGAGGAAAAGATACATTGGGTTCCCTCAATAGAACATAGTTGGCCAAAACCAAAAGATGCAGGAACAGAATTAGACCATTTGGCCTATTGAATCTGCTTAACAAACACCAAGAAGAAAGCATTTACACAGTGTATCATCAGTATTTTAAACTGAATTATTGTCTCTCTCTTGCCTTATTTATATTGAAAAATTGAAGGAGAAAAACTGGGCCTCATTTAAGAAATTTTGTACTGAAATATATAAGGTACTTACAGTTCAAATCAAATTTAAATGACTAAGGGCTCAGTCAAAGCCGTTGTGAAAATATGGCTCAGTGTCTCTTTTTAATTTTGTTTTTTTTTTCTTTATTCTTGAGATACAGATGTTACTGACAAAGCCAGCATTTATTGGTCATTTCGAGTTATAGCTTGAAGGTAACTGCCCTTTTGTATTTTTGGATGCTTATTTCAGAATCCCTGAGCTGTGGAAAAAAAATTCAAATTTTGTGAGAAAGTTTGTATCTCAGAAGAGCTAAAATAGAGAATGCAAGTAATTAGTAATTGAACTTTTGTCTTCATTAATCAAAGTGAACTGCTTATGGCAGAAAACAAATCAGCTACAAGCCTTTAATCCCAACGTCTGAATGAAGTCAATTCACTTGCTGCAATTTATATCTTCCTATATTCCTGTGATTGTAAAGTAGATTTGATGTGCAGCCCTAAAGTGCACATCACTCACTGATTTGTAGCTACAGGATGATTATGAGGAGCACCACTTTGATCACACTGTGCTGGATACATTTTTATGATTTACATGCCCATCTTCAAACCGAATTCTTGAACATATTAAGTGCACAAAATGCATGGCCAATTTAATAACAATGTGAAGATGGCAATGTGCTTAGGAACACATATTATTCTGATACAAACAAAACCAGTGCTGCAGCACCATGTTAAAGGTTATGTGTATATGACAGATTCTTGAAATTAAATGTATCAACTGTACTTATGGATTTCTGCAAACATGCCACACCTCGATTATATTATTAAGCATACACTCTATTAGATTAGATTAGATTAGATTATGAGGACACTCAGACCTCATTTATTGTCATTTAAAAATGAATGCTGTGTTGCCCTTAAGGCACTTATTTGACTTCGTTGGGTCTACGTTTTAAATGATTTGTTTGGAACTGTTTTCTAGTTAAAGTTAAAGGTTGATAATTGTGTCACAGTCTAACAAAGGTAAATTCATTGTTTATGGTATATCGCAGCATGTGATGAAGTCACCTCCGGTTTCGCCGCGTCTCGTGTGTAATTTCCAGTTCGGAGAAGGTGGGTGCCATGATCGTGTAGAGCTCTGTTTCTACCCACAAAGAGACGTTATAGAAGCAACGCCGTAAGTTCCTATGAAAGTATTTGAAGTAAAAATATTAACGCGGTTTCTGTTAGGGAAGCGGCGGTTTGGGTGGCGCGTGTGCCGGCTTTTCAATTTCAAATATGGGGTCGAGCCCGATGGCGGTTTGACGCGATCCCCTTCGCCCGCTACTCGGGGCGGCTGGAGACACTCGCTAAGAGAGTGCGTGTGGGCTCCAGAATGGAACAGACGCTGTATATGTTTGTATTTTTTTTATCAACAGTTTTCACCATACGACGTTAACGTGGAAGAGTGAACAGTAAATTGTTAATCTTACTATGACTCTGTCTTCATTGGCTCCGGTTTAACTTGGTGTTTAGTCAGAGTTTCAATACACTGCACGAGAACACTTCACATGCATTAAAAAATGATACAACGTTCCACCAGAATGATACCACAAGAAAACACTGGACAAACCAAGACTAAAACTGACAAAAGCACATAATTATAACATATAGTTACAACAGTGCAAAGCAATACCATAATTTGATAAAAAGCAGACCATGAACATGGTAAAAAAAAGTCTCAAAGTCCCGATAGACTCATCATCTCACGCAGGCAGCAGAAGGGAGGAACTCTCCCTGCCGTGAACTTCCACGCACTGCCAACTTGCTGATGCAGCACCATTGGAAGCACCCGACCGCAGCGGACTCTGAGCCCATCCGAAAACTTCGAGCCTCCGACCAGCCCCTCTGACACAGCTTCTCCAAGCACCATCCTCTGTCGAGTGCTTCAACCCCACCCCGGCTGCCGAGCAACAAGCAAAGCTGAGGACTCGGGGCCTTCTCCTCCGGAGATTCTGGACCACACAGTAGCAGCAGCAGCAAAGCAGGCATTTCAGAAGTTTCACCAAATGTTCCTCCGTGCTCTCACGTCCGTCTCCATTAAATCAGGATTGTGCACGGCACCCTACTTGACAAATAACAGACATCACCACCGGAGTGGCCGCTGCGAGCTGCATCGCGCCGCCATCTTCTCCTCCCTATTAGGTGCATCTATTCACCTGCTCATTAATGCAAAATACCTATTCAACCAATCATGTGGTAGCACCTCAATGCAGAAAAGCATGCAGACATTGTCAAGAGGTTCGGTTGTTATTCAGGCCAAACATCATAATAGGGAAGAAATGTGATCGAAGTGACTTTGGTCAAGGAATGATTGTTGGTGCCGGACGGGTGGTTGAAGTACCTCAGGGGGTTTTCGTGAACAACAGTCACTAGAGTTTAACAAGAATGGTGCGAATTCAAAAAAAAATCCAGTAAGCACCAGTTCTGTGAGAGAGGTAAGAGGAGAATGGCCAGGCTGATTAAGGCTGACAGGAAGGCAACAGTAATTCAAATAACCACACATTACAACAGTGGTGTGCAGCAGTGCATCTCTGAATGCACAACTTGTTGAACCTTGAAGCAGGTGGGCTACAGCAGCAAAAGGCCACAAACGTACACTCAGCAGCCACATTACTAGGTACAAGAGTTACCTAATAAAGTGACCTCTGAGTGTATCGCGTCTCATACATGAAAATAATTAAAACAGAATGTGTCTATAATCATTGGTACTGTCAAATCATCAGACAATATCATATCAGGCAATTGGTATCCAAAAGAAAATGAACATTATATATCCAGAACTAACAAAAAATGGGATGTTGCTTTAAAATTTCTCACAAGTTATAGTTAGTATGCACGACATACATGATAGCTAATTATAAAGGATGCTCCTGTCAATTGCCTTTCATACAGCTCAAATGATTTTAGAATCTATTGTCCCCTTTCCCTTCTTCCATAATTATGACACTATAACAATTAGTAATATAATCGAAGGCAGAATTAGTAGAAATTTGTTTAACAATTTGACGTAAAGATGAACGACTTTCGTCGGACACTTTATCGTTCTGAAGGTGTTTCCAGCACTTCTGAGTTTGTTACAGCTCTATAATACAGATCCTAAACAGAGTCAGGGCCCCTTTTGGAGCCATTAGGCAGGATCTTGAGGCTGCTAAACAAGAGCCTGTGGAATTACAGGAATGAAACCAGCATGGGTAGAAGATTGGCTAATTGACAGAAGGCAAAGAATGAGAATAAAAGGAGTCTTTTTTTGGTTGACTGCTGGTGACTAGTGGTGTACCTCAGGGTGGATTTTGGATCCACCACTTTTCACATTATATGTTAGTGATCTGGATGATGGAATGGCCAAGATTACAGATGATAGAAAGATAGGTAGAGCGGTAGCTAGTGTTGAAGAAGCAAGGAGTCTTCATAAGATTTCGACAGATTAGGAGAATTGGCAAAAATGTGGCAGATGGAATACAGTGCAGGAAAGTGCATGATCGTGCATTTTGGTAGAGGAATAAAGGCGTATACTATCTTGTAAATGTGGAGCAAATTCAGAAATGGGAAGTGCCAAAGGACTTGTGAATCCTAGTGCAATATTCCCTGAAGATTAACTTGCAGGTTGAGTTAATAATAACAAAGGCAAATGCAATATCAGCATTCATTTTGAGAGGACTAGAAAATAAAGGCAAGTATATAAAAATGAGGCTTCATAAAGCATTTGTCAGACCACATTTGGAGTATCGTGAGCAGTTTTAGGCTCATATCTGAGAAATGATGTGCTTGAATTGGAGATTGCCAATAGGAGGTTTATGAAAATTATCCCAGGAGTGAAAGGGTTATCATATGTGGAATGTATGATGGCTCTGGCCTGTACTCACTAGAATTTAGATGAATGAACGGGCAGTCTCATTGAAACCTATCGAATATTGAAAGGCCTAGAGAGAGCAGACGTGAAAAGGATGTTTGTGAAGAATCTAGTACCAGAGAGGCCAGCCTCAAAATACAAGGACATCCCTTTTAAACAGAGATGAGGAGGAATTTCTGAAGACAATGGGTGGAGAATCTGTGGATTTCATTGCTGCAGATGGCTATGGAGGTCATGTCGTTGGGTATAGGTAAAGCGGATGTTAACAGGTTCTTCATTAGTAAGGGCATCAAAAGTTACAAAGTAAAGACAGGAGAATGAAGTTAAAATGGAAAATAAGCCAGACATGATGGAAATGAGAAGCAGACTCAATGGGCCAAATGGCCTAATTCTGCTCCTATGTCTTATTGTCTTACCTTGCAGAGACTGATTGTGCAAGCCTGTTTGCTGGTATAAAGACAAATGGCAAAAGAGAGGCACTTAAAAATAGATAATCAATAATTCAGGGGCAATATGTGCCTGTTAGGGTGAAAGGCAAGCCTGACGTGTTTAGGAAAGGCCGACTGATGAAAGATATTAAAGTTCTGGTGAGGAAAATTAAAGAGGCATACATTGAGTTTAAGCTAATGGGAACAAACAAATTCATTGATGACTATAATATGTGCAGGCATAACTTACGAGGTAAATCAGAGGGCAAAAAAGAAGGGTATCAGATAGATCTGATAGGCAAGTTTCAGGAAAATCCCCAAAGGTTCTATAGCTATATTATTAGTAAAGGGATGGCTAGGGACGGAATAGGTCCTCTCAAAAAAAATCAGCTTGAACAACTATATGCGGAGCCACAGAGGAACAGTGAGATTTTAATGAATATTCTTCTTCAGTTTTTACTGTGGAGAAAATAATAGATGTGAAAGAAATGAGGGAAATGAGTGATGATATCTGAGGGAAGGATTCATCAACATTTGTAAAGGCAAATTCTAATTAGGGATAGTCAGCACAGCTTTGTACTTGTGAAATCATGTCTTTGAAGAGCTAATCTCAAGGACAGATGAGGATAGTGGTGTGGATATTCTTCACACCGGCTTCAACAAGGCCTTTGACAAGTGGGACTCTGGTTAAGAGGTAATTAAAGAGAGGTGTCCAAGATCTGCCCTCTGACCTCAGCAAGGTTACATATAACCAGAGTTTGACAGAGCTCTTTAATAGTTGAACTGTTTTTCTTAGTATTCCACAAATTAGAATGGGCAACAAATACATGCTTGAAATTTAGGAAATTTAGATCAAATCAATACATTACACACCAATTTAGAAACATATAGAATGGAAAATCTTTAAGGAGAAATGCAATGTCATGCATTTGGGCCATGCTTCAACTATATTCACACAGTAGAGGGAGTATTCATTATACACTCAGTGGCAGCTTTATTACAGACAGGGGGTACCTTTAGTAGGTATAGGAAGCACCTAGTAAATTGGCCACTGAGTGTATGTTCATGATCTTCTTCTACTGCAGCCCACCACTTCAAGACTCAATGTGATGGGTTTAATATTCAGCACTGTTTTAATTTGTGGTTATTTGAGTTACAGTTGCCTTTCTGACGGCTTCGACCAGTCTGACTATTCACCTCTGACCTCTTTCATTAACAACGTGTTTTCTGACACAGAACTGCCTCTCGCGGGATGTGTTTTTTTTTTCTCTTTTTCACACCATTCTCTAAATTCTGAAGACTGTTGTGCACAAAAATCCCAGGAGATCAACAGTTTCTGAGATACTCAAATCACCCCATCTGGCACTAGCTATGATTCAATGGTCAAATTCACATTATTTATTGAAATACCATGCAGAATAGGCCCTTCCAGCCCTTTGAGTCACACCGCCCAGCAATCCCCCAATTTAATCCAAGCCTAATCACGACTATTTACAATGACCAATTAACCTACCAACCAGTATGTCTTTGGACTGTGGGAGAAAACCAAAGCACCCAGAGGAAACCCACATGGCCATGGGAGAACATACAATCTCCTTATAGGCAGTGGCAGGAATTGGACTCCGGTCACTTGTACGGAAAGCGTTGTGCGAACCACTATGCTACTGTGCACTTAGATCATATTTCTTCCTAATATAACGTTTGGTCTGTACAACAGCTGAAACTCTTGACCATGTTTACATGCTTCTATATATTGAGTTGCTGCCATATGGGTCCTGACGAAGAGTTTCGGCCCGAAACGTCGACTGATCTTTTCCACGGATGCCACACGACCTGCTAAGTTCCTCCAGCGTGTTGTGAGTGTTGTTTTGACCCCAGCATCTGCAGATTATTTTGTGTATATGATTGGCTGATTAGATATTTGCATTAACAAGCTGGTGTACAGGTGATTCTAATGAAGTGTAAATTAGGAAAAAAATCTGGGTGTGTTGGTGATGGAGACAAACAAATCATTGAAGATGCCTTAGCAATGTGACAAAGCGATTAATAAATACAGTTTGATTTCACAGTATACCTTGCATTGTCACTTTGCATAAAAGAATGAAAATAAACTAAGACTGTAAGAATTCTCAGTTCGATGACAATTTAAGTCTCCACTTATGTACAGAAAATGACAATCTCCCTAGAAAAAGATCTTCCAAATAGTACACAATATTCTAATTTTACAGTACGTGCAGAGAAGCTAAAAGTGTTAGAGTTAATCTTGTTATAAAAATGTGAAGCTAAAGGAAGCACAATTGAATCTAAAAATGAAGGCAGTGAATTCTGTTCAGATTGGCAGGTTGTTTTAATTGAGCAGGAATAGGGGAAATGGGTTTAAGTTGGATTAGTTATTCATAAGCATTTCTTTGCATAAGTGTTAATTGTCATCTGGAACACATTAATTAAATATGCAGTAAGTACAGATTCCCAGGAGCCTTTTAGAAATGAAACAGCACATTCTAAAGGGAAGGGCAGACATTTGAAGTTATCACAAGTAAATTGCAGGGCAGCTGGAAGCAAAGAGTCAGCCTGGCCTCCTGGAGCTTGACTGATTGCCTTAAAGAACTGAAGAGGGATTTCTCAACCCTTTTTCTGAGACTGGCCTCAGGTAGTTCCGTTTCCTTTAAAATTAACCAGCAGGAACATGAGAACTACAAAGCTTCATTAATATCAGAATGGAAAATAGGTTTTGGAGTGATTAATACAAGAATAAAGACCAAGCAAGAGGGCATGTCACGAGGAAGAGAGGGTGGAATTAATGATGGTAAAGTGGAAAAGAACCTTTGAAAATCAAAGAAAATTGGTGAAATGATAGGAAAAGTAGAAGGAAATCCACAATAGGATAATCAAAAGATTTCAAAAACATTCCAGTAATAACCAAAAGCAAGTAAACTGATTATGGTGCACCATGGATAAATAAATTGTTTTAAGTTGTAAGAATTTAATAAGACAAGTACACATAGTAACATAAAAAAATCTCAAAGTTAAAATACCAACTAAAAGTCAAATATCAACATACATAAAGCCATGACCAACAAGCACTTGAATGAATTGGGGACGGAAGCACTGTTGAATGGGTTAGTTTGGTAAGAGAGAAGTAAGGTGGCGGCATGTTCAAATGCAGTGGCTCTGCGGGGGGCCAACCAAAGGTGCACTTTTCTTTTTAAAATGCGCTTTTTATTATCATAAGGCTATACTGGATTCCATGAGCTATGGATGCTGAAGGAGCCAGCGGATGGACCAGAGAAGGAGAAGCCAGCAGATGGGCTGGAGAGGGTATGCAGGAGCTGACTTGGGTTCAAACTGTAATGCTGCCTGCTGCTCAAAGGACTGACATGCTGAATTGCCGGGAGCTGTATCATCAATTTGCATGTCGCTCAGGGTCTTGGACTATACACGTGTTTTCTTTTGTAATGGTGTGTGTTTTTTCTCTCTCACTATTTTGAATGTACTTTATGTATCTAGGCCTCAGAGGAATGCTGTCTTGTTCGACTGTATCCATGTACGGTTTGAATGATAATTAAACTTGATTTGATTTAGTTGAACTTGCCAATAACATTAGGAAGTGGAAAAACTATGGATTCATACAGTTTCACACATTTCTGGTCCAAAAAGTGTACGTTGTATTAGAGGAAAGATATAAAACAATTTAGTTGAATGATACTGGAATAAATGGCCTGAGGGAATAACTGCATCAGATTTTCATAGAAATGGGAAGACTGAAAAGAGATGTCACTCCACTCTTCAAGAAGGGAGGGGGGGGCGTCACGTGATGACGTGGGATTGAGACGTGTAAATCCAGCTCTCCCACAACAAATCAGTAAAGTACCGTTTAAATAAAACAAAGTTGGTAAATATTTTCTCAAAACTATTTATAAACTTTGTAAGACTACTTTACGATATGCCTCCTAAACTGCAACAAAAGAAGTCTGCTGTTGCGAAGCAGCCGCGAGACGGGAAGAAAAAAGGGCCTACTGCAACGATGGAGCCTCGGACTCAGGTTGGATCTCCTTCGGTAGAACAGGGAGCAATGGCGGTGGCAACGGTTTCTCCGAAGGAGACACCGGAAATGCGCATGCGCAAATCGACACAACGCAAACTACAAGAACCGACACCCACTGCAATTGAAAATGACTCAGAGTCAGAATTGGACTCTGCAGAGAACACAGATGAAGAAGAGGAGGAAGAATTGGAAGCAAGTGGAAGTAAAGGAGACGATAGAGACATAAGAGAGGCTATATTGCAATCAACAGCTGAATTAAGAAAAGTAAGAGAAGAACTTAGAGATACGAAGAGGTGCTATAATAAAGTTATGGAAAGACAGGACAAAATGGAAAAGAAGCTTCAGAAGATGGAAAGAGCAATGGGGCTTATGAATGATAGAGTGGAAAAAACAGAAAATGATTTGCTTGTTTGGAACTCGGAAAGAAACCGACTCTTGGAGAAAGTGGATATGTTGGAAAATTTCAGTAGACGTAATAATATTAAAATTGTTGGTCTTACAGAAGGTATGGAGGGAGAAAAGCCAATAGAATTTTTTCAAAGATAGATCCCAGATGTTTTGCAAATGGGAGAGGAGGCTCGACCAATTGAAATTGAGTGGGCACATAGAGCTCTAAGACCAAAACCAAAAGATGACCAATATTCACGATCGATTTTAATAAAATTCTTAAGATTTCAAGACAAGAAAAGGATTCTACAGGCAGCTGCTCGAGCTGCCAAAGATAGAAAAGGGCCATTGATAATTAAAGGGAACAAAGTTTTTTTCTACCCTGATATAAGTTACGAACTTTTGAAGAAAAGGAAGAAGTTTAATCCAATGAAAAAAACCCTACGGGATCATGGTTATCAATTTATACTGCGTTATCCTACAACTTTGAAGATTTTTTTGCCTGGTGGAGAAAAAAGATTTTTTGATGATTATCAGAAAGCAGAGCAGTTTGTGCAAGATTTTCTGAATATTCACCAGATACAAGAACAAACTCAGGAGAGAGATAGATTGAAGATGAAGATTGGGTTAAAGAATGGACTTGTTGGATTTTTGAAGCTGGATGAATGTATAAATATATTATTAATTATATGAGGGGGGTAAGAAAGGTTAACACTGGAGGAAATTAGTTGGGAATAGTAATACTAATTTTGACTATATATATATAACTTTTTGTTGCGGGGGAGCTGGAAGAAGCACTGATCGATTGCTACGTTAATCATGTGTGCAAGTGTGGCTTTTGCCGCGACCCGTAAAATGGAGGGGGGTAGTGTTGTATATCCTTTCATTCACAACATTAGTGGGGGGGGTATTTTGTTTATTCCTTTTTTTTCTATCTTTTTTTCTTTTTGCCTGGAAGGTTGGGGGGGGAACACATAGCAACATGGTGAAGTTTAAAGAAATTCCCCAAGGAACTATGAGAGTTGAGAAGATAAGTAATGTTTTAGATTGGAGTAACTTTGTTAAGAATAGTGACTAATTTATTGAATTTTTTGAGTTTTAATGTTAATGGGCTTAATGGACCAGTGAAAAGAAAAAGAATCTTAACATATATTAAAAAAATGAAGATAGTTTTAGCTTTTTTACAGGAAACGCACCTAACAGAAATAGAACATCAGAAACTAAAGAGAGATTGGGTGGGTAGTGTTGTCGCGGCTTCATTTAATTCAAAAGCGAGGGGAGTAGCAATTTTGATCAATAAAACGTTACCAATTAGAATACAAAATGTAATAACTGACTCTGCGGGGAGATATGTGATTATACATTGTCAACTTTTTTCCGAACTATGGACTTCTATGAATATTTATGCACCAAATGAAAATGATGCAAAATTCATACAAGAAGCTTTTTTGAATTTGGCGGATGCGCATGAAAAAATATTAATTGGAGGAGACTTTAATTTTTGTTTAGACACAGTCTTAGATAGATCAACCAAGGCTGTTATAAAATCGAAGGTAGTAAATTTAACTTTATCATTGATGAAAGATTTAAATTTGATTGATATATGGAGAAGAATCAATCTTAAAGAAAGAGACTATTCGTTCTATTCCCATAGATATAAAACTTACTCAAGGATAGATTTTTTTCTATTATCAATGCATATTCAACACAGAGTGAAAAATATGGAATATAAAGCAAGAATAT
The DNA here is from genome assembly GCF_030028105.1 of Mobula birostris. Taxonomy (NCBI): domain Eukaryota; kingdom Metazoa; phylum Chordata; class Chondrichthyes; order Myliobatiformes; family Myliobatidae; genus Mobula; species Mobula birostris. The sequence goes on from NC_092386.1 coordinate 30,113,343, forward strand.
TATCAGATCATTCTCCTTTATTAATGACAATAATAATGGCTGACAAGGAAGAAGTGGCTTATAGATGGAGATTTAATTCAACATTATTAAATCGTCAAGATTTTTGTGATTTTATGAAAAAGCAGATTCAATTTTTTTTGGATACAAATTTTCATTCAGTGGAGGATAAATTTATATTATGGGATGCGATGAAAGCATATCTTAGGGGCCAGATAATAAGTTATACGTCTAAAATTAAGAAAGAATATATGGCAGAACTAGATCAATTGGAAAAAGAGATTACAAGAATAGAAAAAGAATCTCAAAGATATATGTCAGAAGAAAAACGAAGACAACTTCTCAATAAGAAGTTACAATATAATACGCTTCAGACATATAGAACGGAAAAAGCAATTATAAGAACTAAACAAAGGTATTATGAGTTAGGTGAGAGAGCACATAAAATTCTTGCCTGGCAGTTGAAAACAGAACAAGCTTCCAAAACAATAAATGCAATTAGAACAAGGGCAAATAAAATATCTTATAAACCTCTTGAAATAAATGAAACCTTTAAAAATTTCTATTCTGAATTATATCAATCAGAATCCTAAAATGATGTTAATGAGATAGAAAGGTTTTTATCACAAGTTTCTCTTCCAAAATTGAATTTGGAAGAACAGAGGGGATTAGATATGCTTTTTACATTAAAAGAAGTTGAAGAAGCTTTAGGATCACTCCAAAGTAATAAATCTCCAGGAGAAGATGGTTTTCCACCTGAATTTTATAAAAAATTTGAAGATTTATTATTTCCTCTTTTTATGGAACTAATACGTCAAGCAGAAAAAATACATAAACTTCCAGAATCTTTTTCAACAGCGATTGTAATAGTATTGCCAAAAAAGGACAGAGATCCTATGAAACCAACATCATACAGGCCTACTTCTTTGTTGAATACAGATTATAAAATAATAGCAAAAATGTTATCGAATAGATTATCTAAATATTTACCAAAATAAATACATATGGATCAAACAGGATTTATTAAAAATAGACAATTGGCAGATAATGTAACTCGGCTACTCAGTATAATTCATTTGGCACAAAAAAGGGATGAGAAGAGTATAGTAGTAGCTTTGGATGCAGAAAAAGCATTTGATAGATTAGAATGGGATTTTTTATTTAAAGTATTAGAAAAATATGGGTTAGGAATATCTTTTATAAATTGGATTAAAACTTTAAATTCTAACCCTAAAGCTAAAGTAGTGACAAACTCTCAAATTTCAACACCATTCCAGTTAAAAAGGTCAACTAGACAAGGTTGTCCACTATCACCTGCTCTATTTGTATTGGCGATAGAGCCTTTAGCAGAACTAATTAGAATTGATCCAGATATTATGGGTTTTAGAGTTAACCAAGAGGAATATAAAATTAATCTTTTTGCCGATGATGTTTTGATATATTTAACAAACCCACAACATTCGTTACATAAATTATCTTCTAGATTGGATGAATATGGGAAGGTATCAGGTTACAAAATAAACTGGGATAAAAGTGAAATTTTACCTCTTGCTAAAGGAGACTATAGTCAATGTCGATTAGTAACCCAATTTAGATGGCCGGTAAATGGTATAAAGTATTTAGATATAAGACTTGATAATTATGTAAAGAATTTATATAAATTTAATTATTTACCACTATTGAAAAAAATTCAAGAAGATCTTGACAAATGGATGATACTACCAATAACATTAGTAGGTAGAGTCAATGTTGTAAAAATGAATATATTTTCTAGATTACAGTATTTGTTTCAAACATTACCAATATAATTGCCACAGAAATTCTTTCAAGAGTTAAATAAATGTGTGAGAAAATTTCTTTGGAAAGGTAAAATGTCAAGAATATCATTGGAAAAACTGACATGTAAACTTGGGTTAGGAGGATTACAACTTCCAAACTTTAAAAACTACTATAAAGCAAATCAACTTAGATTTATTGCATCTTTTTTCAATGATCAAAAACCAGCATAGATTAAAATAGAACTAGACAAGATAGGAGAAAATAAACCTGAAGATTTTATATATAAATGGGAATCTAAATGGATACGGGAAAAGAAAGAATCTCCTATATTAACACATTTGATTGATCTATGGAATAAGATAAATGTTGATAAGGAAACACAGAAATCTCTATTAGCAAGGAGACCTTTGTTCCAAAACAGACTTATTCCTTTTACAATGGATAATCAACTTTTATATAATTGGTACCAGAAAGAGATTAAATTTATAGGAGACTGTTTTGAACGAGGTATATTGATGTCATTTGAACAATTAAAGGATAAATATAAAATATCTAATAATACTTTCTTTTGTTACTTTCAATTAAGGGCTTACTTAATAGGTAAGCTGGGTCAAACAATGTTTTTGCCAAAGCCTAATGAAATTGAAATTTTAATTCAAAAAGGAAAATTAAAAAATTTATTTCTTGTATGTATAATTTGATTCAAGAACAGACAATTAAACAAGGAATCCATAAGTCAAAGCAAAAATGGGAAACAGATCTGAATATTAATATTGATGAAACAAATTGGTCAAGACTTTGTCTTGACAGTATGACAAATACAATAAATGTTCAACTTAGATTAGTACAATATAATTTTTTACACCAATTATATATTACACCACAAAAAATAAATAGATTAAATTCAAATCTATCTGATAAATGTTTTCAGTGTAATCAAGAAATTGGTACTTTTTTACATTCTACTTGGTCTTGTTTTAAAATTCAACCCTTTTGGATAAATTTAAGAGTCTTATTGGAACAAATTACTGGAATTCAACTTCCACATAACCCTGTATTATTTCTATTAGGTGATATTGAAGGGATAAAACCGAAACTTAAATTGAATAAATATCAGAAAGAATTTATAAAAATTGCATTGGCAGTAGCTAAGAAGACTATAGCAGTTACTTGGAAATCTGATTCGTATTTAAGTATGGATCGTTGGAATAATGAAATGGCTAGTTCTATTCCACTTGAAAAAATTACTTATAATTTAAGAGATAAATATGTAACATTTTTGAATATTTGGCGCCCTTATTTACAAAAGATAGGATGGCATATTTAAGTGCTCCGATAAAGACTTTGGTTACTTAGGGAAAGTAACGAATAATTATACCAAATTTATTTTGAATCCCATGGAGCATGTGGAAACCTTCCAATAACCAGGCGGTTCTTTTCTTTTTTTCTCTTTCTTTCTTTTTAGGTAGGACTATATATGGGGGGGGGAGGGTTAAGGGGAGGGGGGTTGGATAGATTTTATCTTTTCATGTATTCTTTTTGAAAATTTAATAAAAATTATATTTAAAAAAAAAGAAGGGAGGGAGGCAAAAGTAAGAAAACTATAGGCCATTTAGCTTGATTTCAGTGGTTGGGAAGATGGTGGAGTCAATTACTAAGGATCAGGTTGTGGGGTACGTAGGGGCAAGCGATCAAATAGGGCAAAGTCAGCATGGTTTTCGTGAGGGAAAACCTTGCCTGATAAATCTGTTGGAATACGAGGAAGTAACAGGCAGAATCAACAAGGGAGAGTCAGTGGATGTTGTTTGCTCGGATTTTCAAAAGGCCTTTAACAAGGTACTGCACATGAGACTGCTAATCAGGATAGTATTACAGGAAAGATACTAGCTTGGATAGAAAATTGTCTGATTGGAAGGAGGCAAAGAGTGAGAGTAAAGGAGGCCTTTGCTGGTTGGCCGCAAATGATTTGGATGATGGAATTGATGGCTTTATGGCCATTTGCGGATGATATGAAGATAGATAGATAGAGGGGAAGGTAAGGAGTCTACTGAAGGACTTAGACAGATTAGGAGAATGGGCAAAGAAGTGACGGATAGAGTATAGTATAGGGAAGTGTATGTTCATGCACTTTTGCTGCAGATTAGAAGAATGAGTGTGGATCTCATTGAAACCTATCAAATACTGAAAGGCTGAAAGAGAGTGGAACTGGAGGACCCACCCCCCCCCCATAGTGGGGGGAGTCTAGAACCAGAGGGTGAGCCTCAGAATAGAGGAATGTTCATTTACTATAGAACAGAGGGTGGTACATCTGATGGATTTATTGCCACAGACAGCTGTGGATGCCAAGTCATTGGGCCTATTTAAAGCAGAGGTTAATAGATTTTTGATTAGTAAGGACAACAAAGGTTATGGGGATAAGGCAGGAGAATGGGGTTGAGAGGGATAATAAATCAGCCATGATGGAATGGTGGAGCAAGATCAATGGGCCCAATAGCCAAATTGTGCTCCTTTATCTTATGGTCATTTGGATTAACTTGGAAAGATTCAGAAATAATCTTTTTAATTATGGGAGAATGTGGAACATCAGGGACCACTGGTACAATAGCTAATACTAATAGGGAATGAAGAGAAATCTATATTTTCACATAAAAATTAGAACGTGGACTGAATAGTTGAAGCAAATCATTTCAATGCTTTCAAAGAGGGAGAAAAGATAGAGCGCCAAACTTGGGCAGCTAAAGTGGGAGGAAATAACTTGTGCATAAAGAACAGCATAGACCTGTTTTACCATTTAACATTTTCCTGTTTCCTGATTCTTTGTTATATGTCTCCTTTTATGGTTTCCAGGTTACCAAACCTAACTCCAAGCCAATACATCACCTTTAAAATATAATCAATCTTGTTAATGTAGAGAAAGAGGCTAGCAAATAATGCGCAACATAGCTATGAGATAAAGGTCCAGTTTATCCGTTTTAGCCGGGGGATCTCTAACACTCACATGATGAGTTAGGCTGGCCTTTCATCTGAAATGTAATTTAAAAAACAGGATTCTTTTTCTCTAGTATTCTAAATGTAAACTGCTTACGTTATATCTTAAACTGGAGCATAAACCTACAGTATCAAGAGCAAGAGATAAAGCTGACATCATTATTTGTAGTGCAAATCAGCACTGATAAATCATAAATGAAAAAGAATCATAAATTAATTCAGGCTTAAAATAAAAAGGTCAAAGATTCCCGGGTTCAATTTCTTGCATTAAGAAGAGCTTACAACAAATGAAAATTTGAAATTGGAGCTAAGAAATCAATGTTTGATTAGTTAAATTATTTAAAGTGAGTATATTTAAAGTGAAGTATTGCTAGATACTTAATTAGTAATAAAATCAAATGTTATGGGAAGAAAGCAGGAGAATAAGTTTGAGAAAGAAAATAAATGAGCCATGATAAAATGGCAGTACAGAGTCAATGAGCTGAATGGCCTTATTCTGCTCCAATGTTTTATAGCCTAAGGGTTTATATTATTCTGTTACTAGCTTTATAGTGAAAAGACGTCATAAAATCTATAAATTACAAAAATAGTCAAAAATGATAAGGAATAACAAGGTGGCGTTCATGGACTGCTGAGGGATCTGCTGGCACTGGATGTGATTGTATGTATTTGAAGCAGAGGATTAATTCATTATATTAATTCCTAACAACAAAAAAGGAAAATTGATAAGGGAATATTTAAAAAGATGAATGATCTTACAGAAGGAAATAAGAGGCCTCTGTCTAAAAAGCAGAAAGACACAGTGGAATGATGGACCCTGAATTCCCAAACTCCCAATGTAACCTTAAAAGGAAATTGGCAGATTATTTAAAATATTTATGAAATACTCTAAACTAGAGAGTAGGAAAAGCAACATCTGTATTCATAAACATAGAGTAGGATAACCTAATTAGTGTACAATTTGTGCAAATTGCTATTTGTAATATTAGTGGAATTTGAAAATCCTAATTCATGCCTATTTGCATGGTTTACTCCAATTCAGTTCAAAGCTTTTGCAGTTAATGTATAGACAATACTTTGAACAGAAAGAACTGGAATATTTTTCAACGATTTTGTTTAAGATCATCTAGATTTCCATCTTATTTATATATTTGTATTTCTTTAGAGATACAGCACAGTAACAGGCCCTTCCAGCCTAGCTAGGCCACACCACCCAGTTACTCCCATGTGACCAACTAACTTACTAACTTGTACATCTTTGGAATAGAAACATAGAAACATAGAAAATAGGTGCAGGAGTAGGCCATTTGACCCTTCGAGCCTGCACCGCCATTCAGTATGATCATGGCTGATCATCCAACTCAGAACCCTGCGCCTGCCTTCCCTCCATACCCCCTAATCCCTTTAGCCACAAGGGCCATATCTAACTCTCTCTTAAATATAGCCAATGAACTGGCCTCAACTGTTTCCTGTGGCAGAGAATTCCACAGATTCACCACTCTCTATGTGAAGAAGTTTTTCCTCATCTCGGTCCTAAAAGGCTTCCCCTTTATCCTCAAACTGTGACCCCTCGTCCTGGACTTCCCCAACATCGGGAACAATCTTCCTGCATCTAGCCTGTCCAATCCCTTTAGGATTTTATACATTTCAATAAGATCCCCCCCCCTCAATCTTCTAGATTCTAACGAGTATAAGCCTAGTCGATCCAGTCTTTCATCATATGAAAGTCCTGCCATCCCAGGAATCAATCTGGTGAACCTTCTTTGTACTCCCTCTATGGCAAGAATGTCTTTCCTCAGATCAGGGGACCAAAACTGCACACAATACTCCAGGTGTGGTCTCACCAAGGCCTTGTACAACTGCAGTAGTACCTCCCTGCTCCTGTACTCGAATCCTCTTGCTATGAATGCCAGCATACCATTCGCCTTTTTCACCTCCTGCTGTACCTGCATGCCCACTTTCAATGACTGGTGTATAATGACACCCAGGTCTCGTTGCACCTCCCCTTTTCCTAATTGGACACCATTCAGATAATAATCTGTTTTCCTGTTCTTGCCACCAAAGTGGATAACCTCACATTTATCTACATTATATTGCATCTGCCATGAATTTGCACACTCACCTAACCTATCCAAGTCACCCTGCATCCTCTTAGCATCCTCCTCACAGCTAACACTGCCACCCAGCTTCGTGTCATCCACAAACTTGGAGATGCTGCATTTAATTCCCTCATCTAAGTCATTAGTATATATTGTAAACAACTGGGGTCCCATCACTGAGCCTTGCGGTACCCCACCAGTCACTGCCTGCCATTCTGAAAAGGTCCCATTTATTCCCACTCTTTGCTTCCTGTCTGCCAACCAATTCTCTATCCACATCAATACCATACCCCCAATACCGTGTGCTTTAAGTTTGCACACTAATCTCCTGTGTGGGACCTTGTCAAAAGCCTTTTGAAAATCCAAATATACCACATCCACTGGTTCTCCCCTATCCACTCTACTAGTTACATCCTCAAAAAATTCTATGAGATTCGTCAGACATGATTTTCCTTTCACAAATCCATGCTGACTTTGTCTGATGATTTCACTGCTTTCCAAATGTGCTGTTATCACATCTTTGATAACTGACTCGAACATTTTCCCCACCACCAATGTCAGGCTTACCAGTCTATAATTCCATGGTTTCTTTCTCCCCCCATTTTTAAAAAGCGGGGTTACATTAGCCACCCTCCAATCCTCAGGAATTAATCCAGAATCTAAAGAGTTTTGAAAAATTATCACTAATGCATCCACTATTTCTTGGGCTACTTCCTTAAGCACTCTGGGATGCAGACCATCTGGCCCTGGGGATTTATCTGCCTTTAATCCCTTCAATTTACCTAACACCACTTCCCTACTAACATGTATTTCCCTCAGTTCCTCCATCTCACTAGACCCTCGGTCCCCTACTATTTCCGGAAGATTATTTATGTCCCCCTTAGTGAAGACAGAACCAAAGTAGTTATTCAATTGGTCTGCCATGTCCTTGTTCCCCATGATCAATTCACCTGTTTCTGACTGTAAGGGACCTGCATTTGTCTTAACCAATCTTTTTCTTTTCACATATCTATAAAAGCTTATACAGTCAGTTTTTATGTTCCCTGCCAGCCTTCTCTCATAATCTTTTTTCCCTTTCCTAATTAAGCCCTTTCTCCTCCTCTGCTGGACTCTGAATTTCTCTTAGTCCTCAGGTGTGCCGCTTTTTCTGGCTAATTTGTATGTTTCCTCTTTGGAATTGATACTATCCCAAATTCCCTTGTCAGCCATGGGTGCACTACCTTGCCCGGTTTATTCTTCTGCCAAACTAGGATGAACAATTGTTGTAGTTCATCCATGCAATCTTTAAATGCTTGCCATTGCATATCCACCGTCAACCCTTTAAGTATCATTTGCCAGTCTATCTTAGCTAATTCACATCTCATACCTTCAAAGTTACCCTTCTTTAAGTTCAGAGCTTTTATTTCTGAATTAACTATATCACTCTCCATCTTAATGAAGAATTCCACCATATTATGGTCACTCTTACCCAAGGGGCCTCACATTACAAGATTGCTAACTAACCCTTCCTCATTGCTCAATACCCAGTCTAGAATGGCCTGCTCTCTAGTTGGCTTCTCGTCATGTTGGTTCAGAAAACCATCCCGCATACATTCCAAGAAATCCTCTTCCTCAGCACCCTTACCAATTTGGTTCACCCAACCTATATGTAGATTGAAGTCACCCAATATAACTGCTGTTCCTTTATTGCACGCATTTCTAATTTCTTGTTTAATGCAATCCCCAACCTCACTACTACTGTTAGGTGGCCTGTACACAACTCCCACCAGCGTTTTCTGCCCTTTAGTATTATGCAGCTCTACCCATATTGATTCCACATCCTCCTGGCTAATGTCCTTCCTTTCTATTGCATTAACCTCCTCTCTAACCAGCAATGCCACCCCACCTCCTATTCTTTCATGTCTATCCCCCCTGAATATTGAATATCCCTGAATGTTGAGCTCCCATCCTTGGTCACCCTGGAGCCATGTCTCTGTGATCCCAACTATGTCTTATTCATTAATAACTATCTGCACATTTAATTCATCCACCTTGTTATGAATGCTCCTTGCATTGACACACAAAGCCTTCAGGTTTGCTTTTACAACACTCCTAGCCCTTATACAATTATGTTGAAAAGTGGCCTTTTTTGATTTTTGCCCTGGATTTGCCGGCCTGCCACTTTTACTTTTCACCTTACTACTTTTTGCTTCTACCCTCATTTTACACCCCTCTGTCTCTCTGCACTTGTTCCCACATTAGTTTAAATGCTCCTGAACAACAGTAGCAAACGCTTTCCCTAGGACATTGGTTCCAGTCCAGCCCAGGTGCAGACTGTCCTGTTTGTACCGGTCCCACCTCCTCCAGAACTGTTTCCAATGCCCCAGAAATTTGAATCCCTCCCACCATTTTTCAAGCCACGTATTCATCTGAAATATCCTCCTATTTCTACTCTGACTAGCACGTGGCACTGGTAGTAATCCAGAGATTATTACCTTTGTGGTCCTACTTTTTAGTTTATCTCCTAGCTCCCTAAATTCACCTTATAGGACCTCATTCCATTTTTTACCTATATCGTTGGTACCTATGTGCACCACAACCACTGGCTGTTTACCCTCCCACTCCAGAATGTCCTGCAGCCACTCAGAGACATCCTTGACCCTTACACCAGGGAGGCAACATACCCTCCTGGAGTCTTGTTTGCGGCCGCAGAAACGCCTATCTATTCCCCTTACAATCGAATCCCCTATCACTATAGCTCTCCCACTCCTTTTCCTTCCCTCCTGTGCCGCAGAGCCACCCATGGCGCCATAAACTCAGCTGCTGCTGCCTTCCCCTGATGAGACATCTCCCCCAAAATATCCAAAACAGTCTATCTGTTTAGGAGGGAGATGACCTCAGGGGACTCCTGCACTTCCTGCCTACTGCTACGCTGTTTAGTGGCCACCCATTCCCTTTCTGCCTGTGTAGCCTTTACCTCCGGTGTGGCCAACTCACTGAACGTGCTATTCACGGCTTTCTCGGCATCACGGATGCTCCCGTATGAATCCAATCGCAGCTCCAGCTGCTCAATACGGTCTGCCAGAAGCTGCAGCTGGACACGTTTCCTGCACACATAGTCGTCAGGGACACTGGAAGTATCCCTGATTTCCCACATGCTCCAAGAGGAACAAACAGCGGGGCTGATCTCAGCTGTCATGACCCACCCAATACGCTACAGCCTGGCCGCCTTCCTTGCTTCAAATAAAATACTGCTGCAGACCATTCTCCTTTTAAAGGAACTTATGTGGCCTTACCTGACTTGGAGTGAAGCTTGTCCTCAGCCTCTGCTCCCTCTACTCCGTTGCCCGCTACAATATCGCCCGCTCGGTCAAACTGTGGGAGGAAACCGGAGCGCACGGAGGAAACCCACAATTTCAAAGATTCAAAGTGTATTTATTATTGTAGAATGTATAAATCATACAACCTTGAGATTTGTTTGCTCACAGGCAGTTGAAAAGCAAGGAACCTGAATGAAGCCAATTAAAAAAGAAAATAACTGGGTGCCCACAGAGAAAGAAGGGAGAAAAAAGGCAAAACAAATCACGCAAACAATAAAAGCGAGCAACAACAGAATTCTGAACCAAATTGTGTCCTTAGCTCCAAATCCCTGGAGCAGCCCTCAGTAGGCCTGAAGTCGTGGTATTCAGTCGATCATATTAGTGGTGTAAATCGCCACAAAGTTCGCAGACATAAGCACAGCAGCCAGAGAGGGGGATCCCCAGACTATCTGGGCTGGCGTTTAAATTCACGGGAAATACATACAGATTAGCTGATCCTAATAACCACTATGCTTCATGGAGATGCTGATAATGCATTGTACCAGGAAATATGGGTCCAGAATTAGAAAACTTGATCATTGACCCCAGTCTCCCAGACAACCACATCTGCACCAAGTGCACCGAACTGCAGCTCCTCACAGAACGTGTTAAGCAACTGGAGCTGCAGCTCGATGAATTCCGACTTGTATCAGAGACTGAGAAAGTGATAGATAGGAGCCACAGGGAGGCAGTTACCCCTAAGCTGCAGGAGGCAGGTAACCAGATGACTGTCAGCCAAAGGAAGGGAAATGGGAAGCCTGTGGAGAGTACCGCTGTGGACGTTCCCCTCAATAATAACTACACCACTTTGGGTACTGTTGAGGGCGGGGGGGGGGGCAACTGGATCTCTGGCACAGAGTCTGGTGTTGTGGCTTAGAAAAGAACAGAGGTGAAGAGGACTGCAGTGGTGATAAGAGATTTCATAGTTAGAGGAAAAGAGATGAGATTCTGTGGACGTGATAGAGACACCCGGATGGTATGTTTCCTCCTAGGTGCCGGGGTCAGGATATCTCGGATCAGGTCCACAGCATTCTAAAGGGGGAGGGTGATCAAGTAGAAGTCTTGATACATATTGGCACCAATGACATAGGTAGGAAAGGTGAGGAGATCCTGAAGCGAGATTTTAGGGAGCTAGGTAGAAAATTGAAAAACAGAATCTCCAGGTTGTAGTAACCTCTGGATTGGTGTCCATGCCATACGCCAGTCAGGGCAAGAATAGGATGATTTGGCAGATGAATGTATGGTTGAGGAACCGATACAGGGGGCAGGAGTTCAGATTTAACGTTACGTAAGAACATAAGAAATAGGAGCAGGAGTAGGCCATCTGGCCCATCGAGCCAGCTTCACTATACAATAAAATCATGGCTGATCTGAACATGGACTCATCTTCACTTACCTGCCTTTTCCCCATAACCCTTAATTCCCGTACTATGCAAAAATCTATCCAACCTTGTCTTAAGTATATTTACTGAGGTAGCTTCCACTGTGCTGGATGCTTGAGATCTCTTTATGGGAAGGTATGACGTGTACAAAAGGGATAGGTTATGCCTGAACCCCAGTGGGGCCAATATCCTTGCGAGCAGGTTGCTGGAACTGTTTGGGAGTGTTTAAACTAAAATGGAAGCAGGATGGGAACCAGAGTGATAGTGCTGAGGATGTGGTAGTTGATTTACAAAGAGAGACAGTGTGTAGTGAGACTCCTAGCAAGGAGAGGCTGATGATAGGGTAGAATTGCAGTCAATGGGATGAGTTGCAATGTAAAAGAGGAACAAAATCAAAAGTCTGATGAATACAGGACTGAAGATTTTATACTTGAGTGCACGTAGTATATGCAATAAGGTAGGTGAATTTGTAGCAGTTACAGATTGGCATGTATGATGTTTATCGGCATTACCGAATTATGGCTGAAAGAAGATTATAGCTGGGAGCTTAATATCCAAGGAAACACATTATATCGAAATGATAAACAAGTAGGCAGAGATGATGGCATGGCTCTGTTAGTAGAAAATGAAATCAAATCATTAGAAAGAAGTGACATCAGACTGGAAGGTGCAGAATTATTGTTGCTCAAGCTAAGAAAATGCAACATTAAAAAGACCCTAATGGGAGCTATATACAGACATCCAAACAGTAGTAAAGATGTGGTCTACAAATTACATTGGGAGATAGAAAATGTATGTCAAAAGAGCAATGTTACAATATTCATGGGGGATATCAATATGGAAGTATATTGGGAAAATCAGGTTGGTGCTGGATCCCAAGACGGGGAATTTGTAGAATGCCTATGAGATGGCGTTTTAGAGCAGCTTGTGGTTAAGCCCACTAGGGGATCAGCTATTCTGGATTGGTGCTGTGCGATGAGCCAGAATTAATTATAGAGCTTAAGGTAAAAGAACCCTTCGGGGAAAGTGGTCATAATATAATTGAATCCACCCTGAAATTTGAGGAAGAGAAGCTAAGGTTAGATGTATTTGTATTATAGTGGAGTAACAAGAATTATAGAGGCATGAGAGAGGAGCTGGCCAAAACTGATTGGAAAGGAGGGATGACAGTGGAACAGCAGTAGCTAGAGTTTCTGAGAGCAACTCAGAAGGTGAAGGATAGATATATCCCAAAGAAGTATTCTGAAGTAGGATGACACAACCATGGCTAACAAGAAACCAAAAAAAAACCAACAAAAGGCAACTAAAAAAGTCACAAAGAAGCAAAAGATGGAATACGAAGGTAAGCAAGCCAATAATATTAAAAAGGATACCAAAAGTTTCTTCAGATATATAGAGTTTTAAAGAGATGCAAGTAGATACAGGACCACTGGAGAACAATGCTGGAGAGGTATAATGGGGGACAAGGAAATGGTGGATGAACTGAATAAGTATTCTGCATCAGACTTCACTGTGAAAGGCACTAGCATGATTCAGGAGGTTCAAGAGTGTCAGGGGGTGGGGGGACGACGGTGGGATCAGAAATGAGTAAAGTTGGCATTACCAAAGAGAAGAAAACTGAATTAGAAACTGAATGGTCCGAAGGTAGATAAGTCACCTAGACCATATGGTCAACACAGCAATGTTCTGAAAAAGGTAACTGAAGAGATTGTGAAGGCATTAGTAATGATTTCTCAAGAATCAATGGATCCTGGCATGGTTCTAGAGCAGGGGTCCCCAAACTTTTTCGCACTGCGGACCGGTTTAATATTGACAATATTGTTGCGGACCAGCCGACTGGGGCAGAGGAAAGGAAACTCTAGGCTAGCTAGTCTAACCCCAATAATCAGGAAGATGTTGGAGTAGATTGTTAAGGATGTGGTTTCAGGGTACTTGAAAGCACATCACCAATTAGGCCAAAGTCAGCATGGTTTCCTTAAGGGAAAAGCTTGTCTAACAAATCTGTTCAAATTCTTTGAAGAACTAACAAGTAGGATAGACAAAGGAGTATCAATAGATGTTGTGTACTTGGATTTTCTGAAGGCCTCTGATAAGGTGCCGCATTTGAAGCTGCTTAACAAGTTAAGATCCCATGGTTTTACAGAAAAGATATTAGCATGTATAGAGAATTGGCTGATTTGCAGGAGGCAAAGTGTGGGAATAAAGGGAGGCTCTTCTGGTAATCTGCCAGTAATTAGTGGTGATTCACAGGGGTCTGTGTTGAGATCATTTCTTTTTAAATTGTATGTCAAAGATTTGGATGAAGGAATTGACAGCTTTGTTGCAAAGCTTGCAGACAATAAGAGAAAGTTGGAGGGGCAGGTAGTTTTGAGAAAATAGAGAGGCTGCAGAAGGACTTAGACAGATTAGGAGAATAGGCAAAGAAGTGGCAGATGGAATACACTGTCAGAAAGGATATAGAAACATAGAAACATAGAAAGCCTACTGCACAATACAGGCCCTTCAGCCCACCATGCTGTGCCGAACATGTCCTTACCTTAGAAATTATCTAGGGTTACCCATAGCCCTCTATTTTTCTAAGCTCCATGTAGCCATCCAGGAGTCTCTTAAAAGACCCTATCATTTCCGCCTCCACCACTGTCACTAGCAGCCCATTCCACACACTCACCACTCTCTGCGTAAAAAACTTACCCCTGACATCTCCTCTGTACCTGCTTCCAAGCACTTTAAAACTGTGCCCTCTCATGCTAGCCATTTCAGTCCTGGGAAAAAGCCTCTGATAACCTACATGATCAATGCCTCTCATCATCTTATACACCTCTATCAGGTCACCTCTCATCCTCCGTCACTCCAAGCAGAAAAGGCTGAGTTCACTCAACCTATTCTCATAAGGCATGCTCCCCAATCCAGGCAACATCATTGTAAATCTCCTCTGTACCCTTTCTATGGTTTCCACATCCTTCCTGTAGTGAGGCAACCAGAATTGAGCACAGTACTCCAAGTGGGGTCTGACAGGGTCCTATATAGCTGCAACATTACCTCTCAGCTCCTAAACTCACTCCTACGATTGATGAAGGCCAATGTACCATACGCTTTCTTAACCACGGAGTCAACCTACGTAGCAGGATTGAGTGTCCTATGGAATCGGACCCCTAATCCCTCTGATCCTCCACACTGCCAAGAGACTTACCATTAATACTTTATTCTGCCATCGTATTTGACCTACCAAAATGAACCACTTCACAATTTTCTGGGTTGAACTCCATCTGCCACTTCACAGCCCAGTTTTGCATCCTATCAGTGTCCCGCTGTAACCTTTGACAGCTCTCCACACTATCCACAACACCCCCAACCTTTGTGTCATCGGCAAATTTACTAACCCATCCCTGCACTTCTTCATCCAGGTCATTTATAAAAATCACAAAGAGTAAGGGTCCCAGAACAGATCCCTGAGGCACACAGCGGGTGACCGACCTCCATGCTGAATATGACCCGTCTACAACCATTCTTTGCCTTCTGTGGGCAAGCCAGTTCTGGATCCACAAAGCAGTGTCCATTTGGATCCCATGCCTCCTTACTTTCTTAATAAGCCTTGCACGGCGTACCTTGTCAAATGCCTTGCTAAAATCCATATACACCACATTAGTGGTCGCCAGCCGGTTGATCTTCGAGACTTTCCCAGTAGATCCTGAAAAAAATGAAAAATAAATACAAAAATACTGTTGTAATGTGAGCATTATAAAAATAAGTAATACAAATTAGGATAATGGTAATATAGCAATATTGCCGCTACTGAAAGCTGTTTGTAAAGAGAGATTGTTTCCGGGTTGCGCGGTTTTAGTTCTGTTCTTTCTGCCCAGTGTGCATGTGTGTATAGATCCCCCACCATGCACTGTGGTAGAAAAGACTGGAAGTAAAATCCTGCAACCCAGAAGCAACCTCTCTTTATAAAAAGTTCTCTGTAGCGGGGGTATTGCTATATTACCATTATACTAATTTGTATTAACTTATCTTTATAATGCTCATATTACAACACTTCTCCCCCTTTAAATTCCAAAATTCCCCGAATGTAAATAACTGGGAAACAAAAAACAGTGGTGTCGTTATCTTACGTACCTCTGAAACTTATACTAGTGTCTCAGTAACAGTTTACCAATAAAAAACACCTGAAAAACGTGGCAGATTCAACATTCAGTCTAACGAAGGAAACTGTCCATTCAAATATTCAGTCTGTCAGGAGGTTTGCGAGGGTGCTGTGCTGCAACAGATGAAAATTATGAAATCTAAGTACAGGAGCTGTCTTACTGACAGACACCACACAGACTGTCTCAAACTGGCTGTCTGTAGTTATGAGCCAAATTTCAGGGAACTAGCAGAAAGTATTCAGCCCCAGTAATCACACTGAGTGCAACAGTCAATTTTTATTCATTATTTTTCGTATTGAAATAAAATTAAATAATGAAACATAGAATTAAAGGTGTTGTAATGTGAGCATTATAAAAATAAGTAATACTAATGATGATAATGGTAATATAGCAATACTCCTGCTACGGAAAGCTGTTTGTAAAGATGGGTTGTTTCCAGGTTGCGGGGTTTTACTTCCGGTCTTTTCTGTCCGGTGCACATGTGTGTGACTAACCAATTTAGTAGGTCGATCTTGCCTTTCACTAAGGCTGAGTTAGCGGATCTTGGGCTTAAAAAGATTGGCGACCACTACACTACATCTACTGCTCTACCATCATCAATGTGTTTAGTCACATCCTCAAAAAATGCAATCAGGCTCGTAAGACATGACCTGCCTTTGACAAAGCCATGCTGACTATTCCTAATCATATTATGCCTCTCTAAATGTTCATAAATCCTGCCTCTCAGGATTTTCTCCATCAACTTACCACCACTGAGGTAAGACTCACTGGTCTATAATTTCCTTGGCTGTCTCTACTCCCTTTCTTAAATAATGGAACAACATCTGCAACCCTCCAATCCTTTGGAACATCTCCCATCCCCATTGATGATGTAAAGATTATCGCCAGAGGCTCAGTAATCTCCTCCCTCACCTCCCACAGTAGCCTGGGGTACATCTCGTTCGGTCCCGGTGACTTATCCAACTTGATGCTTTCCAAAAGCTCCAGTACATCCTCTTTCTTAATGTCTATATGGCAATCTTTTCAATCTGCTGTAAATCATCCCTACAATCACTAAGATCCTTTTCCGTAGTGAATACTGAAGCAAAGTACTCATTAAGTACCTCTGCTATCTCCTCTGGTTCCATACACACTTTTCCACTGTCACACTTGATTGGTCCTATTCTTCACATTTTATCTTCTTGCTCTTCACATACTTGTAGAATCCCTTGGCGTTTTTCTTAATCCTGTCCGCCAAGGCCTTCTCATGGCCCCTTCTGGCTCTCCTAATTTCTTTCTTAAGCTCCTTCCTGCTAACCTTATAATCGTCTAGATCGCTAACATTACCTAGTTTTTTGAACTTTTCGTAAGGTCTTCTTTTCTTCTTGACTAGATTTACAACAGCCTTTGTACACCATGGTTCCTGTACCCTACCATCCTTTCCCTGTCTCATTGGAACATACCTATGCAGAACTCCATGCAAATATCCCTTGAACATTTGCTACATTTCTTTCATACATTTCCCTAGGAATATCTGTTCCCAATTTATGCTTCCAAGTTCCTGCCTGATAGCCTCATATCCCCTTACTTCAACTAAACGCTTTCTTAAATTGTCTGCTCCTATCCTTCTCCAATGCTATGGTAAAGGAGATAGAATTGTGATCACTATCTCCAAAACGCTCTCCCACTGAGGAATCTGACACCCAATACCAGATCAAGTACAGCCTCTCCTCTTATAGGCTTATCTACATATTGTGTCAAGAAACCTCTTTGAACACACCTAACAAACTCCACCCCATCTAAACCCTTCACTCTCAGGACATGCCAATCGATATTTGGGAAATTAAATCTCCCACCACAACGACCTTGTTATTATTACACCTTTGCAGAATCTGTCTCCCTATCTGCTCCTCGATATCCCTGCTACTATTGGGTGGTCTATAAAAAACACCCAGTAAAGTTATTGACCCCTTATTGTCCCTAACTTCCACCCACAGAGATTCCATAGACAATTCCTCCATGTCTTCCTCCTTTTCTGCAGCCGTGACACTATCTCTGATCAACAGTGCCACGCACCCACCTCTTTTGCCTCCCTCCTTGTCTTTTCTGAAAGATCTGAAGCCTGGAACTCGAAGTAACCATTCCTGCCCCTGAGCCATCTAAGTCTCTGTAATGGCCACAACATCATAGCTCCAAGTACTGATCTATGCTCTAAACTCATCTGCTTTGTTCATAATGCTCCTTGCATTAAAATAGACACATCTCAAATCATCGGTCTGAGTGTATCCCTTCTGTATCACCTGCTTATCTTCCCTCTCACACTGTCTCCAAGCTTTCTCTATTTTTGAGCCAACCACCTCTTCCTCCGTCTCTTCAGTTTGGTTCCCACCCCAATCAATCCTAGTTTAAACTCTCCCCAATAGCCTTAGCAAACCTCCCCTCCAGAATATTGGTCCCCCTGGGATTCAAGTGCAACCCGTCCTTTTTGTACAGAGTACTCTTTTTCCAAAAGAGGTCCCAATGATCCAGAAATCTGAACCTTCGCCCCCTGCTCCAATCATGCACTTTGATAGTAGAAATAAAAGCGTTGACTGTTTTCTAAATGGAATGCAACTTCAAAAACCTCGGATGAAAAAGCAGGTGGGAGATCTTGTGCAGAACGCCCTAAAGGTTAATTTGCAAGTTGAGTTGGTAGCGAGGAAGGCAAATACAATGTTAGCATTCATTTCAAGAGGATTAGAATATAATAGCAAGGATGTAATGTTAAGACTATTTAAGGTGCAAGTGAGGCCTCACTTGGAGTACTGTGAGCCGTTTTGGGCCCCTTACCTAAGAAAGGATGTGCTGACCTTCAAAGGAGATTCACAAAAATGAATCTAGGATCAAAGGCTCCAGGATGCCAGGATTTGGGCCTGTACTCACTGGAATTCAGAAGAATGAGGAGGGGTCTCATTGAAACCTATCGAATGTTGAAAGGCCTCGGTAGAGTGGATGTGGAGAGATGTTTCCTATGGTGAGGGAGCTAAGACCAGAGGACACAGCCTCAAAGCAGAGTGACGTCAATTTAGAACAGAGATGAGGAGGAATTTCTTTAGCTAGAGAGTGGTTAATCTGTGGAATTTGTTGCCATAGGCAGCTGTGGAGGCATGTCATTGGGTATATTTAAGCCAGAGGTTTATAGATTCTTGATTAGTCAAGGCATGAAGGGATACAGGGAGAAGGCAGAAGATTGGGGTTAAGAGGGAAATGGATCAGCCATGATGACTTGGTGGAGCAGACTCGATGGGCCAAGTGACCTAATTCTAATCCTATATATTATGGTCTTATGGACTCAGAATCCATTGACGCAACCGAAACCGATGAAACTCTTTGGATAATTCTCTAGACAGCGCGAGTCAAAGAAAACAGAGATATTAAAAATAGACCAGCAACAGAAATATTTTGCAGTTGAAATTCAGTATGAAAGGGCAATGTTTACAAAATTTCTAAAAGTGCCACAGAATTCAACACTATGTCTCAAAGCACCTTGTCTTTAAACATATTGCTCTGTCTGTGCTAGTTAATGATTGAATTTTATCTGTGGCTGTATCAGGGCTACATTTGATTTTTTACATAACATCACAGTTAAAATGGATTATAACCATGTGATTGAAAAATATAACATGAAGCATATGGCACTACATAGAAAGAAGAAATTACTTACTACAAATATATTGCACTTCTGCAACTTAAGTTTCTATCTATTGATTCAAATAAACTTCAGGTTGTAGACGTAAGTATTTCAAGCAACTCCTGGTTTGAGATGCTTGAAACGGAAGTTATTGTTATCTGAATGTAAAAGTGTCATGTTATGAAGTCACATATTGAAATATGATTGCAGAATCAGATTGTAATTAGGTACAGATAATGCAATGTGCTGCAGGGAATGATGGTTTAGAGTTTTCCCAGTGAAAATTATGACAAATCGTTTCTTTGCTGTGTCCTCCAATCCTCTGTTACTGCTAAATCTGGAAGGCAGATAAATTCATTTGTTTGTTCAGATATCAATAAATACTATCCAAAGTAATGTAGCATTATCTGGTCACCAACGCATCATACCAAAGCAGGAATGAATCAGTATAGTCATCAAGGGGTTACATTACTAGAGTAGGAGGCAAGGACTTTGGAGCTTCCACAGCAAACAGGGAATTTAAATTCAAGCAAGTAACTAATTACAGAAAAAAAATATTGTGCTTGTGAAATTGACCGAAGCTTTCCTGTACTGTTACTCTTAAGCTGAATCACCTGGTTCACTGATATCCTTTGAAAAAGAAGTCTGTTGTCCTTATCTTGTCTGGCATATATGTAACTCTAACTCCACCTTTACAGTTTTGTTTCAGTAAATGCCTTCTGAATTAGCCTGCAAGGGGCATGGAGGGATAGGTAATAATCAGCAGCCTTGTCAATAATGCCTCATCCCTTGAACAAATGAAAAATGCAAAATTCAATTTATAATCCAATTCATTTTCTAAAAAAAATCAGTTTCTAATCGATTAAATGACAATTGATTAAATGAACTTAAACTTTGTGGACAAAAGAAGTTTGATTACTCTTCAAGAACTAATTCAAATTGACTTCAATTTAATTATTTACTTATCTCTCATTATCACAACAGCTGGAATTGTCAAAGATGAACATTCATCAGCAATTGGATGTTCCATAGGTGGCTTATTACTTTTCAAACTTAGAGCAAGAGGCCTATTTAAATTACTTTCAATTTAAATTGCATGCAGTAGGCAAATGTTCCTGAATATTACCATAAAACACATCTGAAGATCAGTGCATTAACTGTTATTTCTAGCTCCCAACAATTACATCAGCAGTATAACAAAATGCTCCATGCAATATGCCTCTAAAACTTGTTTAATAAACGCCCCATCAATAAGAGCTGGAACATAGTATTCAAATACCCAACTAGACTTAATGCACAAACAACCAAGCCTTACATTCATATTTCATAGCTCCCACACAATGCCATCCACAACAAATACAAGGCCCTTCAAGCAAACATAGAGAAACCCATTCACAAACACATATTTCTTTTTTTTCAAAAAAAAAGTACATAAATAACATCTGCAGCAATAAACTGACGGAATCAACAGTTGACACAACTGACAACAATGTTGCCTAATACTGGAAGCAGGATAGGAGAATCAGTGGCTGGAGTTTACGCTGAGACCACTGAAAATGATTTTATACTTTCAGCGGTTCCTCCAACACATGCCATGCCCCTCCCACCCTTCACTCAGTTATCCATATACTCTTCAGATTTGCAAGCTGCAGAGTTAAAATTCAATGTTGTTTATTGTCATTCTTCAGAACACAAGTGTAAATGAGAACAGAATGACTGTTGCTGGATGACATTATTTTACTCTTCGTATATTCCCCCCTCCCCCTTCCCTTATTTAATCTTGTTCTTCTTTCAAGTAATCAGAGAATGGAAATGGAGTAGACTCAGTGGAATCTTTGCCCAAATGTGAAAACACTAATAACCCAGGCTGTTCTTTCTTAAGTCACCCGCTTGCTCCAGTACTGCAGCAAAGGACCCACAAAATGATTTTCCACAACTCTTGCCAATATTCTGCATAACTTAATGAAGAGCATGTCTAATATGTCTAGTTTGGATGGATGCACTTTATGACCATATCATCAGGGCAATCTGTACGAAATCAGAAACAGCTGGATGTGAGAAAGTAACGTGGTGTAGATAAAAGATTCCTTCAAACTTACGTTCCACATTTGCTACCTGAGAGACATTTTAAAGCAGCATTTTTCTATTACTTGTAATCCAATTTTAATGTGCATGTTATGAATAAAGCAAGTAATTTGTCATGATGTCTGTTTGCATAGATTTCTCAAAATAAGCATAGTCACTGCTTCCAGGGATTTATACAAAAATCACAGTACAACACCAAATTGTACTGCATGGAGCACAAAATGGAATTTGAGATTTATTCAAGATACAACATTGCCTTTTGCTGATTATGAGATTGTCTTTTGATTTATATCATTTATATGGTGTTAATATGAGAATGAAAACAAATAATCTAAAAAGAGAAATGAAAGATTGTCATTTAAAACTGAAATTGAATATCTTAAATTAAATATCTTCCTTCTTAATACCTTTTTTTTATTTATCAATGGATTTATTCATTTTTAAGTGTAACTTTTGCTGGAACTAACAGTTAATAGTCAGTGTTTTGAACCATTGAACTGTCCTTTAAATAAAAGTAATTATCCTTTGGTGACAAAACACATAAACTAATGAAGGATGCATTTGTTTATTGTTTGCCCAAGACTCCTTTAATAACTCTAGTTCTTAGTTTTGCAAGATAGAGTTATTGCAGGGCCGTCTTTTTACATGAGCTGCCTACCAATCTTCCCTGGCTTCAAATTGAATAGGTATGTATACCAAACAAGAGAAAATCTGCAGATGCTGAAAATCCAAGCAACACACACAAAATGCTGTATGCATGTGTGGCAGTCTAGTATTGGGAAGACTGAGGCAAGATTCTTTATTCTCCGCCGTCCACTATATTCTCTAAGCATTGACTCCATTCGTCATTCTGTCTGAAGCTGAAACAGACCGTTCACAATCCAGATATCGTAACTAGGCATTAACTAAGCTTCCAGTAACATACTATGTCATCTTTGATACACAATATGTTCATGTCTCTTTCATACTTGCGACAACTCACATTGTCCAGATTAAACTCTATCTGCCATTTCTCCACCCAAGTTTCCAAATGATTTATATCCTACTGTACCCTTGCTTATCTTGTTCACTAGTCAGGAATCATGACTTACTAATCAAAGACCTACACTTTCATTCAAATGATTATTATATAACTATATTACAAGTACCAGAGCTCTCAGCATTGATCTTGCAGAAGACCACAGGTCACAAGTCTCTCATCTAAACAACATACCTCTACTGCTACCCTCTATCTTATTTATCCAAGCTCATTTTGGATCAAATTTAACAACTCATTGTGGATCTCATGTAACTTAGTCTTTTGGACCAGCCTACGATGAGAGACCTTGTCAAATTATTTACTACAGAATATGTTAGCCACATCCACTGCACTGCCCTGCCTTCATCAATCATCTTTGTCATTTCCTCAAAAGCATAATCAGATCTGTGAGATAGGACCTCTCTCACACAACGCCATGCTGACTATATCTAGTAAGTCCAGGTTTTTTCAGATGAGAGTAAATCCTGTCCATTTGAATCTTTTCCAGTAATTTTCTCACTACTGACACATGACTCAACAGCCTAAAATTTCCTAGTTTGTTCTTGTGCTATTCTTAAAGAAGGAATGCCAACACTGGTTATTCTCCAGGCTACTGGCACCTTACAGAAAGAGAAAGAGGATACAATGATCTCTGACAATGCCTAGGCAACCTCATCCCTTGTTTCCTACAGTGTCCTGGTATAGATCTCATCAAGCCCTGAGAACCTTAGCCACTTGTTCAAAAGTGACAGCTTACACCTGAACCTGAGGAGACCAATATTCTCGTAGGCAGGTTTGTTAGAGCTGTTGGGGAGGGTTTAAGCTAATTTGGCAGAGGGATGGGAATCAGAGTGAAGGGACTCAAGATAGGACGGATGATTAAAAAGCAAAGGTAGCATGCAGTCAGACTGTCAGGCATAGCAGACAGATGATAGGATGTAACTGCAGCCAGCAGGGTGAGTATCAGTGCATTACCAATGCAGAATCAAAATGGGTAGCAAATACAGTACTCAAAATGCTATATCTCAGTTCACAGAGTATAAGAAATAAGGTGGATGATCTTGCTGCACTATTACAGATATGATGTTGTGGCCATCACTGGATCATGGCTGAAGGATGGCTGCAGTTGGGAGCAGAATGTCCAAGGTTACACATTGTATTGGAGGGACAGGAAGGTAGGCAGACAGGGTGGCGTGGCTATGCTGGTAAAGAATTGTATCAAATCAGTAGAAAGATGTGACATTCGATTGGAACATGTTGAACACTTGTGGGTTGAGTTAAGAAACTCCAAGGGTAAAAGGACACAGATGGCAGTTGTATACAAGCCTCCCAACAGTAGCTGGGATGTGGACCACTGATTACAGCGGGAAATAGAAAAGGCATGTCAAAGGGGCAATGTTATGATAGCCATGCGAGATTTCAACATGCAGATCGATTGGGAAAAGCAAGTTGGTAATGGAGCTCAAGGGAGTGAGTTTGTTGAATGCATACGAGATGGCATTTTAGAGCAGTTTGCCATTGAGCCTACCAGGAGATCAGCTATACTGGATTGGGTTTCATGTAATGAACCAAAGGTGATTAGGGAGCTAAAATAACCTTTAGGAGGCAGAGATCACAATTTGACTGAATTCAACTTCAAATCTGATAGGAAGAAAGTAAAGTCTGATGTAGCAGTATTTCAGTGGAGTAAAGGAAATTACGGTGGTATGAGAGAGGAGTTGGTCAAAGTAAATTGGAAGGAGATGCTGGCAGGGATAACAGCAGAGCAGCAATGGTGTGCGCTTTTGGGACAAAATGAAGAAGGTGCAGGATAGATGTATTCCAAAAATTAAGAAATAGTATAACTGTGGCAAACAAGGGAAGTCAAATGTAAAAGCAAAAGAGAGGGCATACAATAAAGCAGAAGTTAGTGGGAAGACAGAGGATTAGGAAGCTTTTAAAACTCTACTATATTTATATATAGGCATCCATTCATCTCATGAGACCATGGATTTGCACCTTGGAAGGTTTCCAGGGTGGAGGCCTGGGCAAGGTTGTATGGAAGACTGACAGTTGCCCATGCTGCAAGTCTCCCCTCTCCACGCCACTGATGTTGTCCAAGGGAAGGGCACTAGGGCCGATACAGCTTGGCACCGGTGTCATTGCAGAGCAATGCGTGACCACTTGGCCACGTGCCAACACGAAAACTCTACACAGAACAACTAAAAGAATTATTAGGAGGGAAAAGATGAAATACAAAAAGCAACTGAGCAAACAATAATGAAGTGGATTATAAAAGCTTTTTCAAGAGGTAAAAAATTTTAAAAAGAGATGAAAGTGGATATAGAACCGCTAGAAAATGAGGCCAGAGAAATAATAACAGGGGCCAAGGAGATGGCAGATAAACTAAGTGAGTATGTTGCATCAGTCTTCACTGTGGAAGACACTAGCAGTGCACCAGATGTTGAAGGGTGCAAAGGAAGAGAAGTGAATGCAGTTAATATTACAAGGGAGAAGGTGCTCAAAAAGCTGAAAGACTTGAAGGTACATAAGTGATCCAGACCAGATGAATTGCACCCTAGGGTTCTGAAAAAGATAGCAGTAGAGATTATGGATGCATTAGTAATGATCTTTTAAAAAGCATTGGACTCTGTCATGGTGCCATAGGACTGGATATTGCAAAAGTCACTCTAAAAAAGGAGGAAAGCAGCAGAAAGGAAATTATAGACCAGTTAGCCTGACCTCAGTGGTTGGGAAGTTGTTGGAGTCAATTGTTAAGGATGAGGTTATGAAAGACTTGGTGACACAGGACAAGATAGGACAAAGTTAGCATGATTTCCTTAAGGAAAAATCCTGCCTGATGAAGCTGCTGGAATTCTTTGAGGAGATTACATGTAGGATAGATAACAGGGATGCCAAGGATGTTGTATATTTGGACTTTCAGAAAGCATTTGACAAGGTGCCACACATGAAGCTGCTTACCAAGTTAAGAGACCATGGTATTACAGGAAAGTTACTGGCATGGTTAGAGCATTGGCTGATTGGTAGGAAGCAGCGAGTGGGAATGAAAGGATCCTTTTCTGATTAGCTTCCAGTGACTAGTGATGTTTGCAGGGATCGGTGTTGGGACCGCTTCTTTTTATGCTGTATATCAATGATCTAGATGATGGAAGAGATGGCTTTGTTGCCAGGTTTGGTGACAATATGAAGATTGGTGGAGGGACAGGTAGTGTTCAAGAAACAGGTAGATCTGCAGAAGGACTTAGATTAGGAGAATAGACAAGAAAGTGGCAAATGAAATACAGTGTTGGAAAATGCATGATCATGCACTTTAGTAGTAGAAGTAATTGTGCAGACTATTTTCTAAACAGGGAAAAAAATCCAAAAATCTGAGATGCAGAGTGTCTTGGGAGTCCTTGTGCAGAACACCCTAAAGGTTAATTTGCAGGTAGAGTGGGTGGAGAGGAAGGCAAATGCAATGTTAGCATTCATTTCAAGACATCTAGAATACAAGAGCAGGGATGTGATGCTGAGACTTTCTAAGCCACTGGTTTGTCCTCGCCTTGAGAATTGAGAACAGTTTTGGGCTTCTCATCTAAGAAAATATGTGCTGGCATTGGAGAGGATTCAGAGGAGGTTCACAAGGATGATTCTGGGAATGAAAGGGTTATCATATGAAGAACGCTTGATGGCTCTGGGTCTGTACTCGCTGGAATTTAGAAGTATAGGGAGGGGTATCTCATTGAAATCTTTCGAATGTTGAAAGGCCTAGACAGAGTAGATGTGGAAATGATGTTTCCAATGGTAGAGGAAGTCTAGGACAAGAGGGCACAGCCTCAGGATAGAAGAGCGTCTATTTAAAACCGAGATGTGGAGAAATTTCTTTAGCCAAAGCGTGGTGAATTTGTGGAACTTTTTACCACAGGCAGCTTGGAGGCCAGGTCGTTGGGTGTATTTAAGGCTGAGCTTGATAGGTTCTTGATTGGACACAACGTTAAAGGTTATGGGGAGAAGGCCGGGGAATGGGGCCAAGGAGGGGGAAAAAGGATGAGCCATGATTATAGTCATAGTCATAGTCATACTTTATTAATCCTGGGGGAAAATTGGTTTTCGTTACAGTTGCTCCATAAATACTAAATAGTAATAGAACCATAAATAGTTAAATAGTAATATGTAAATTATGCCAGTAGATTAAGAAATAAGTCCAGGACCAGCCTATTGGCTCAGGGTGTCTGACCCTCCAAGGGAGGAGTTGTAAAGTTTGATGGCCACAGGCAGGAATGACTTCCTATGACGCTCTGTGTTGCATCTCGGTGGAATGAGTCTCTGGCTGAATGTACTCCTGTGCCCACCCAGTACATTATGTAGTGGATGGAAGACATTGTCCAAGATGGCATGCAACTTAGACAGCATCCTCTTTTCAGACACCACCCTGAGAGAGTCCAGTTCCATCCCCACAACATCACTGGCCTTACGAATGAGTTTGTATTAAATGGCGGAGCAGACTTGATGGGCCAAATGGCCTAATTCTGCAGCTATGTCTTATGGTCTTATGGTCTTTATTACCTTTCCCATTGTTTATTCCAACACTCACCTCGTCAGATTCCGTCCCTCAACGTCCATGAATATGAACTGATCCAAAGCTCTATCGCCTGATCACGCTGAGCTATACTAACTCCTGGTTAAGAATTACCTTGATTAATTTAAAAGTGGTCTGTCTTGCCTTGACCTAATATCTAAAGTGCTCTAGAATATCTACAGTTCCCTAACACAGATCTCATGCACACTCCTGGTTTTAATCACTTATTGTTGGCTGAAGTCCATATAATCAAATATAATCATATAGTAATTACAGCACGGCAGCAGGCCATCTTGGCCCTTCTAGTCCATGCCAAACACTTATTCTCACCTAGTCCCACCGACCTGCACTCAGCCCATAACCCTCCATTCCTTTCCAGTCCATATAGCTATCCAATTTTACTTTAAATGACAATATCAAACCTGCCTCTACCACTTCTGCTGGAAGCTCGTTCCACACAGCTACCACTCTCTGAGTAAAGACATTCCCACTCATGTTACCCCTAAACTTTTGCCCTCTAACTCTTAACTCGTGTCTTCTTGTTTGAATCTCCCTTACTCTCAATGGAAAAAGCCTATCCACGTCAACTTTATCTATCCCCTCATAATTTCAAATACCTCTATTAAGTCCCCCCTCAACCTTCTACGCGCCAAAGAATAAAGACCTAACTTGTTCAACCTTTCTCTGTAACTTAGGTGCTGAAATCCAGGTAACATTCTAGTAAATCTTCTCTGTACTCTCTCTATTTTGTTGACATCTTTCCTATAATTCGGTGACCAGAACTGTACACAATACTCCAAATCTGACCTTACCAATGCCTTGTGCAATTTTAACATTACTTCCCAACTCTTATGCTCAATGCTCTGATTTATAAAGGCCAGCATACCAAAAGCTTTCTTCACCACCCTATCCACATGAGATTCTACCTTCAGGGAACAATGCACCATTATTCCTAGATCCCTCTGTTCTACTGCATTCTTCAATGCCCTACCATTTAACATGTATGTCCTATTTTGATTAGTCCTACCAAAATGTATCACCTCACATTTACCAGCATTAAACTCCATCTGCCATCTTTCAGCCCACTCTTCTAACTGGCGTAAATCTCTCTGCAAGCTTTGAAAACCTACTTCATTATCCACAACGCCACCTATCTTAGTATTATCTGCATACTTACTAATCCAATTTACCACCCCATCATCCAGATCATTAATGTATATGACAAACAATATTGGACCCAGTATAGATCCCTGAGGCACACCACTAGTCACCGTCCTCCAGCCTGACGAACAGTTATCCACCACTACTCTCTGGCATCTCCCATCCAGCCACTGCTGAATCCATTTTACTACCACAATATTAATACCTAATGATTGAACCTTCCTAACTAACCTTCTGTGTGGAACCTCGTCAAAGGCCTTACTGAAGTCCATACAGACAGCATCTACCACTTTACCTTCATCAACTTTCCTAGTAACTTTTTCAAAAAATTCAATAAGATTTGTCAAACATGACCTTCCATGCACAAATCCAAGTTGACTATTCCTAATCAGACCTTTCTATCCAGATGATTATATGCACCATCTCTAAGAATACTTTCCATCAATTTACACATCACTGACGTCAAACTCACAGGCCGATAATTGCTAGGTTTACTCTTAGAACCCTTTTTAAACAATGGAACAATATGAGCAATACACCAACCCTCCGGCACCATCCCCATTTCTAATGACATTTGAAATATTTCTGTCAGATCCCCTGCTATTTCTACACTAATTTCCCTCAAGGTCCTAGGGAATATCCTGTCAGGACCCGGAGACTTATCCACTTTTATATTCCATAAAAGCACCAGTACTTCCTCTTCTTCAATAATCATAGTTTCCATAACTTCCCTACCTGTTTCCCTTACCTTACACAATTCAATATCCTGCTCCTTAGTGAATACTGAAGAAAAGAAATTGTTCAAAATCTCCCCCCTTCTCTTTTAGTTCCACACATATCTGTCCACTCTGATTATCTAAGGGACCAATTTTATCCCTCACTATCCTTTTGCTATTAATATAACTATAGAAACCCTTTGGATTTATTTTCACCTTACTTTCCAAAGTAACCTCGTATCTTCTTTTAGCTTTTCTAATTTCTTTCTTAAGATTCTTTTTACATTCTTTATATTCCTTGAGCACCTCGTTTACTCAATGCTGTCTATATTTATTGCAGATATATCTCTTTTTCCGAACCAAGTTTTCCAATATCCCTTGAAAACCATGGCTCTCTCAAACTTTTAACCTTTCCTTTCAAGCTAACAGGAACATAAAGACTCTGTACCCTGAAAATTTCACCTTTAAATGACCTCCATTTCTCTATTACATCTTTCCCATAAAACAATTATTTCCAAGCACTCCTTCTAAATCTTTTTGCATCTCCTCAAAGTTAGCCTTTTTCCAATCAAAAATCTCAACCCTGGGTCCAGACCTATCCTTCTCCATAATTATATTGAAACTAATGGCACTGTGATCACTGGACCCAAAGTGCTCCCCAACACATACCTCTGTCACCTGACCTATCTCATTCCCTAACAGGAGATCCAACACTGCCCCTTCTCTAGTTGGTACCTTTATGTATTGCTGCAAAAAATCATTCTGCACACATTTTACAAAATCCAAACCATCCAGCCCTTTTACAGTATGGGCTTCCCTGTCTATGTGTGGAAAATTAAAATCTCCCACAATCACAACCTTGTGCTTACAACAAATATCTGCTATCTCCTTACAAATTTGCTCCTCCACTTCTGGCTCCTCATTAGGTGATCTATAATACACCCCTATAAGTGTTACTACACCTTTCCCATTCCTCAATTCCACCCAAATAGCCTCCCTAGATGAGCCCTCTAATCTATCCTGCCAGAGCACCACTGCAATATTTTCTCTGACAAGCAATGCAACACCTCTCCCTCTTGTCCCTCTGATTCTATCACACCAGAAGCAACAAAATCCAGGAATACTTAGTTGCCAGTCATACCCCTCCTGCAACCATGTTTCACTAATAGCTACAACATCATACTTCCAGGTATCAATCCATGCTCTAAACTCATCCACCTTTCTTAAAATGTTGCTCACATTAAAATAAATGCATTTAAGAAATTTTCCACCTCTTACTCTCTGTTTATCACTAACGGTGCAAACAACTTTACTATTTTATTTTTCTTCCTTCTCCCCTACATCTGTTCCTACACTCTGGTTCCCCTCCCCTCTTGTATCTAGTTTAAATCCACTGGAGCCTCTCTAGCAAACCTACCTGCAAGAATATTTGTCCCCCTCCATTATTACATTGTCAAGAAATGAAATGTTGACTCTCTATTTGTCTCCACAGATGTACTTGACCTGCTGGGTTTCTCCTTTGGGTTGTTTTTTTTTGCAATTTGTAGTACAGGATTTGACAAATAACTTCATGAATTCTGAACACCAACCTCTCAAGGCATCACTCTAAGTCTTTCAGAAAAAAATAAATAAAACTGATATTAAAATAAAAGTTCACACCGATCTCAGATGTCATTTCACTAAGTCAGGAAGCTAAATGGATTTCCTCCATGTTAAGCATGAAATTGACTATCCTCCCAGGTTTAGATTAACCAGGGAATCTTTCAATTTTAGATATATATCCCTGTCTCCACATCTCTAACAGGAAAGAAATCTGGGAAGGAGCCTAGGATAAAATCTATAAAGGCTATTAAAATCTTTTAAAAGGATCAAAATAATTTTAAAGGTATTATATTTAATTGTCTTAATGTCTTAAAATTAAGTTAAAATATTAAGTAAAAATAAACTGAATATATGTAATGTGCTGTAAGGTTTCATTGCTAATGTAATGGTTTTTTTGTAATGTTCACTGCTGAAGTAACGGTTTCTCTGTAGCAGCAATGTTTGGGTTATGGCTGGAGATAACAGGACTGTGGATGCATGTTGGCCAATCAGGTTTTTTTTTTGCCCTGTCTTGTGAATCTGGAAGCAGTTGATTTCACGGCTTTTGCCAGAGAGAGAGAGATGAAGAAAGAAGACGCGAATGGAGAGATTTGGTAGACCACCGGAAGGGGTGGACTCAGAGTAAGGGTCTGAAGGGCAGTGACGATCGGAGGAGGTCGATGGGGACCGATCGGCCTATGAGTGAGCTCCAACTTTGTGCACAGACTGTTTAATAAGATTTGGACTCTTTTTTAAATACTTTGTTTCTCTACTAACTATATAGTCAAAGTAAGAGTTGTAAAGCTTAATCGTTTAATTGCATATTGTGTACTCTTTGTTATTTCAGGGTATTGATTTGTAACAGGGGACACATCGCATAGCATCCACCCAAACGAGATTTCTTAAGTTTGGCTGGGCAGGGGATTATCACCCCCTATATTAAGCCACTAGGCGAAGCGAGTGTTACATATACTATTCACAATAAGCCAGATCTTTTAGCTCAGGATCAGCAATTGTATTTAGGTGAAACTGGTCCACGTGCTAGCTATGAAGACCATAAAGATGTGGGCTAGATGCAAATTACATAGACGCTCAGTTGACTACGGAATCTAACAGCTAAGAGATTATTTTCTACCAAAGTATGTAGGTAGTACATAACTCTGAGATTTGACTTCTCCAGATAGACACAAACAAAGAAAACCATGAAAGTTGTTCAAAGAAAAACATCAACCTCCCCTCCGCACAAAAAAAATCTACTAAATTATGCTAAATGGCAACAAGAAAGAATGGGTTGAAAACACCAAATATCAAAAAAGGGGACTTGATAGAGGTGTTTAAAATTATGAGGGGTGTTGATAAGGTTGACGTGGATAGGCTTTTTCCATTGACAGTGGGGGAGATTCAAACAAGAGGACATGAGTTGAGAGTTAAAGGGCAAAAGTTTAGGGGTAACATGAGGGGGAACTTCTTTACTGAGAGAGTTGTGGCTGTGTGGAACGAGCTTCCAGCAGAAGTGGTTGAGGCAGGTTCGATGTTGTCGTTTAAAGCTAAATTGGATAGATATATGGACAGGAAGGGAATGGAGGGTTACGGACCAAGTGCAGGTCGGTGGGACTAGGTGAGAGTAGAAGTTCAACACGGACTAGAAGGGCCGACATGGCCTGCTTCCGTGCTGTAATTGTTATATGGTTATATGATTATAAAACTGAATGAGTCCATCCCTGACTTCTTAGTCCCAATGTATAGAAATCAGACAAACTCATCTACCTGGCCTTTCGTTATAGAATCACTGGTCAAAAGGGATTAAAACTTGGCTGAATGTCTTTCTCTATGAACTAATTACTTTTATGATTCACATCTTCACATCAACCCAGCAACATTAGTATAATTGTATTTTAATTAATTGATCAGTTTTAATGCAGAGAGCACAAAGCAGTCATGTGAACGGGCAATACATATAATAGTGAAAAACAGGTCTCAATTTATTGTCGTCAGAATGAGGTAGAATCAGAATCTTCAGTTTTTTATTGGTGGGGTCTGTTTATTAACAGAAATTGTCTAAAATTAAAGTTAATGCTATTTGCAAAACACTTAAAATGCATGTAATGCTTTCAATGACAGTAAACTATTTCATTAATTTTAAAGTTTTCAATCATCAATTTACTTCTTACAGAAACTTGAGAGTAACTAATAGAGTTAGAACTAATCCTTTTATCTGCATAGATTATGGTAAATTTTGTAAAATTCAGTCAGGCTGATGTATTTACCTCCTAAAGCACTGAAGTGAGACACACTAAGTCTGTTTCTCTCTTCACAGATGCTTTAAAGACTGATGCTTGTTTCAAGTGTTCCTGTCTTTATTTCAGTTTTCCAACATCATCAACTGTTGTAACTATGAACAAGGTCACCGGAGAAGCACTGAAACTAATGGATATAGAGGTGTTTATTTAGCAAAAACAAGCAATGGACATAATGACTTGAGACACTCTTGGGAGAAGAGGCCTGCTTGACACAATATTACATGACATTTTTATATTCTTAAGATCAAAGGTAGCAGCAGGAAGCTATAATGTATCTACAATGTTTCCTTTGAATTGCATATAGTTTCCATAAACCACTTCCTTCTTTGCACCCACTCCAGATTCCCAAAGTGAATGTTAATTCCCATTGACTCTAGGCTGCATGAATGCATATGCAGACACCTGAGGTCTAAACGGAGTGTTCCTTTGTTTGTGATTGACCCCATCCTGCAGCTGCAGGAAGCCTATTGTTCAGAGCTGCAGTTAAACTTCAATCTACAATCCAAGTTCAGGTCTGAAGACCAACTGCTGTTAAAATTAGTATTTGCAATTTACCATAACTCCAGAATACGACCTAACATTAACATCTTACTATCATAATCTTGCTATTTACTTATGAACTGCACAGAAGAAAGAAGTACTGACACTTTAGCATCTGTAGTAATTATTTTTCAGTCATGTCTATAAAGTAGGAATTGTAGTTGACAGGTTTTCAACATTACCTCCTTAAAATGTGACAATGTTCAAACAATGAGTGATGGATAATCATTGGCCCAGATACAAAGCTCTGTCATATTTAGTTAACAACATGCAAGTGCAACTCGGAAACAGTAGTAAATGTTCCAAAGACCAATCACAACATGAACATATTACCCATTTTTTCCTGAAATCTATGGATACAGGTTTTTCCAAAACAATAAAGGTATTATTGCTTACTCAAAAGAAAACATGTTTTTGGCAGATCTTAATTTCCATCAACATTTTCAAATTTGCATTTATCTTTTGACATATGTTAGAGTATTTGCAGTTTTCTTACCATAATACTTAATAACTTGATTGAAGGTTTTGCTAGTAAAAGTGATGATGATGGCAGAAAGTGCTTCTACACACAAGGTGGGGCATTTGAGAACAATCCCCCAACCCCACATGCTATTGAGGTGGGCACAGGTGTGTGGAGTGGGGGGAGAAAGGTTAACTGAATGTTTTAGTACTGAGATTGAAGGATGTTATTCTGTCAAAGATATCAAAGTTTACAGAAGCAAGTCAAGTGAATGAAGTCAAGATAAAGATCTGATACAAGGCCCAAATCTTCATTGAGCTTCCGGAGCTCACTACTTGAATGCCATACATAGCACCTGACAAGTGGTAAATGCTCACAGTTAATCAGGATGACCCTGGTAACCACAAGTGAGTAGCTCTACTCCTGAGTGAACCTGCCAGCCATTTATACTCCTCTTAGCTAGCTGTCAAAGCAATAGTAAATCAACAAACATATCCAGCAAATCTGTATAAACAATGGAGTGCAGAGAATAGGGATTGTAATTATTGGTAAGGATGCAAGCTATTAACTCTAAACTCCAGTTTAAATATTCTGGCTTCTCAGTAACATTTTTTTTGTAATCCTCCCTATTTTCTAATCTGTGATTAGATTATCTTAAATAAGTAAATAGTGTAACTAGGGGGCATTCCTAATTACATCTGATTTGTATCCTGATTTGCTTCCTCAAATTACAGACAGAAGTGCTGTATATTTAATATTTCAGTAATATTACAAATACATTATTTCATGAAGCATTCTGTGTTGTTTACATAATTCACTAGGGTTTATAGGAAAAGTACGTGAATGGCATACCTCATCATGCCACCACATCATATGCGCCTGTCTCACTAAAGTAAAAGTGAGACTAAGGCATGCTTCTTAGTTTCTGACTCTGCTTCTCCTTTCAATTAGTTTTATGTATTGGAGTTACAGAACATAACAGGAGGCATTTAGTATAACATCAGGTACTGCACAATTATATAGTTAGTGCAGCATTAAGTGTTTTGTGGTTTCAAAATCATTATCTCTGCCATCAAAAAGTCATTCATCTCAGAGCTATGGATAACATGGAAATATTGAATTATCCCAGATTTAAGTCCAGGATACTTGGAAGTAAGCCTGGATCCATTGCCTAAAATGCACCTCCACCATTCAGCAGTCAATATCTACAAGCTTAGTCCTGGCTGAGCATTAGAATAGACCACTGAGATGATGAACTCTATCGATGGTTCTGCTGAATCAATGGAGTGGAAGTGGCTTTTAGAAGACACAATATGGAAGATTGAACACAATAGCATGGTACAGTCCCTTTGGCTCACGATGTTGTGCCGAACTTTTAACCTACTCCCACCTAATCTATGTGCCTAGAGTCTGTTAACTGTCCCTAATGTATCTGCTTCTACTACCAACCGGCAGCATGCCTATGCACTTACCATTCTCTGAGTTAAAAACCTACCTCTGACATGCCCCCTCTACTTTCTTCTAAACATCTTAAAATTATGTCCTCTCATATTAGCAAATTCTGCCCTAGGAAAAGGGCAATGGTTGTCCACTCTATCCATGCAGTTATCTTGTACATCTTTATCAAGTCACCTCTCATCCTCCTTCACCCCAAAGAGAAAAGAACCTATTCTCAAAAGATATGCTCTTTAATTCAGAAAGCATCTTGATAAACCTCCTCTACATCCTCCCTAAAGGTTCCACATCCTTCCTATAATGAGGCGATCAGAACTGAACATAATACTGAAAATGTGAACATCTTCACTAAAGTTACAGGACTGCCTCAAGGAAATGAACAACCATATCCTGTTCCTGCATCCTCTTGTTTTCTTATTTGCAACTATTTTGAAGTATTTATATGATTCTTCAGTATATTTTGTCTCTCTTAGCCCCTAAGATTGACTTGCAGTTCTTGCTGAAATTGACAACATTGCTTATTAAGGCTGTTTCCTCCTATGGAGCCTCTAATAATGACTCCCAAACATGTTCTGGGACCAGTTTATTGACCAATTCTGTCTCAGTCAAGGTCAAACAGGTTCAGAAACATCCCTCACTACTGATTGTCATGTCACTGTGTGGCATAAAGATAACATAAGGATAACCATTTCAAACAACTTTGTTATTGCAGATCTTTATTTATTGACTACCACTGCCAAAACTGCTGAGTCAGAATTGGTTTTGTTTAGTTGCTCAGTTCTTACAATTAAATGCCAAGCGTTTGTGGTATAACTTAGATCATATAGCTTCGTAAATGTAGATATAAATTAGAATTCCGGTAATTTAATTTCTGCAAATCCCCAGCATCAATGAAATGACTGAAATTTCCCACTCAGAACTTAAAACTGCAGTGCACTGCATAGTAAAGATGTTTTGCAGTCATTTTAGTTTGAAATATCAATTTTGATAAAAAGGTTGGTGTTTGCTCAGAACTGTGTGACTTTGTTATGAGACAGTTTCAATCTGCACACGCTGAGTCGACTTGAAGAAAGAACATTGTCATTGAGTGAGTGTGCAGAAGTAATTGGAAAGACTTAATTGGGTAATTTTGAGATGTGATTACTTTGTGGATAATACTCACAAAAACTGAAAATGATTATATGTTTTTGTCCAGTTAATAAGATAATTATACAATCCCTATGGTTCTTCTTGCCATGCGGAGAATGTGTGATTTAACAAAAGGCAAACTACAAGTGTAATGATAGCAGAGGGATAAATATCTAGATACTCAAAATAAGAATGAATGCTATAATGAAAAAATACGGTAAGCAGAAGGGTGACTTCTGATGGGCTGAATGGTCTTTATCATTCTCAGCTCTGCCAGAGTCACAAAGACATGCAGTATGAAAATAGGCCCTTCAATCCGCCAAATGTACACCAAATTAGTTACAGTGCATTAAGAGGATAAATCCTGAGTATCTATCTAGCAAAGTGCTTCATTGGACTTTGTGGGAAGTTAGAGAAAGATTCCAATGGCCTTTTCAGAGTCTATTCAGCAACTGATTAAGTTCCCAAAGCATAGAAGGTTTCCACTGTTTAAGGGTACCAAGGACAAGACAGAGGTTAGCTTGACATCAGTAGCAGGGAATCTACTGGAGATAATTCTGAGGGGCAGGATCTACCAACATTTGGGTAGACAGAATCTAATTAGGAGGTGTCAGCATGGCTTTGTGCATGGAAAATCAGGCTTGATGAATCTTCTAGATTTCTTTATAAAGAGGTAACCAAAGATGAAGGTAAGAGTTTAGTAGTGGATGTTGTTTTCTCAGACTTTAGCAAGAATTTTGACAAGGTCTTGCATGGTAGTCTGATCTAGGCTAGGTCCAATGGAATCTAGGGGGAGCTAGTTAGGGAGATTCAAAATTGGCTCAGAGATTGGAAGCAGAGAGGTACTTGAAGGCTGTTTCTTGGAATGGAAAACAGTGACTAACAGTGAGCACAGGGGTAGGTTTTGAGATCCTTGTTATTCGTTATTTATATAAATAAATGGGTTGTGAGCCCACAAGGCTTGATGAGTAAGTTTGCTCATGAATTACAAAGTGTTGTTGACAGTGAAGAAGATTGTCATAGATTTAAAGGGAATCGATCAGTTAGGGAACTGGGCAGGGGAGTGGAAAATGGATATCAATATACTAATGCATGAGGTGATGCATTTTGGAAAGTCAACCCAGCATTCAAGATTCAAGATTGTTTCATACCTTTTATTTTACATTTATATCCACGATCCTAAAACTATATAATTGTTCACCTTGAACCCAAAGTATATGCAATGCCATTTTAAGCAGCAAGAATAAACCAGAATATTATTCACACAAATATATAAAGAATTAAGGTCATATTACATTTGAATAAAGCCCCATCATTTGGAATCAATAAACTATATTGAAACCTACTTTATTTCTAATTTTTCCCACTATTGATGAAATGTCGTTGATCTGAATCTTTAACATAAGAAGTTATTTTTTTGACAGATGCTGTCTGATTTGCTGAGTATTTCCAACAATTCCTGTTTTTATTACAGTAAATTTGTAAAGCTGTTGGAGGTATAACTGCCACAGGCATGTCATTGACAGCATATTGCACACATTGTTAGAACTCAAAATGCACTTCAGAACAAGAGGTGTCTGGCTTCACTACTTCATCAGCTGAAAAATAAGAGAACTCTTGAATCCTTGACTTCAGCTGATTTCACTCTGCACAGGTTATTATCAAAGAATGTATGCAGTATACAACTCTGACATTCATCTTCTCCAGATAGCCAGGAAACAAAGAAAACCACAGAAGCTGTTCAAAGGAAAACATCAAACCACCCCCACCCCCACACACACACCGACAAAAATCACACCAAACAGCAATAAGATTTTCAAACCCCAAACCACACCTCCGCACAAAAAATCTAACTAATTGAGGCAAATAGCAACAGGAAAGAACAGGTGAAAATACAGAATATAAAAACCATAAAGCTGAAAGAGTCCACAGTCCAATCCATAAATCACATCAATTACATTCTGCAACAGCAACCATGCAAATGCAGAAGCCTTCCCTCTGGAGCAATGAGCGAAAGGCCATCACACACAGACACTTTATCCAGCAGCAGTGAGTAAAAGTTCATCACAGCAGCAAGCGAGAGGCAGGTAGACAGCACTGAACACATGCCTTGATATTTCGATCATTGGGGAGCTCAGTGAGAAATAGAGTCTATTATGGACTCGCGCGCCGTCTCTAAGCTTCTTCACCTTGAGCCGCTCGTGCTCGCCTCCTGGAATTTTCTCAGAGACAGTAAGGCACTAGATTATCAGTCCATCTCCAAACTGAGAATCGCGGGCTCTAACAGTTCCAGAAACACATTTAAGGTAAAAAGGAGACATAGAAGAAGTGAAATAAACAGTTTCATGGATTATCTGGAAGATGTCACCTAAGGAAGCATTGAATGCTGACAGCACCTTGACTGGAAAAGAAGACGTCAGAAACATAGTGGTAAGACATTGCAGTTGGCACTGGCTCTGAGGTGTTAGCAACAATAACATTGTCCCTTGTTTCAGCTCCTAATGTTTATCCAGCACTTCTTACAAAAATTATTTGTATGTCATTATTGCATGAAGACAAGCAGTGCTGTGATCTTAAAACCAATGTAGCGATATCTATCTTGATCCTATCTGGTTCTCTTGCTGTTCTAATCCGAGCTGTGGTTTCTATCAAGGTGGTCTTTCAGGTTTTGCTTTTTTCAGGTTCACAGGAATCGTTTCAGGAACAGAGAGGGGAATTAGTGGTCAGGTTATGGTTTAAGGACAAGGACATGGGTGAATTAGGGGACTTGTTGAAGTCTAAGCCTCTGCTCCCTGTTCGAAAGCCAGAGACATTGCGGTTGGATGTCAGCCCAGCAGACCAACGAGGGCTGGTGAACCCGAACAGGGTGGCACACATCAGGCTACTTAACAAGTTAGGAGCCCATTGTATTACAGGAAATATACTAGCATGGAGAGTGGATTGGCCGATCGGCAGGGGGCAATGATTGGAATAAACAAAGCCTTTTCTGGTTGACTGCCAGTGACTAGTGGTGCCCCACAGGGGTCGGTGTACGACCGCTTATTTTGACATGTTATGTCATGATCTGGATGATAGAATTGCTGGTTTTGTGGCCAAGTTTGCTGATGATAAAAAGATACAATAGTTGGAGGATAGGTAGTGTTGAGGAAGAAATGAAGCTGCAGAAGGACTTGGACAAATTAGGACAATGGGGAATGAAATGGCAGTTAGAATATAGTGTTGGGAAGTGTATAGTCATGCACTTTGGTAGAAGGAACAAAACTGTAGACTATTTTCTAAATTGAAATCTATGTATTTTCTAAATAGGCATAAAATTTAAAAATCTGAGGTGCATAGGGTCTTAAGAGTCCTCATAAAGGATTCCCTAATGGTTTACTTGCCGGTTGAGTCAGTGGTGAGGAAGGCAAATGCAAAGTTAGCTTTCATTTTGAGAGAACTGTGATATAAAAACAAATAAATAATGTTGAGGCTTTATGAAGCACAGGTAAGACCTCACTTGGAGAATTGTGACCAGTTTTGAGCCCCTTATCTAAGAAATACCTTTGCCCGACGCCGGTCCCCTAGGCCTAAGTCAACGTAGTAGTAGTATCTAAGAAATGATGTTCTGATATTGTAGGGGGTCTAAAGGAGGTTCATGAGAATGATTCCAGGATTGAAAGGGTTATAGTATGAAGAGCATTTGTTGGCTCCAGGCCTGTACTCACTGGAATTTAGAAGAATGAGGGCAGACATTATTGAAACCTATTGCATACTTAAAGGCCTAGTTAGGATGATGTGGAAAGGATGTTTCCTATAGTGGGGGAACTTAGGACCAGAGAGCAGAGTCTCAGAATAGAGGGACATCCATTTTGAATGGAGATGAGGAAGAATTTCTTTAGCCAGAGGGTGGTGAATCTGTGGAATTCGTTGCCACAGGTAGCTGTGGAGGCCAAGTCATTGGGAATATTTAAGGCTGAGATTAATAGGTTCTTGATTAGTTAAGATGTGAATGGTTACGGGGAAAGGCAGGATAATGGGGTTAAGAGGGAAAGTGGATCAGCCATGATGAAATGGAAGAGCAGACACAATGGGCTGAATGGCCTCTTTCTGCTCTTATCTCTTATGGTCTTATGTTCTGAGTTCCATGTGAGCAGGAGACACAAGCCCGGAGCTCAAGGTCTGGAGTTCGGGTCCTTATCCCGGGTCCTCATTCACTGTCATCAGCAAGTCCTGGGTCAATACTGAAGGTCATTAGATCCAAATCAAGAAGTTGATCAGAAGTCCAGAAGTCAAGGCCCAATAGCCAGAGTATTGAGTCTGTGAATCTCTGCGCGTCCACTGGCAAAGTTGAAAGGCTCAATATCTGCAATTCCATGTTTCTACTGGAGGCTGAAGACCAAAGATGGCCTGCCCTGGCTTTAATGGATTGTGTATGTGTCTGGGAGGGTCAGGGCTCACTTTGCTGGTGTTGCTTCATATATTCTGTTTTACTGTGTTCTGTATTTTTCTGCCAAACATGTTATCTTGGTGCTGGAATGAATGGTGAAAATTGCAGACTGCCCCTAGCTCAACCTTGGGTAATTTAGTTCTTAATATAAATGATGCATTTCAATGCATGTTTCAATGTTCAGGTGGCAAATAAATCTGAATGCAACTTAGCAATTCTGTACCCAGGGTGAAAGACATGAAATTAATCTTTTATGCAAAAAAATAAACATAATATGAAAGTTGACCCTTCAGTATCTCATTAAGGAATGCTGCACTACAAGGTGAAATGTTTTTGTAAGTTTCTTTGTTCTTCGTTTCAGTTCTTTGACCTGAAATGTTGACCGTTTCATTGATGCAGCTTCACCTGTTGAGTATTTCCTGCATTTTCCATCTTTCTCTTTTTCGTTTGTTAATTGTTTAGATGAGTTATTACTCTCGCCCTATAAGTCTCATCATTTGGTGACAAAAGATCCAATAACAACATTGAAAAAATCATTATTAACCTCCAAGCGTTTATTCCTTGACCAGCATTCGTGAAAGCTAGAGACACGAGAGATGCAGATGCTGAAATCTCGAGCAATAGACGCACGGCTGGAGGAACTTAGTGGGACAAGCAGATGCTGTTGAGGGGAAAGGAATTGGTGTTTCGGGTCACAACCCTGTATCATGACTTGGTTATTGTCTCTCTTATAGTTAAGACTTTTTACCATGCCCTAATTATCTGCATCTTTTTCTCTAATGCTGAATCGGATTTTTAAGTGTAAAAGAAGAGATGACCCAGGAAGAAGGGATAAATCTAGGGATGTAAATTTGAAGCTGGGCCAGGTTTGGATAAATTTTCCCGAACCTACTCAGCTACAGAATCAGAGCAAAACAGGATTTTTGGTGTCACTTTGCTTACAGATATAAGGTCAAAGCATCTCCAGGACAAAACAAAATGAGCGGAAGTGAATGACTAATGTAAAAGATAAAAGTTTTATTTGGGTATAGATTCTTAACAACAAATTATAGTTGATGAGCAGCTTACAGGAGTTTCTTACCTTCAGTCTCCTCTCCTCTTTTCTGTGCTTATCATTATTTTTCAATCCTGATAAAAAAAAATCTTTCAATCAGTCCAATAAAGTTCATTTCATTGGTCAGGAATTGCAATTAACAGAAATACCTGTACATGTGTGGTTTACAAACCAGCTGCAAAATTCTTTAACTCTCAACTTTCTGAGACAAGCTTCCCATCATGCTTTATAATTACAGTCCAACAATTATCCAGAAATAAAAGGTTAAGAGTGAATTGCTTGAATTGACACAAGGTAAGGGGTATGGGGGTAAACAGGAAGATCTGAAGGTAATCAGAAAATATGGAGACAGGACGGCACCTCGGAGTGGTTAGATAGTCACATTGCTGAGAATGGGTGAGAAAGAGTCTATAGTTAATCAGGGTCTCCAATGGTACTTTGTGGGACTGTACAAGTCATCAGGTGAAGGGCTCATTTTTATATATATATTTGGAGATAAAATGTGGAACAGGCTCTTCCAGCCCAACCAGCCGTGCTTCCTGGCAACCCAGCAATTCAACACTGGCCTAATCACAGGGCAATTTACAATAACAAATAAACCTACTAACTAGTACATCTTGGACTATAGGAGGAAACCAAGACACCTGAAAGAAACCCACCTGGTCATGAGGAGAATGTGTAAAGTTCTTACAGATGGCAACAGAATTGAACTCCAAACTCTGACGTCCTGAGCTGTAATAGTCTCGTGCTAATCACTATATTACCATGGTACAATATGGTCTTCAAAGTTCAAAATAAATTTATGATCAAAGTACATATATGTCAGTATATACAACCCTGTGATTCAGTTTCTTGTGGGCATACTCAATAAATCCATAATAGAATAAATGAAAGACTGCACAAATGGTCTTTTAACCAGTGTCAAAAGACAACAAACAGTGCAAATGCAAAAAGAAAGACATCATAATAATAAATAAACAAACAATAAATATCGAGAACATGTGATGAAGGTTCCTTGAAAGTAAGTCAATAGGTTGTAGGAACATTTCAGTGATGGGACAAGTGAAGTTGAATGAAATTATCCCCACTGGTTCAAGAGCCTGATGGTTGAGGGTCAGTAATTGTTCCTGAACCTCGTGTTGTGAGTCCTGAGGCTCCTCTACCTTCATCCTGATGGCAGCAGCAAGAAGAGAGCATGACCTGGATGGTGGGGGTCCCTGATGATGGATGCTGCTTTCCTGCAACAATGCTCCGTATAGATGTGCTCAATGGTGGCTTTACCCGTGATTAATTGGGCCTTATCCACTACTTTTTGAAGGATTTTCTGTTCAAAGGCATTGGTGTTTCCATACCAGGCTGTGACACAGCCAGCCAATATACACTCCACTACACATCTATGGAAGTTTGTCAAAGTTTTAGATGTCATGCCAAATCTTTGCAAACTCCTAAGGAACAAGAGGCATTGTTGTGCTTTCTTCATAATTGCACTTGCATGCTGGGCCCAGGATAGGTCCCCCAAAATAATAAGGCTGAGGAATTTAAAGTTGCTTACTTTCTCTATCTCTGATCCTCTGATAAGGACTGGCTCACGGTCCTCTGGCTGCTCAATGCCGAAGTCAATAATCAGCTCCTTGGTCTTGCTGACACTGAGTGAGATGTTAGTGTGGTGGCACCAATCAGCCAGATTTTCAGTCTCCCTCCTCTATTCTGATTCATCGCCACCTTTGATTCAGCCCACAACAGTGACATCAGCAAACTTGAAAAGGGTATTGGATCTGTGCTTAGCCGCACAGTCATAAGTATAAAGTGAGTAGAGCAGGGGGCTAAGCACACAGCACTTGTGGTTCACCTGTGCTGATGGAAATTGTAGGAAATGTTATTGCCAGTCTGAACAGACTGAGATCTGCATGTGAGGAAATCCAGGATCCAAGTGCCCAGGGAGCAATTAAAGCACTTGTAGTAAAATTACTTGAACTGAATAAACTGAAGGGGCAAATGTTCCAAGTATGGCTCATTAAATGAATAATGCAAAATATGAACACTGCACTACTGAATTGTATTTCATTGTTGCCACCCCTTAAATGGTTTGTTTACTTATTGCAAAACTGATATGACTGGATTGATTGGAG
Source organism: Mobula birostris (assembly GCF_030028105.1). Lineage (NCBI taxonomy): Eukaryota > Metazoa > Chordata > Chondrichthyes > Myliobatiformes > Myliobatidae > Mobula > Mobula birostris. The sequence goes on from NC_092386.1 coordinate 30,157,331, forward strand.
TTCCATTAAACACAAGAATAAATTCAATGAAACAGTAATTCTCCTTAAAACTACTTGCAAATGTGAATTTGATAACTGGTTATCATCTAGCCATTAAAAAATTACTTCCTGGTGCGAAAAAAGTAATTCCCCATTATGGTGTTGAGTGTTGTTGTGATTAATATTTTAGCTGTATCCACCCAACCAGCAAGAGTAAGGCATTAAAGAAATTCATTGGCTACTTCTTTGGAATATAACTCTATTGTGCAGAGAATAGAGAATTATGAAGAATTGTTACATAAGAACTCATCAAAGGGTTTTTAAAGGCATCATAAACCACAAGCCTAAAAATGGATGTTTAACGATTGTTAATTACACCCTGTGCTGAAATTATATTAGATTAGATTATTAGATTATTAGATTAGATTATGAGGACACGCAGTCCTCTTTTATTGTCATTTAGTAATGCATGCATTAAGAAATGATACATTATTCCTCCGGTGTGATATCACAAAACACAGGACAGACCAAGACTGAAAAACTAACAAAAACACATAATTATAACATATAGTTACAACAGTGCAACAATACCATAACTTGATGAAGAACAGGCCATGGACACAGTAAAAAATTTCAAAGTCTCTCGAAAGCCCCACATCTCACGTAGACAGGAGGAGGAAGAAAACTCTCCCTGCCATGCCCGACCACTGTCCGACTCTGAGTCGTCCAAAAACTTTGAGCCTCCGATCAGCCCTCTGACACCGAGTACCAAGCATCATCTCTGCCAAACGCCTCGACCCCAGCCTCGGTCGCCAGCAGCAGGCAAAGCCAGGGATTTTGGGGCCTTCCCTCCGGAGCTTCTCGATCGCACAATAGCAGCGGCAGTGAACCAGACATTTCAGAAGTTTTCTCCAGATGTTTCTCTGCTACTCACATCTGTCTCTATCAAATCAGAATTGTGCACGGTATCCTACTTACAAATACGACATAATTTCACCGGAGAACTGCGCGCACTGTGTCTCATCGCCATCTTCTCCTCCCACCCAATTTTAATTGGAAATTATTGTTTGACATATACAATCAGTCAAGCCTATCTAGAAAATTTGTGGAAAGTGTAAAAAGATTTCTCTAACTCCAATCATTTCACACCTGTTGTGTATTTAATATTTCAGTGTGTTACATAACCGACAACAATGAATATCACTCGAGTCAGGTTATATAAAAACAACCAAACATTTATTAAACACAGATAAACAATAAAAAAACAAACAAAAACCTTAACCTGAAGTTAACCGCTATGCGGCTGTTCAACGAATCATTACTCGCTACTGGTTCTTAAAACGATAAATGCGAAAACAGTTCTTAAAGCGGTAAAGTCAAACACAGTTCTTAAAATGGTAAATTCGAAAGTCCAACAGATTTATACGTTCAATTGGGAGAGACTTCTCTGGAGAAGGATTTCTTCATAGACGTGACTTTCCTGCTGGTTCTGTCCAAAAGATTCACGATGAAGGAAATAAACGGCTTAAAACAACTGACCTTAATTTCTAGAGAGCACTTTGCATGAACTTCCTGCGCTTTTGGCAAGAGTTATCTCAATGCAGGTCGCTACGTCTTCAACGAAGACTCAATAAGATCGATCCTTTGTTAAACTGCCGAACACTCCTGACTTCTCTTAATCCTTCATATCCTGTACTTCGATAAAGTCTTCCATCTCCAATACTACTGAAAAAAGGTACATCAACAAATCTAACAGAAATTGCCATTCTAGCACTATTGTACCTTGCAAAAGAACGTAAAACTCCGTTTTAAAAATGAAACTACGTCATAAAGCAAATACGCAACAGAACGGAGACTCTGACTAACGTTCTAGCTGGAAAACCAACTGCGTCACCAGAGGTCTTCCTTCTTAGACCCGTGGTGAACATGTATGACGTGACCTCACATCAGTGGGAAAATTACATCAGGTGACCTCCAGAAGACCATTACATCATTCTCACAAGAAAGTCACAAGATCTGCTTAAGGTATGTAACAAGTGAAATTATAAATGTATTGTTCGATTGAGCATTCTTTGTTGTTCAACACAATTCATTATAGGTTACATGTAAAGGTACGTGAATGGCGTGTGTCATTCCACCAACATGTAGTAATGCACTCCTTGCTAAAAAGTAAAAACAAAGGTTACCTGCATATCTTGGGCCGCCTTGCTTTTCTTCCAATTCATTTTATGTTTTGGAGTTACAAAAATTAACAGTGGCAGTGAGCAAGATTTAAAATGAACTTGAGATGAAGTTTTGAGGTGCAACATGTCTTTTCTTCACAAGGGTGAAAGAGAATTTCAAGTTAACAACAAAAGTCCAGCATGTGGTTTCTTCACACAAAGGAAGGTGATTGAGTTTTTAACAAGTCAGAAAACGGAGGAGATTTATGGGTTCATAAACAGTGAGTACTGGGTGATAATAATCATAAATAAAAAAGAGCAGAAATGGCTGGCTACATTGGAAAGATGGTCGTGTTTGTTAACTCGACAGTTAACTGGATATTGTGTATGGAACGAATTGAGCAGTGTTTTGAAGCAAAGGAAATAGCCAACGAGAAGTGAGTGCCTGTTTTGCTAATGTACTAGGTGGAAGAGCATACAGTTTGCTTAGAAGTTTAACTGCTTCAACTAAACCAGCCAAAGTGAGCTTTGCTGCTATCACAAAAGTAATGCACAAGCATTTAGAATCAAGCCATTTTGTTTGCAGAATGTTTTAAGTGGGATCTAAAGAAAGGGGAGTCCATTTCAGTATACATGGCTGAATTGAACAGATTGTTGAGCATTGTCAGCTCAGTGATGGGATTAATGAATGACTGAAAGATCATTTAGTTTCTGGAATCTTACAAGAAAGATTTCAAAAATGACTCCTAACTGAAACACTATTCACATTTAAAAGAACAGTTGTAAATTGCTGTGTCAATGGAAACAGCAGACAGAAGTGTTATTGATTTGCAGTCAGGAACTGTGAGTGAGTGTGAACAAAATTGAAACATCTATACAGATGTCAGCCTGGGCAAACAAATTGTGTTACCATTGTGGCAGGGACTCACATTCACTAGCCCAGTGCAAGTTTGAGGGTAAAACTTGCAGAAAATCCAACAATATAGGACACAATCAAAGAGTAGGTAAAAAATAAATAGACTGCACAGGGAAAAGAAAAAAAGATTTTTAAAAATTAAGTCGCAGTTTCAAAAAGAGAACTAATCTGAATGCTATTGCAGAAAAATCTGATAACGATGAGAGTGACACAGGACTAGTAGCCTTGAAATCTACAATGTGAAAACTAGAATGAGACAAGCAATATGACTTACAGAAGTGAAGGGAAAAAAATTAAAATGCAATTGGACCCTGGTTCCGTTGTTCCAGTCATTCCAAAAAATCTGAAACATATCAAGGGTAAAATAGTGTTAAGTAAGAATGCCACACCCAAATTTTACAAAGCCCATCTGGGTCCTTATACTATCTGATAAAGTAGCAAGCGAGCTAGATCGCATGGAGGCTGAAGGAGTTCTTTCCAAGGTGGAGTGGAGACTGTGGACAGTGGAGCCCAGTAGCCAAGAAGAATGAATCTGTCAGGATCTGTGGTGATTTTAAGGTCATCACCAACCCAGTACTGAAAGTAGATCAACACCCTCTGCTCAGGATAAAGGATATCTTTGCAAATCTTTCTGGAGGAAAATACTTCAGCCAAGTGGACCTAGTTGAGACCTACCTACATATGGAGATGGAAGAAGAGTCCAAAACATTTCTCACTATAAACACTCACAAAGGACTTTATCGCTACAATAGGCTTATTTAGAAATCAGAAATCTGATGGGGGGGAGGAGCAATTCTGAATGGACATTAAACCCACAAACACTACCTCACTACTTTTCCTTTTCTTCTTTTTTGCCCTACTTACTTAATTTAATTTTTAAATATATAAATATACTTCTTACTGCAATTTACAGTTTTTTAATTATGTTTTGCAATGTGTAACATAACAACGTGCTGCATAACAACAAATTGAGTGTATGCATTCAGGCTCTTGTACCTGCTCCCTGATGGTAGCAATAAGAAGAGGACATGTCTTAAAAGCTGGGGCTCCTTAATGACAAATGTCGTATTTTTGAGGATGTCCTAAATGTTGGAGAGACCAGTGCTCATGATAGAGCTGACTGAGTTCACAACTTTCTGCAGTTTACTTCAATTCTGTACAGTGGCACCCCCTATACCGGATGGTGATGTAGCCAGGTAGAATGCTGTCTATGGTATATCTGTAGAAATTCGCCAGTGTCTATGGTAACATACCAAATCTCCTCAAACACCAATGAAATATAGCTGCTGCTGTGCCTTCTTTGTAACTGCATCAATATGTTGGACCCAGGATAGATCCTCAGAAATGTTGACACCTAGAAATTGCTCACCTTTTTCCCTTCTGATCCATTGATGAGCAGTGTTGTGTGTTCCCTTGTCTTACCCCTTTCTGAAGCCCACAATCAATTCTTTGGTCTTACTGGTGTTGAGTGTAATGTTGTTGCTGTGACACCACTCAACCAGCTGATTTATCTCGCCCCTGTACACCTTCTTGTCACTATCTGAAATTCGACCACCAATAGTTGTGTCAGCAAATTTGTGCTGTGCCTAGCTACAAAGGCATGGGTGTAGATCAAGTAGAGGAGTGGGCTAAGCAGGCATCTTTGAGGTGTGCCAGTGTTGATTATCAGCAAGGTGAAGGTGTTATTTCTAATTCATAGCCTTCTGATGAGGAAGTTGAGGATTTAGTTGAAGGAGAGGTACGCTGACCTAGGTTTTGGAGATTTTTGATCAGATCTGTAGGAATAATTGAAGAAAAAGCAATGGACAAAGCAGTGTGAGGGGGCTTTCAAAAAAGTACATGAAATGTTTACATCAGACATTATGATCCATAACACCAGTGAATCTTGCCTTATGGTATAGGTGCAGTCATGTCACATGTTAAGAATGATGCAAGAGAATGCTCTATCGCCTTTGCATCATGTTCCCTTACCACTGCAGAGAAAAGTTATGTACAGATTGAGAGTGAGGCCTTGAGTCCAGTTAGGAATGTTAAACATTTCAACCATCATTTGTGTGGAAGAAAGTTTACCCTCATTACTGATCATCAACCAATAGTGCCTATTTTCAAACTACAGATGGCTGTTCCACTACCAGCAGCAGCACAAATGCAGAGATGGGCTCTGTTTCTTGGCGGACACAATTACAAGATTGAATTCAAGAGGATAACAAGTCCTGGAAATGCTGATGGATTGACTCCTTTACCCTTGGAAAAGAAATACCTGAAAAATTTACATAAGAGGACACTTCTCTTGATTTTTTCTCCCTAATGTAAATCAAACATCTCCCTATTATGGCAGAGATGATCCAAAGGGAAACCAAATAAAAAAACCCACACTGTCTCAGATCTACATGGTCACCCAAAATGGTTGGAATGTGCAGCAGAAATTCCAGTTCCTCGAGTTTTATGAGTGCCAGGATGAACTTGCCCTTGACTAAGTTTGCCTTAAGTGGGGATTAAGAGTTGTTGTACTATCCAAGCTAAGAGTTAAAGTTTTGGAGGAACTATATACTGGTCATCTAGGCATGGTCAAAATGAAAGTGTTGGGTCAAAGCTTTGTCTGATAGCCTGGGATAGATCAGTAGATCATGCAGCTTGCCATGCACTGTTCAGGATGCCAACACTCCAGAAGATGCCAAGATCAGCACCACTCCATCCCTGGGAATGGTCTGCATTGCCCTGCCAAAGGATTCATGTGGATTTTACCAGACCATTCATGTGCACAAATTTTGTGGTAGCAGTGGATGCAGCTATGAAGTGGCCACAAGTGTTCCCCATAGCCACCACTGCAGCCACACACACTTTTGATGTGTTGAGAAGCCTCTTCTCAAGGACTGATGTCCCAGAACTCTTAGTCAGCGACAATGGACCACAGTGTGTGACGGAGCAGTTTCAGTCATTTCTGAAAGAGAATCAATTATTCCATATTGCATCTGCACGGTACCACCCAGCTACAAATGGCTTGGCAGAACAGTTTGTCCAGTGTCTAAAGAATGATGGTGAGCAATATCACTGATACCGAATCAGAAGTTCACCAATTTCCTCCTTGCATATCATAATGCAGTAAACTCCACAACCAACAATTCACCAGCCTTGCTGTTCTGGGATCATCCTTTGTGTTCATGCTTGAATTTTCTCAAACCCAATCTCAGAAGGAGTATGCGGGACAAACATCTGAGACAAATTAAGAGCTCCTCAAACAAGGAGGTTTGATGTTTCATTCCTGGGCAAGCAGTCGTGATGAGGGACTACAGACCTGATCAAAAGTGGATAATTCTAAAGAGTAAGGACAGAACTGGACCACTCTCCTTGACAGTGGAAATTGTATCTGATATCTCCTTGCCCAATACAGAAGAAAATATGCCTACTGCAGCACCTCCATTGCAAGATTTAGAACCTGGTGGATTATAAAATCATCCGGGAGGTCCTCTGCAGTATAAGAGGCGCTAATGACTATTTGACTGACCACCACTTAATCTATAACAGTTATCTCAGTCTGCCTGGTCCAAAAACAACAGCAGCAAAATGAGTCTTGTTGAGAAAATGAATATTGAAGATTTTGAGGACCTCGGAAAGGTAGCTCCCCTCGATCTACAGAGAACTAGATTACTCCCAACCATCATGTGATGGGGAACACTCATAGAACACACTCTTTACATGTGCGCATTTATATACACACAAATGTCGCCTTGTCATTCGGCTGTCATTGCGCTAAGTGTCTTCCTCGGTACATTCTCATAATAGATCCTAAACCAAGCTGACGCCTTCAGGTTAGATTTATGGTATCTTTCCCACCATACCTGGTTGAATATTCTACTTCTTTAGTAATAGGGATATGTAAATACATGTATACGGCATTTAAGGTAGATACTCCTGCTTATCTTGTAATACGATTCTAACTATATTGTGGGGTTCATTTTCTAATTCATGTGTAGTCTAAAGTTAACGTTATTGTTAATTAAATATAGTATATCCTAGTCTGAAAAAAAAGAAGAGCTGAATGTCCTCAGTAGAGGAGAGGGATAGAGGCTGTCAGTTGACAGTGGATAGGAATATAAGTATGGAGCTTTTATTGTGTTTTCTGGAAGATATTCTTTTGTAAATATAGGCAGTTTTCACTATTTTCGCTGACTTTTGTAAGTTTGATTTTTGATACACCTAATAAAAACTCTTGCAGAAAGTGCTTAACGACTTTTGTCATAACCCACGTATCTAACACAAGAGCTGTAGAGTGTCCAAAGTGGCTGGGCTGCCCTTCAGCCTAATTTGCATTTGTGAAATGACTCCTGACTTACTAGAAAACAAAGCTAATTTGAAAATAGCCTGATCAAGAGCTAATTATTCACAATTATAAAGCTGTCGAGCATTGAAAACTCAATCACTCGCAAGATAAAAGAAAAGCTACCCAAACACAAAGGTTCAGCAAGAAACAACTGTGACCTATAGAGCAATGACAGGTCAAAAAACCAAGGGAAGTCCAAAACCGCTCTCATAATCATCATATTTACAGTTCCTCATTACAGCATCCATAGCACAAACATCCAAGAACCCAGTTATCAAAGACAGAGAGGCAGTAAGCCTCTCTGCAGAAATACCTCCGAACTTCTCAGCTATCGCAATGAGCAATTTTGATTCCATCCCACAATTTATGTAATCCAGCCTCAATAACCTTACTGACAAGAAGTCAAAAACACCATATGTGACTGAAAATCAACCAGCATTAGGAGCAGAAGGTATCCCTGCTGAAATTCCAGAACTTGGCACAAAGGATCATCAGTCACTTCCACATTTCAGTTCTACTTTCAAAATATATTAACTCACATGATTCCATTTTAAATTGCCGTACTCTTTCTCATGGTCTTTCTTGATCTTCCTTAATACTTATTTTGCCAAACTCTGACAACAACTTATCTGCAACCTATGGCAGTTCTGGTGGGTGAGCAGGTAGCATTATGCCAATCCTATCCAAAGAGTTTGGACAATTCTCCTCATGACAACTTCTTGTTAGGTGCACCCTCTTAATCTTTGGTGTCACAACCAGAATTTCCATGATGCACATGAACATCTAGGAGCCATTTCAACAGCTGTTACTTTTGCTGGAGACATGTTGAGCAATATTCTCCTGCAGCGGGATACATCCTACACCAGAATCTACGCCTTGCCATCCCAGCAGCAGTACATCGAAGATGAGTAAGTCACTTACAATACCTTCCACATCATTCAATGTTTCAAATGAGGGTGGTAGGCTGAAATTCTGCAGATGTCTTCAGCAAGGCCTGTAAAATTGCCCAAGAATTCTCAATTCCGTTTGAAGTTATGAACTTAATTATTGAAGTTCTAGAGTCATAGAGTCATAGAACACTGAAGCACAGAAACAGGTCCTTTGGTCCATCTAGTCTATGCCAAACTGTCCCATCAACATGAACCCGGATCATAGCCCTCCCTACTTTTCCCATCAATGTACCTATCCAAATTTCTTAAACCTGCATCTACCACTTCCACTGGCAACTTATTCCACACTTATAATTTTGTTATAGTTGGATATTAATAATTATTCAAGATTATAGGCTCTTAAATAATTAGGTCATAATAGAAGTACCTCATAATTAGTTCCCGAGACAAAGCAATTACTAAGTTGTAAATGGGTACAGACTTCAATACTTTTGTTGTCCCATATTAAAATAAGTGCACAACTGTAAAACTGGATCTGATTTAGCTATAAACATGTGGTTGACTTGTCAAGTATTATTGATTATGTGGAACATGAATTACCATCAGTGAACTGGGCAATTATGGTAATGGGTAAAATGACAAGATCAGTGAAAAGTGTTCACAAACAATTCAACATGGTACAGAATTGCTTGTTGCCACTTAAACACAAGCAATGCCAGAAGGAAAAGGGTGTAGATCATGAAAGAGCCAGAGGTAACAAAGTAAAAAAAAAACCTAGAATTTACATATTTATTTCTATGGACCTCCTGGTGGTATTCAATAAAATTCCAGGGATTACCGGGCATTTGCAATTCTTCTGATAAACACAAGACACAGTGGTATACAAAAGTTTGGACACCCCTGGTCAAAATTTCTGTTACTGTGAATAGATAAGTGAGTAAAAGATCTCCAAAAGTCATAAAGTTAAAGACGAAACATTCTTTTCAACATTTTAAGCAAGATTAGTGTATTATTTTTGTTTTGTATAATTTTAGAGTGCAAAAAAGGAAAGGAGCACCATGCAAAAGTCTGGGCACCCCAAGAGATTTGAGCTCTCAGACAACTTTTACCAAGGTCTCAGATCTTAATTAGCTTGTTATGGCTATGGCTTGTTCACAGTCATCGTTAGGAAAGGCCAGGTGATGCAAATTTCAAAGCTTTATAAATACCCTGACTCCTCAAACCTTGTGTCAACAATCAGCAGCCATGGGCTCCTCTAAGCATCTGCCTAGCACTCTGAAAATCAAAATAAGTGATGCTCACAAAGCAGGAGAAGGCTATAAGAAGATAGCAAAGCGTTTTCAGGTAGTCGTTTCCTCAGTTCATAATGTAATTAAGAAATGGCAGTTAACAGGAACGGTGGAGGTCAAGTTGAGGTCTGAAAGACCAAGTAAACTTTCCAAGAGAACTGCTCATAGGATTGCTAGAAAGGCAAATCAAAACCCCCGTTTGACTGCAAAAGACCTTCAGGAAAATTTAGCAGACTCTGGAGTGGTGGTGCACTGTTCTACTGTGCAGCGACACCTGCACAAATATGACCATCATGGAAAAATCATCTGAAGAAAACCTTTCCTGCGTCCACACCATAAAATTCAGTGTCAGAAGTTTGCAAAGGAACATCTAAACAAGCCTGATGCATTTTGGAAACAAGGCCCGTGGACTGATGAAATTAAAATAGAACTTTTTGGCTGCAATGAGTAAAGGTATGTTTGGAGAAAAAAGGGTGCATGAAAATAACTATTAAGCACGGGGGTGGATCGATCATGCTTTGGGCTTGTGTTGCAGCCAGTGGCACAGGGAACATTTCACTGGTAGAAGGAAGAATGAATTCAATTAAATACCAGCAAATTCTGGAAGCAAACATCACACCATCTGTAAAAAAGCTGAAGATGAAAAGAGGATGGCTTCTACAACAGGATAATGATCCTAAACACACCTCAAAATCCACAATGGACTCCCTCAAGAGGCACAAGCTGAAGGTTTTGCCCCGGCCCTCACATTCTCCTGAACTAAACATCATCAAAAATCTGTAGGTAGACCTCAAAAGAGCAGTGCATACAAGACAGCCCAAGAATTTCAAAGAACTAGAAGCCTTTGGCAAGGAAGAATGGGTGAAAATCCCCCAAACAAGAACTGAAAGACTCTTAACTGGCTACAGAAAGCGTTTACAAGCTGTGATACTTGCCAAAGGGGGTGTTACTAAGTACTGACCATGCAGGGTGCCCAAACTTTTGCTTCAGCCCTTTTCCTATTTTGTTATTTTGGAACTGCAAAAGATGGAAATTAAAAAGTAATCTTGCTTAAAATATTTTAAAAATGTGTCATCATTAACTTTATGCCTTTTGGAAATCAGATCATCTTTTACTTGCTTAGCTATTCACTGTAACAGAAATTTTGACTAGGGGTGCCCAAACTTTTGCATACCACTGTATACCCTGGGCAATAGGATCTAATTTCCCTGGCTATACTTCAAAAGAGACATTTTACAGAGAATAACATCACCCTGTGTATGCCAATTGTCAAATTGAAATAGGGTATTTTCCAAGTAACACAGGGTGATCTGAAAATAGCTAATATTGTACTTCATACACAGAAATGTTTCAACTGTATTATGTTAAATGAAACAATGTCAGGCAAATTGAGTTTCTTCATAATTGCAAAGGTAACTAATAAAGTCTTCAAATAGAAATATCTAGTGTGAAACATTCAGGGATGCCTTATGATAAACTCCAGAATTAGCTGCTATCTTTGTTAATATAACAAGGAATGCAAGTAACGTAAATAAATAGCTGATTTTACAGGGCTCCCTGAAGACTACTCTATCTGGTCAAGATGGCGTCAACAAACAATGCTACCTCTGGTGACATCTTCCAAATAGTCCAACGACACTGTTTGTTTCATTTCTTCTATGTCTTATTTTTATTTTAAATGTGTTTCTGGTACTGCTAGAGACTGTGATCTGCAGTTGGAAGATCAATTGATTAATCTGATGCTTTGCTGTCTCCGAGAAGATTCCAGAAGGCAAGCATCCTTAAGGTGAAGAAATTTAGAGAAGGACGTGAGCCCTTCATTGACGCCATTTCTTGCCAATTAAGGCATCAAGGAAGATGGAAACGTCGAGGTGAATGCAGAAGGTGTGCGAGTGCTCAGCGCTGACTACCAACCCCTCGTTCACTGCTGCCAGAGAAGTGTCCGCGTGTGGCCATCTCTCACTCACTGCCTCTGGAGAAGCTGTCTGTGTATGACAGATCTCTCACTCGCTGCTCTTGAGGGAAGGCCTCTGCATTCAAATGGGCTCTCTCTCCCATGATACTGTTGGAGGATGTTACCAAAATTCTGCGATTTATGAATTGGACTGCAGTTCAAATCAGACTCTTTCAGTTTTATGTTTTATATTCTATGTTTTCGCCTGCTCTTTCTTGTTGTCATTTGCACAGTTTGTTAGTTTTTATTTTACGTGGGGGAGGTTTGTTTGAAGTTTGACGTTCCTGTTGCCATTTGCACAATTTGTTGTTTTTTGCATGGGGGGGGTGCTGTTCTTATTGCCATTCATGTGAATTGTTTTTTTTGTGTGTGGGTGTTTTTCTTTTAATGGTTTCCATGATTTTCTTTGTTTTATGGCTGTCTGGAGAAGACGAATCTCAGAATTGTATACTGCATTCATACTTCGATAATAACAGCACCTTGAACCTTGAACCTTGAAAAGTAAGCTCTTATCCAAAGATGAGTCTGATATTGTAGAAGTGCTATTCATTGCTTCATATTACGGCCTGTGGCTTCTATACATTTCTCTCTTCTATTCCCCGCCATTTCTGATACTGCCTCTATTTCCTCCACATGTCATTCCTCCCCACCTCTGTCTATCAACTCTTCCCAATCACTATTTTCTCTTTCTGACATAATTGACTCCTTCCACCAACCTACACCCAGATCACTTCCAACAATGCAGCAGCCAATTTCCTTAGCCCTTAGCTGCCAGTGGAGCATAGGCCTTTGAGGACTTCCTGTATCCACTGTCCAAAGTCAATGGTATGGTTGAAGTTCATCATTGTTTCTATCATCCATTGTATCCACTCTACAAGGGATTGGCCTTTACATCTTCGCCAGAGCCCTGTCAACCGGCCTTACCCATTTCCGCCTCTCACGACGGGGACATAGAGTTGGACCTTGAGAGACGCAGCTGCCTATTTACAAATCATTAATCCTGAGGAGGTGCCTGAGGATTCTCAGCAGGTCTCAGCAAGCCCTCATAATTGACCTTCTTGGTCTATTACAACATGAACCACGTGCCTACCTGGTCTAACCCAACAATTTTCTCTCCAAATCTGGTTTGTGCTTGGAGACTAACATGATTTCATGTTCATACCTTTGTATGTTCATACAATGAAACAGGTCATTGAAAGTGTTTCACTGGAAACAACGAGATATCTCAGTAGCAAAATCTCATAGCATTGGCAGTCCTACAATCATAAATTAATAAGAATGGTCTCTCAGCAATAAAATATTTGACTGAATTCATGAATAGCAAGAATGGGTGTTGACAGTAGGCAAATAAAAGTGTCTCTAGTGTTCTAGGACTACAGAACAAAGCATGATTATTTCATATGTAATAAGCATTTTCAGTTGAATTTTTAAAAACTGCAGATGATACAAAATCAGAAATAAAAGTAGAAAATTATGATGGCTCAAAATGCCGGTAGCATCTGTGGAAAAGCAAGAGTTAATATTTCTGGTCAAGCACATTTCATTACATCTGAGTTACTATGTCAACTTTGTCTACGTCTAGATCTTTCATTATTTTCCAGAATTTTTCTTTGGTTTCTAATATATTCTTCCCCCTTTATATAAAATATTGCTGATAAGGTTTGGTTTAATTTCTATCTCTCCTCTTTCCTGACAAGTAGACTGAACAAACCAGAATTAAACCACTAAATTGTGCTGTCAGGCAAGCCCTGTAAAGTGTCCACAGTGAAAGTGGTGATTCGCCATTCACATATAACATTGTATTTTTAAACAAAGACTTCGATCAGTCTTTGTCTCCTCTGCTTTTACTGAATCAAAACTATATCACCAAGTAATCTCATTGTCAAGTTCACCAACGACATGACAGTGGTAGATCTCTTCACCAACAACAGTGAGACAGCCTACAGAGAGGAGGTGGAAGAGCTCGAGTCTTGGTGCCAGGCAAATAATCTCTTCCTCAATGTCAATAAAACAAAGGAAATAGTTATCGACTTCAGGACAGCTCACATCACTCACAACTCCTTTTACAACAGCAGCACGGCAGTGGAAACTGCAAGCAGTTTCAAACTCCTGGGAGTGCACATTTCACACAACCTCTCATGGTCCCAGAACACATTCTACACAATCAAAAAAACTCACCAACACCTCTTCTTTCTGGGGAAGCTGGAGAGCTGAACTATGCACATTAATACTTCTGTCCATCTACAATGTATGATAGAGAGCATCCCAACATGCTGCATCCCTGCATGATATGATAACTACACTGAGGCATACAAGAATACTACATTGGGTAGTCAGAAGTGCCCAGCACATCACCAGCCCCAACCTAATTGCCATCAAGGACATATATACAGAAAGGTGCTGGAAAAAAGGCCAGCAACATCATGAAAAGTCCCACTCACCCTGCTCATGGACTGTTTGTCTCACTCCCGTCAAGGAGGAGGCTACATAGCATCCACAGCAGGACTACCAGATTCAAAACTTGCTGCTTTCCCCAAGTAGTAAAGCTGACCAACACCTCCACCAATTAACCAACCACACCACACATCCAACCCCCTCCTCACCACAACCTCCACTACTTTATCATTACTGTCAGAGTCACCTTATGTACAGGCACTCCTGTGCCTAACATCACTTAATGGACATACAATCATTCTACGTACATAAGCTATTGTTTCTATTTTATATTTACAGAATTGTGTTTTTAATTATTGTGTTCTTTATATTATTGTGTTTTTTTCTGTGCTGCATTAGATCCAGAGTAGCAATTATTTTAATCTTTACTCTTGTGTACTGAAAATTGCATTAAATAATAAATAACATTGAATGCTAGTCTACAACATTATGGTCAACCTGCTTCTTACCCAAAGTAGAGAACATTGCAAATTATTAGTGATAGGTTTATATTGAAGAAAACATGATGTTTACAGGCTTTATACTGACTTCTTCACCCTCTTCAGTATTTTTCTCAATTTTATCATCCTGACTGTAATGATAAACTTCAGCTCGCAACCCAGGCGCAGTGCAACTGGAGATTCGAGTATAGAACACCGATGAGAATTTATTCACAGAAGAATCTATGAAGATACACAGGTCACTCGGAATGAATGTCATTATAGACAAGCTAATTCAAGACTGAGCAATGTGTGCTCAGTGTACGTAACTTAAAGAGTACAAAATCGCGTGAGAAACCCACAGTTACCAATAAACAGGATGAAAAAGCTTCAGGGAGCAATTAACACATAAAATAAGCCACAATTAGGCAAATTAATGATATTGGAGTGAAGTAGAGCATCGCGGTCTGGGGTCCTTGGGAGCTTCCCACTGATCCGGACATCTCCATGTGCTGGTAGACCACCAAGTTTCGGGCAGACCAAAGAGCATCTTTCACCGAATTGATGATCTGCCAGCATCACCGGATGTATGTCTCCGTGTGTGTCCCCGGGAACAGCCCGTAGATCATGGTTACGCAGCTGCTGGGTATGAATCTTAACACCATCCCTTCCATCCACCTCCACACCTTCTTCGTGAACCCACAGTGTGCAAAGAGGTGAGCCACCAACTCCACCCCATTACAGTCCTCCAGTGGGCAACAGGGTGTGGAGACGACATTCCGGGCATACAGGAGGGATGTGACTGGGAGGGCCTCTCTCACCGCCAACCAGGCGAGGTCTTTGTGCCTGTTGGTGAGGTCTGGCAATGAGGCAATTTGCCAGATATACTGGACAGTCTGCTCAGGGAACCACCCCACTGGGTCTATCTCGTCCTTCTCCTGCAGTGCCTGCAGGACATTACGTACCGACCACTGTCTAATTGCCTTGTGGTCAAAGGCATTGGCCTGGAAGAACTTTTCTACAAAGGAAAGGTATGGAGGCAATGACCAGCTGACAGGGGTGTTGCACGGGAAAGGGGCCAGACCCATCCTTCGTAGCCAGGGCGACAGGTAGAACCTGGGCACACAGTGGTACTTTGTGCCCACGTATCTGGGATCCATGCACAGCCTGATGCAGCCACACACGAAGCTGGCCATCAGGGTGAGGGCGACATTGGGGACGTTCTTGCAATTGCTATTTTGATTTCGTTGTAGCTCAAAAAATATAGATTTGTACAAACAGGAGATGTTTCAAGGCTTATAAATTTGTATATGGAGTTTTTCTGTGACATCATTAAGTGAGAGTTAGCCAAGGCTTTGTTATGTCATAACATTTCCATCACTACACAGAACAGAGGAGAATACATTGGATTTATAGAAAACCTGGTCACCATGGAAAGCCAATGTAAGTGTGATTCTTCCCTAGTTATAATTATAGCAAAGGCTGAGGTAGATTTCAGCTAAATGACAATGCCCATGAATTATTTATTGCTTAGATTTTTAAATATTTTAATAAAGCTACAATTAAAATGGCTACATATATAAAAGTAAAACTTGTAAACACAAGAATCCCAAAATAAAACAACATTTCTTGAATTTCATGGCTGATCAGATGGGATGGTTATATCTTCAGATATAACTCTTCTCCAGAATGCCCATACCTGCTAAACTTATCTCTTTAAAAGAGAACCATCTTCAAGGTACGGCTTAAATAGACATTAGTCTCTAATACATAAAATTAGCATTTTCACCTTCTGCAAGGTTCCCATATTTCAAAGAAATCTCATTTTCTTGAAGATCTTGTCATACAAAGTAATAGCTCTGCTCCCTTGGCCCGCTCACGTCAGAGATGAAGCTTTGTGCCCATTAATTTTAATAGATGTACAATTAGACTTTGAATATGTACAATTTTGTAATTTCCACTGTTGCTGTACCTTAAAGAGTACTCTGAACACTTTCCTTGATGGAGGAAAAGCTGAGTGGATGGTTATTCAGTAAAGAAGAGGGTAAGTATAATGATTGTCTCATACTTGGTGGATAAAAAATATTGTGACACACATACATGAAATGTTTCATATAAGGTTGACAGACACTGGAAGTCTAAAATAAAAACAGAGAGCCTGGAAATTCTTAGCAAAATTAGGCAGATGGAGGGAGAAATGATGGTCAAGATGACGGCTTTTCATTAGAATGGAAGAATATAAAATAAAAACAGAAAATGTCATAAATATTCAGAAATATTTGTACAAAAGGAAGCAGAGTAGATATTTCAAGTTGAAGACATTTTGTCACAAATGGGAAAGAGAAGGATGCTTAATAAGCTTCTTTTGTCTCTTTCCCAGTTCTGACACTGGCTCGTAAACCCTAAAAAGTTAGCTGTGATTTTCTTCCCACAGATGCATCCTGATCTTTCCTGCTTTTCCTGTTTCTATTTCAGACTTCCAGAATCTGCTTTTTTTTTTAAATTTTCATTTACAAGAAGAATTGAAGTAAATTAATTTAGACCAAGTAATTAATGTTAAGTTGTCTGTATTATAAAAGTTTACATTCCGACAGGAAAATTGCCAAACACATTGGAGTTTAAATTGGTCAGTGTGGCACATGATTTTAGTGCTTGCTGGATGAGGATATACCGGGTGTGACTACTTAGGCAGGGTTGAAACAGGGTCTGGGTATTCAGTCAGATTTTCTTTATTTGCCTAAATTTTTTTCCTTTTACAGATTGATATTCTGCTGAATGTAACATAATTCTAAACATAGGAATGAAAACTACATCACATGGCAAGTGGAATGTTGGCACAATCAAAGCAGATTTCACTAATTAATATCATAGTGGCCAAGGATCCCAGAAATACCTAAGATACAGTCTGACACAATTATTGTTGGCAGAACTTCGGATGGTGATGAGAAGGCGTAGAGGAACAAGATCAATCAGCTGGTTGAGTGGTGTCACAGCAACAACCTTGCACTCAATGTCAGTATACTCAAGGAATTGATTGTGGACTTCAGGAAAGGAAAGTTGAAGGAACACACACCAGTCCTCCTCGAGGAATCATTAATGGAATGGGTGAGCAGTTTCAAGTTCCTGTGTATCACCATCTCTAAGGATTTATCATGAGAATAACATATTGACGCAATCACAAAGAACAGCAGTGGCTCTATTTAATTAGAAGTTTGAGGAGAATTAGTAAAGTTGTCCAAAAACTCTTGAAAACTTCTACACTTGCACCAAGGAGAACATTCTAACTGGTTACATCACCTTCTAGTATGAAGGGGCCACTGCACAGGACCAGAAAACGCTGCAGGAAGTAGTAAACTCAGTCAGCTCCAACGTGGTTACTAGCCTCCCCAGAATCGAGGACACCTTCAAAAGGTGATGCGTCAAAAAGGCGACATACATCATTTACGGTCCCCATCACCCAGGACATGCTGTCTTCTCATTGCTACCATCAAGGAGAAGATACAAGAGCCTGAAGGCACATGCTAATTGTTTTAGGAACAGCTTCTTACCCTCTGCCATCAGATTTCTGAATGGACAATGAACCCATAAACAATACTTCCTCTGTATTTTCCCCCTCTTTTGCACTACTTCTTTTATATATACATATACATACACACACAGACACACACACATATATATATATACAAAATTATAGTTTTATACTGTGCTGCAAAACAACTCATTTCGCAACATATGCTAGTGATATTAAACATGATTCTGAGAGTGTGTCTTGTCAAGGTCAAGAATAAATGTAGAGTAGATCAGACATTAGATCACATTACACATTAATATTGTTTTCCAAAAATATACTTCACTCATAGAACCTGAGAATGTATAACATTGTGCACTCAAATGTCACCATTCACACTACACTTAGAAGATTAACTTCACGTTGACATAATATCACTTCGTTCTTTACGCCAGCCATTCTCAGGTTTGCCACAAGTTCTAGCCCATTGTTATACAATGTTGAGAGAGGCATAAACTGTGGCGTTTTCCCACAAAGCTTTGCAGTGATTGTACCGACCTTAGGCACATACTCCTGAATCCTGGAATGTGCAAATGTTGACGACATTGAAGTACCTTCTTGGTACTTGAAAGCCAGAAAATTCTGGGCAGATTAAAAGGTGTATTTTACTGGATAATAATCTTCCAGCAGCAGCTGAAATTTGCATATGTCTCAGTGTATAACATATAAGATGGCACTGGTGACCAATGGTGACGCTGTGCCGACAGCTCACAAAAGTATTTGATTTTCTAGTGAATATACTTCTGGACTGCAATCACTGCAGTCTGCAGCCTGTAGTTGACCTTTTAAGGATGTACCTTTGATCCAACTAAATGATCTGGAGCTTTTGCAAACTGCTGGGTTATTCAGCAAATTAGACTCTCAAAAATACATGTACAGCCGGGGTGGCCTGCGCTAGGAGTGAATGCTGTGTTGAGGCCTGATGATGGAAAAGGAACCCAATTTCAGCTCCATTATTCTGTGCCTTGTTAAAGCATTGAGCAAGATTAAAGTCGCCAAGGTAAAGAGCGGAAAAGTAACAGGTGATCAGTGCTGCTGTCTGCCTGTGTTTGACCGGTCTCCCTCTCTTCTTGCTACTACCATCAGGTGCAAGGTGCAGGAATCTTGGGAGGCATGCCACCAGGGTCGGGAGCAGTTATTTCCGCACAGCCACAGAGCTCCTGGATGGGCTTCACTAGTCTAGTGCTGAATTGGCTGCACAGCTGTCGACTGACTTTCAGGAACTCTGCAGTTCACGTTCCATGTGTCCTTGTTTACGGTTTTTTCCTACTTGCGCGAACTGTCTCCTTTTACAAATTGGATATGTGGCAGTCTTAGAACATAAGACATAGACATTTACAGCACATTACAGGCTCTTTGGCCCACAATGTTATGCCAAACATGTAACCTACTCTAGAGAGTGCATAGAATTTCCCTTGCACATAGCCCTCTATTCTTCTGAGCCCCATGTACCTATCTAAGAGGGTCTTAAAAAAACCCTATTTTATCCGCTTGCACCACCACCACCGGCAGTGCATTCCAGCACCCACCACTCTCTATGTGGAAAAACTCACCCCTGACATCCCCTCAGTACCTATTTCCAGTCTTGGGTGCTTTTTCTCCAGTGAATTCTATTGGGCTTCTTTGTTTTGTGAGTGTCTGAAAGAACATGAATCTCAAGGTTGTATACAGTATGATATAAATACTTTGATAATAAATTTGAACTTTAAACTTTTGAACATAGAAATCCAGGATGAACATCTTCTAAACATCCCTCCAATTCTTTTCAAACCTTCTTGTCAACACATTCCAGAAGGAGACAGGTGAAAATTCATTCCCATGCCAAGTGCCTCAAGGCAGTGTGCAGCTGTTGAGACTCCATCTGCATACAAAGGATTTAATACAGATGGCCCAGCCCTTTCACCAACAGAAAAACAAACTCACTGTTTGTTTGAAAGTGCTGGTGATGAGGTATTCTGCCAAGTTAGAACTTTTGCTTTCTGTTACTTTGTAAACCCATTACCTTGAAGTTCTTGTCAAAGGAATAGCTTTGTTCCATGACATTGATGACATGACCAATGCCTCTGCATTGTCAGGAGACTGAAGAAAGTCAGTATGTCTCTGTGGATTCTTATTGATTTTTATTGATGCACCACAGAAAGCATTCTGACTGGATAGATAATGGTGTGATATGGAAACTGCTCTGCACCGTTCACAAAAAATTGCAGCTCATCACGGGAACCAGCCTCCTCTCTATGGACTCTGCCTATACTTCTTGCTGTCTCAGTAAAGCAGCCAGCTGTCACAATAGGGGATGTTGGGAACGGGCCCAAATGCAAGACACAGACACTGAAGTACGAAGAACAGGACTTGACAAGAGAGCTGGGACAAGAACACAGACTTGGGCTAGGACTTGACTAGGAAAGCAGGACCTGGACAAGGAACTAGGAACAGGACTAGGATCCTGGGCTTGGACTTCAAGCCAGAGACTGGACAAGGACCCAGAACCTGGGTCTTGCCTTGGGCTCGGACCCCAGAACTAGGCAAGGACATGACATGGCTGCAGGCTGGGGTCTTGAGGCTGGAGGCTGCAGGCTGCAGGCTGGGGTCTTGGGGCTGGAGGCTGGAAGCAGGGGTCTTGAGGCTTGAGGCTGATAACTCGGAGGCTGGAGCTCGGAGACAGACTGGGAACTGTACATCAACATAGAGCTGGGACTTATTCTTTAAAAAGCCGGGACTTATCTTTAACACGACACTAACATGAGACTGGGCAGTACATAGACAGAGCCAGGACTTATCCTTAGACAAGCCGGGACTCAACTTTATCTCCACACCAAGATGGGACAGGTCCATCCGTCGGGTAATGGCAGAACAGCCGGGCTTACCCAACAGAGGCAAAGACAAGACAAGAGTGATCCCCCCGCAGGGCAACGGCAGAACGGCCTGACTTACCCTACGGAAGCAAGGACAAGAAGTGACAAACACCGAAGAACAACAGACAGTTCCATCTCTGCATTGGGGTTGCTCCCAGTCGCAGTTATGGCCAGCAACTTCGGCTGGCTACAGAAACAGCTGGATTCCTACCTAGCTTGGAGTGGCTGATGGCCACTCAGCTGGCCTGGGAAACAGCCGAATCCGTACCGCAAAGACAGCTCCAACTACTGACAGCAAGGTTCCATGAAGCGATGCTTCTCCAACATGGCCTAAAGATGGCAAGTGGGCGCTCTAGCCTTCCACTGGCAGGTTGCACCCAGAGAATCTTGACAAGACGAACCAGCAGCCCACACTCGACCCCAAGGCTACTTATACTCCAAGCCCTAAGATGGGAATTAGGTGTCTATGATTACCCCAACCAAAACAAGGGACAGCTGGAAGACCTGGAGTCCTGAGTCCACGGACTGGATCGTGAACCGGAATGCGGAATTCATGGACCGGACCATGACACCAGCATAATCGAAGTCCCACACACCATGGATATTCTAACTTCTATCCTCTCCCATCAGGCTGAAGATCAAAATCCTGAAAGTATGTACCGCCAGTCTGAAGGACAGCTTGTATCCCACTGTTATCAGACCCTTGAACAGACCTCTTGTATGATAAAATGGACTCGTCACCTCACAATCTATCTCATTGTGATCTTGAACTTTATCATTTATCAGCACTGCGCTTTTTGGTGGCCTTTACACTTTAATATGCATTGTGATTGATTTTCCTTATTCTAACTCAATGCATCATGTAATGATTTGATCTGTACAAACAGTATGCAAGGCAAACTTCTTGATTTACTTAGGTACATGTGACAATAAAAATACCCTTGACACACTCACCTCAATGATAATATTTTTTATATATTAATTTTAATGATCCATTCAAGAGGATACAACATCTCTCTTTCCATTGGACCTTGAGTAGCTCTGGGCAAACCAATGGTTAATTGACTTATGGTCCTATGTGTAAGGTCCAGATTAGATGACTGTTCTGTACCAATCAGATACATTCCTTGCTACACAGGACAGGTACAATATCTGAATTGATGGAATGGTGTGAGTGTGAGACCCATGGTATATGTACAGCTTAATGCAGGCACACACAAAAGTCACGATCAAGATGAGGGCCATGTTGGATACACTTTCCCCTCCTTTCTCTGCAGCTTCATACATTGTGTCTTGGTGACCAGACCTGCCATTGCTAGCAGGGAAATTCCTTTCCATTTGCTGTGGATCCAGGAGGAAAAGGAGTGCCTTGCAGTCAATGTGAGTGTTCTTACATCTGTCCTAACGGAGGGTGAGCAGCCGTAGATATGGAACAGGCAGCAACAGCTAATATTTTTAATATTATTAAGGCTTGACCTGGAGTCTCTGAGTCAAATCAATATGCTGCATTTGTAATTCCAACAGAGATCTAAACTCTGGATTTTGGCACATTTCACACATTAATTTGATTTATGTTCTTTTTTTATTTTAACTTAGTAATTTGAAAGCAGTTTCATGCAGAGAGAACAATATAACTGTGATACTTGTACATACTTTATGGTATAATAACAAGCCAAAAGACATTATCAACAGAAATTGGACTGTAATCAACAAACTTATAAAATTTGGAAGAGACCTTTCATAAAAATTCTGGTTACAAAGTAGATATGATATATTTATATTGATTTGCTACTTCTGATTTAAAATATTATTCACTTACAGATCCGTTATGTGAAGGGAAAACATTATTTAATCCAATTGCTAGATTTATTGAATGTCAGTCAGGTTGAAAGTGACAACTAGTCATGTGACTATTGAAATGAATGTTACATTTGGGTCAGACTCTTGTCTTGCAGGAAAATGAAGCTGTGTTTCCGTAAAGACTCACTGAAAGATACAAAAAAGATTTCAATTTACACAATGCCTTGTTATATTCCTTATAGTAATATAAGTATTCAATGGTAAAAAATCAATTATTTCAATTAAAGTATTCATATGGGACAACCATTTTACACAGAGAAATGCCCTACAAACAACAAGAATAATTGACTGATCACTTACAGTACGTGCTAGATGTAATTGAGCAAACAATATTGACTAGGCCATTGGGTATACTTTTCCTCATCTTCAACGGGGCATGAGAAATCTAATCTTGATCCAAATAAGTTTGCAAGAAGTCATAGGTGAGCAAATTTTATTCTTCAAGTATTGAGCAGTTCTGTTCTAGGTTGCATTGCAGGAGATCTGTGGATGCAGGCCGTTCTCAATCTGCTTCCAGTGTGGAAGACAGCTTGGTTAACTGCTGTGATGCTGGCATAGGGCATGCACCAAGAATAAGACAGAGCATACTGTATATCAAAGGCAAGCAGAAACTGGTGTCGTCACCGATAAAATAAAATAAGATCATTAAAGTAACTGGGCCCATAACACATACACTGTTACAAATCAAGCATTCCTTTTATTTTACAAGGAGAACAGTATGGACCCCTGTCACCCATACTGTTCTGAAGTCTGAACAGAAAATTGCTATTTTTATACCGAATTGATTTATCATTTATGGATATTGACAATGTGGTAAATTGTACATGTATATTTGAATTCCTTACTTGCAAGATCAATCACCATTCACAATAGAGGTGCTGAAAGTCAATCTAAACCAAGCTTCTTGAAGATAATCTTGCAAAAACGCCGTCCCCTTCTCGCAATTCCTCCGTCTCCGCCGCATCTGCTCTCAGGATGAGGCTTTTCATTCTAGGACGAGGGAGATGTCCTCCTTTTTTAAAGAAAGGGGTTTCCC
Source organism: Mobula birostris (assembly GCF_030028105.1). Taxonomy (NCBI): domain Eukaryota; kingdom Metazoa; phylum Chordata; class Chondrichthyes; order Myliobatiformes; family Myliobatidae; genus Mobula; species Mobula birostris. The sequence continues at coordinate 30,181,031 of NC_092386.1, forward strand.
TTCCTCCACTATCAACTCTGCTCTTAAATGCATCTCCCCCATTTCATGTACATCTGCTCTCACTCCATCCTCCCGCCACCCCACTAGGAATAGGGTTCCCCTGGTCCTCACCTACCACCCCACCAACCTCTGGGTCCAACATATTATTCCTTGTAACTTCCACCACCTCCAACGGGATCCCACCACTAAGCACATCTTTCCCTCTCCCCCCTCTCTGCTTTCCGCAGGGATCGCTCCCTATGCGATTCCCTTGTCCATTCGTCCCCCCCATCTCTCCCCACTGATCTCCCTCCTGGCACTTATCCAGGAGTGTAAGCGGAACAAGTGCTACACATGCCCTTACACTTCCTCCCTTACCACCATTCAGGGCCCCAAACAGTCCTTCCAGGTGAGGCGACACTTCACCTGTGAGTCGACTGGGGTGATATACTGCGTCCAGTACTCCCGATGTGGCCTTTTATATATTGGCGAGACCTGACGCAGACTGGGAGACCGCTTTGCTGAACACCTACGCTCTATCTGCCAGAGAAAGCAGGATATCCCAGTGGCCACACATTTTAATTCCACATCCCATTCCCATTCTGACATGTCTATCCATGGCCTCCTCTACTGTAAAGATGAAGCCACACTCAGGTTGGAGGAACAACACCTTATATTCCGTCTGGGTAGGCTCCAACCAGATGGCATGAACATCGACTTCTCTAACTTCCGGTAATGCCCCACCTCCCCCTCGTACCCCATCTGTTATTTATTTTTATGCACACATTCTTTCTCTCACTCTCCTTTTTCTCCCTCTTTCCCTCTGACTATACCCCTTGCCCATTGTGGTAAACCATGTATATATATTGTAACTCGGTTACCTGTCTGGACACACCCCTCTGCTGACTGCCCCTGTGGCTCCTCCCACAGAGTCCTGTATAAAGGTGTTCGCCTTGCCCCTCCCCCTCAGTCCGGGGGCAGACACTCACTGTGGAGGTCGTATTGTACAGCGAATAAAAGCCTTTCAGTATTTTACCAAACCTCAGTCTTTTGGAGTAATTGAAGGTGCTTCAATTTTATTCGCTGTACATTTTAAAACATGGAACAGGCCCTGAGACCAGAAAAATTAGACTTCCATCCGCAAATGCCTGACGCTGGAAATGCTTTCGAACTCTGGCTGGCCTGCTTCGAAGCGTATCTAGAGGAGATTAAAGCGACCGACCCCGTAGCAAAGCGCAGAGTTCTACTCTCCAGGGTCAGTCCCCGGGTCTATTTGCTGATCAGAGACCAGCCGAACTACGACGGCGCGATGAACGCACTCAAAAGACAATACCTGCGGCCGATAAACAGCGTCTATGCTCAGCATCGCTTAGCGACACGGCAACAACAGTCCGGGGAATCGAGTGCTGAGTTTGTCCAGGCCCTATCGACGCTCGTGCGAGCCTGCAATTGCCAGGAGCTGACGGCGGCACAGCATGCAGAACTCCTAGTGAGGGACGCCTTCGTCACGGGGACCAGGTCAGTGTATGTGCGCCAGCGGCTGCTGGAAAAAGCCGATCTTACCCTAAATTGGGCGATGGAGCTGGCTGATATGTTGGAGGCCGCTCTGCATAACTCCGAGGCTCTCCAGGCACGCGGTCCCCGATGGCCTCATGGGTGCCGCAGACCCCGCAACCCGCCGGCGAATCGACCTCGGCTGCAGCCAGTCGTGAGTCCGCAAAGTACTACTTCTGCGGACTGGAGAAGCATCCCTGGAAACACTGCCCGGCGCGACAAGCTACCTGCACCAGCTGCGGAAAGAAGGGCCACTTCGCCAAGGTCTGTAAGTCAAAACCGTGAGCGGGATCGAGCAGCGCCGCGTGCGAGACGTGGGGGTCGCCATCTTGGTCGGCGCCACCTCCCACCGCCTACGACCAACGGGTGCTCACGGGGCACCCCACCACGCCAGACCAAGATAGCGACCCCACCCTGGCTTCCGTGACCCTTGACCAAAGTGCTCCCCACCAGCTCGCAAGGTCAATGATGGACATCCTGGTGGAGGGGCACAGGAAAAGTTGCCTGTTTGACACAGGCAGCACGGAGGGTTTTATCCACCCGGCCATGGTGCAGCATTGTGGACTCATGATACGGCCGGTAAGTCGGAGGGTCACCATGGCCTCCGGGTCGCATACAACAGACATCCGGAGGTGTTGTGTAGCGACACTAGTGGTGCAGGGCACAGAATATCGGGACTTTACGTTACTGCTCTTGCCTCAACTGTGTGCCCCTGTGCTGTTGGGGTTGGACTTCCAGAGCCACCTGAAAAGCGTGACAATGAAGTATGATGGGCCCCTCCTGCCAATTACTGTCATAAATCCCCTGTTTTGTAGAGATATGTCACGTACCCCGCTACTGACCACACACACACACCGACCCGTGCATCCCACCCAACATCATGCCAACTGCCACACTATCGACACCACTTGCGGCCTCTCCACCCTCAGGATCCCTCCCCCACTGCTGTTCGCCAACCTGACCCTGACTGTAAACCTGTGGCAACTAAAAGCAGGAGGTACAGCGCAGGGACAGAGCCTTCATTAAGTCAGAGGTGCAGCGGCTGCTCGGGGGGGGGGGGTCATTGAGGCAAGCACAAGTCCTTGGAGGGCGCAGGTGGTCGTTGTTCGGAACGGGGAGGAGAATAGGGTGGTTGTAGACTATAGCCAGACCATCAATAGGTTCACGCAGCTCGACGCATACCCTCTACCCCACATCGCGGATATGGTCAATCAGATAGCACAGTACAAGGTGTACTCAACCATAGACCTAAAATCCGCTTACCATCAGCTCCCCATCTGCCGGGAGGACCGCCCTTCACCCATCCTCTGGGATCCCCCCCCCTTGTCTTTCTTCCCGGAGCTCCTGTCCCATGATCCTCTCGTATCCCTTTTGCCAATCACCTGTCCAGCTCTTGGCTCCATCCCTCCCCCTCCTGTCTTCTCCTATCGTTTTGGATCTCCCCCTCCCCCTCCAACTTTCAAATCTCTTACTCACTCTTCCTTCAGTTAGTCCTGACGAAGGGTCTCGGCCTGAAACGTCGACTGTACCTCTTCCTAGAGATGCTGCCTGGCCTGCTGCGTTCACCAGCAACTTTGATGTGTGTTGCTTGAATTTCCAGCATCTGCAGAATTCCTGTTGTTCTTGAAGATAATTGTGCCTTAGTCATAGTCGTAGTCATAGTCATACTTTATTGATCCCGGGCGAAATTGGTTTTCGTTACAGTTGCACCATTAATAATAAATAGTAATAAAACCATAAATAGTTAATAGTAATATGTAAATTATGCCAGGAAATAAGTCCAGGACCAGCCTTTTGGCTCAGGGTGTCTGACCCTCCAAGGGAGGAGTTGTAAAGTTTGATGGCCACAGGCAAGAATGACTTCCTATGACGCTCTGTGTTGCATCTCGGTGGAATGAGTCTCTGGCTGAATGTACTCCTGTGCCCAACCAGTACATTATGTAGTGGATGGGAGACATTGTCCAAGATGGCATGCAACTTGGTCAGCATCCTCTTTTCAGACACCACCGTCAGAGAGTCCAGTTCCATCCCCACAACATCATTGGCCTTACGAACGAGTTTGTTGATTTTGTTGGTGTCTGCTACTCTCAGCCTGCTGTCATTATTCTAATATTGCCTGTCTGCAGCACCCCAATTATGTAAAGGGACTATTTTTTAGGAAGACCTTGCTGGAAAAGTTCACTGCAGAGTCCTCATTCGTCTGGTTTGAGTACACACTGCCACAATAACCCCAGCCTATCTCATCTGTAGTAAGCAGAGGAGTCTTGGTCCATCTCACTTCAAAGATCTTGCTTATCTACAATTGCCCCAGGCTACCATTGCCTTACTGCAACTTCCACACCCCGTCCTCTTTTTTCTGTAGAGGACAACGTAAATCTTACTGAATTTCAATAATGCAGTCTCTGAAACACTGTGATAGTTTCAGCAGGGACAGTTGGGTATTGATATCATGGACATCGTGCAACACTCCTGGCTAATGATGTCACAAGTACCATCTCTCTTAGACAACACGAAGTCTAGTGCTCGTCGATTTTGGGGGGGAGGGGCCACGGTGTGTATTGTCAGCATTTTGGCAGTAATGTCATTGATAGCCTGGCTTGTGTCATGTAGCACTAAGGCTGTGTTGATAGCAAGTTTCTCAGCAGTGTTGAGGCCATGAATGTTCTTTCACAAGCCAGTCTGATGGGTTCCCAGAAACACTCAATCTTCATTGTCCTCCAATGGCAGCCCTATACTGTAGGATTTAGAGATAGAGAGTGATACATCTATGATACTACATTGGTCAAACAACAGCCCCTCCATAGCTTTGGTTCAGCTCCAAGGTCCTACTTTAGAAGGGGTAAACCTAGCAACCAGTGATAGGCCTGTCGACCACATACCAAGTAACAGGATTCAGAGGGTCACCGGTAGTATAGACATTGCATGCACTATGATCTAAGTTTAGTCCTGCCCCGTGATGGTTACAATGGCATACAATAACCCTATCCCTATGAAGCAGCTTCACGAAGGGAGAGTGCTGTGCAGTCATTGTATGTACATCAAAACAGTTCCATTGGCAAGAATCATTCCGATTGGCTGAGTAGTCCCATGCTCCTTTTACAGTTCTAATTTTGTTATCAAGGCAAAACATCGAATCAAACTCACTATGATTCAGGGGTATAAACGTATTGGCAATTCACCTTCCAAATGCACTTTTGAGCACACCCAACAACCTGACTGGTTCGTACCAGATGCGTATTAATAACCAAGGTGACAAAATAGTGTTAGGAGTATTACTTTTGTGAGATAATTCTGCACTTATGCAGAAAATAGATGTCCAGATTGCCCAAAATGCATCATGAATATTGGTTACTTAAGGTGGCAAACAGCAAAGATTCAATGCATCAGTCCATATCATCAAGGTTCGTCTGGCTACCTGCTCCCTGGTGTGGTGGCATCGTTGGTTTAACATGGGAGGCATGTATCCATATTGAGTTTCCTTGGACCTTTACAGCAGTATTTGGAATAGACCTTCCCAGCAGGGCTCCACAGTTCTTTCGTCGGTTGTCTCTCACCAGTACACAATCTCCAAGCTGGTAGGTCTGACACTCTGCAGCCACCACAATCTTCTGGGCTTCAAGCACCTGTTGATGGGAACCTTCAAGATGTTTTCTGGGTAAAGGCATTTGTTCGTTCCTACATAACTTTAACCATAAAGTGAGGGTCATTATCACGAGATTTTCCTCAGGGATCTCAAACCTAGGAACAATCAAAATCAGAATTAGATTTATTGTCACCTATATGTGCTGTGAATTTTTTTTAACTTAGCAACAGCAGTACAATGCAATAAATAAATTACAGTAAATATGTGTATATTGAATAGATTGAAATAGTGTAAAAACAGAAATATATATTTTTATAAAGCGAGGTAGTGAGGAAGTGAATAAATTTGTGTAATAAAATTTAGCAACAGTTACAGCGTCATTTATCTGAGTTTGATAAGCTTCTACGCATGGATATAACTCAATAACAGGTGCATAATCACAACCCATACAATTTAGGTTTCTTCATAAAGTCCAGCTGGAGATGCACAAATAACCTGCTGGGGGAGGGCCAAGTGATGGCAGGTCCTGGCAGTGGTCTTTATGTCTAAAGCAAACCATAGATATTGTTGCTACTTTTCTTGCTATAGTTGAGAATCTCTCATTATATCCATCACCTTTTATAATTTTGCACAGATTGTGCTGTAGTTCATTAAGTCTTTTCTACCTGTAATTGTACTAGCTCATCAAAAGAACTTGGAAAGTATTCACATACTGATCACACTGAAGTGCTACATGGTCATAAAGATCTGCTGTTGCTACCTTAGCAAAGGAGTCAGTTCATTTGTTCCTTCCTGGTAATTTTATCCTTCCCGTTAATATGAGCTGCATAGTTTATTTTGTAATAAGTAATTGATAAACAGGAAAAGGTTCACCGTGTTCCAAAAAGGAGTTTCCATAATTTTCCACTGTCATGTACTTCTCCCAAGGCATAACAAGATTCGGTACTCTGGATGCAAGGATGCAGGCTTGTGCTAAGGCAAAAAGGTTCAGCTACTTGAGCAGAACAGGAGGGAAGGTAGCTGTGCGACCTCAGCTGTTGTATAACATGCACACACTGCATAGCCAAGAAAATATACAGTACCACTAATTATTTCAGTATCAGATCGGGAGGAAAAGATGTCAAAGAAAAATTTTACGTAGGCTTATATTGGGTGGCATTTTACTACAGGCAGAATTAAAATCATACAAGTTCTTAAGTAGAGTGTGGAAACAGATTATTTAAAGTAGATTTTGTAGTCTATGATGCTGATGGCAGTGAAGGTGGAAACTGCCTTGGCCTGAAAGCATCTTTGAGTCCAGTGGACAGACTGTCTGTAAACAAAAATATACCCTTCATGGACATCTCCAACTTTTACCCCTACTGCGCCTACTGTCTCATTTCCATGTTTGTTGGATCAAAGAACTGTAAAACCCATACATTTACAATAGTAAACAGGAATTCTGCAGATGCTGGAAATTCAAGCAATACACATCAAAGTTGCTGGTGAACGCAGCAGGCCTGACGAAGGGTCTCGGCCTGAAGCATCGACTGTACCTCTTCCTAGAGATGCTGCCTGGCCTGCTGCGTTCACCAGCAACTTTGATGTCATTTACAATAGTATTATTTTAAGAACTACACTGTTCAAAACATAAGTTATCAGTCACAAGTGGGCCATGTGAGCCATTTGTGTATTAAGCAGGTGATGTTAAACCGCAGATTTACAGTGAAATTTGAGGCAGAAGTTAATTTGGTAATGATTAGCAGAAATCTTGTCACTGTCAATTTCATTAAATATAAAACAAAACTATAAATTAAAATAGCATTAAAGTTGTACCAAATAGGTATCACTATACCTTTGTCGGTCCATGGCCTCCTCGTATGCCACGATGAGGGCACCCTCAGGGTGGAGGAGCAACACCTTATATTCCATTTGGGTTGGCTACAACCTGACAGCATCTATATCGATTTCTCCTTCAGGCAAAATTTCATAAGACCATAAGATATAGGAGCAGAATTAGGCCATTTTGCCCATCAAGTCTACTCCTCCATTTAATCATGGCTGATCCAATTTTTCTCTCAGCCCTAATCTTCTGCCTTCTCTCCATATCCCTTCAATCAGGAATCTATCAACCTCTGCCTTAAATATACGTAAAGGCTTGGCCTCTGTGGCTGCCCGTGGCAAAGGATTCCACAGATTCACCACTCTCCGGCTAAAGAATTACTCCACATCTCCATTCTAAAAGGACGCCCCTCTATTCTGAGGCTGTGTCTCCTCGTATTAGACTCTCTCACCATAGGAAACATCCTCTCGACCTTTCACCATTTGATAGGTTTCAATTAGGTCATCCCTCATTTTTCTGAATTCTAGTGAATACAGGCACAGAACCATCAAACGCTCTTCATATGACAAATCGTTCAATTCTGGAATCATTTTTGTGACCCTCCTTTGAACTCTCTCCAGTTTCAGAACTTCCTTACTAAGATAAGGGGCCTAAAACTGCCCATAATATTCCAAGCAACACACATCAAAGTTGCTGGTGAACGCAGCAGGCCAGGCAGCATCTCTAGGAAGAGGTGCAGTCGATGTTTCAGGCCGAGACCCTTCATCAGGACTAACTGAAGGAAGAGTGAGTAAGGGATTTGAAAGATGCTGCCTGGCCTGCTGCGTTCACCAGCAACTTTGATGTGTGTTGCTTGAATTTCCAGCATCTGCAGAATTCCTGTTGTTTGCATAATATTCCAAGTGAGGCCTTACCAGTGCTTTATATTCTTGCTTTTATATTCTAGTCCTCTTGAAATGAATGATAACATTGCATTTGCTTTCCTCACCAAAGACACAACCTGCAAATTAGCCTTTAGGGAATCCTGCACAAGGTCTCCCAAGTCCCTTTGCAACTCAGATTTCTGGATTTTCTCTCCATTTAGAAAATAGTCAACCCTCCCTTCTACCAAAGTGCATTACCATACACTTCCAGATGCTGTATTCCATTTGTCACTTCATTGCCCATTCTCCTAATCTGTCTATGCCCTTCTGTAGCCTCTCTATTTCCACAAAACTACCTGCCCCTCCACCTACCTTTGTAACATCTGCAAGCTTTGCAACAAAGCCATCAATTCCATCATCCAAATCATTGACATATAACGTAAAAAGAATCGGTCCTAACACAGATCCTTGTGAAACACCATTAGTCACCGGCAGCCAACCAAAAAAGAATCCCTTTATTCCCACTCTTTATCTCCTGCTAATCTACTACCCTTTGCATACAAGAGATTTACCCCTGTAGATAACTCAACAATGCAGCAAATGCAGGAGGGTTGCCAAATCTTCAATGAGCCAATATGGTTAACTTCTGATCTTCTTTTGCATGAAGAACCCACGAGTAACATCAGGAACAAAACTGAGAGTTGATTTTTAATTCCCTGTGCTAAAATGGTAATGCCAGAAATAGCTAACCTACTATCATCTTGGCAGGTGAGGCTAATTCAGGCAAACATCAGTAATTTAGTATAGACCATTTGACACTTCCTTATTTAAACTGAAAAGCCAGAAAATTTAATCATGCTTAAATACATCCGTCAGTTTTCATATCAATGATATTGTGCATAGAAGCTAATCTTATGTAACTCAATCTGTAAAAGATTTAAACAATTGGTCCAGAAATCTGAACACTCATAATAAAAAAAACTTACTGGAGAATTGCACAAATATTACTGGTCCAGAAATCAGTAATAATCCATGTTCTGTCTTTAATAAAAATGAAGAATTATATTCTGGAATTTATTAATATACACATATTCCAAAGAGTTTCAGCCTTTGTAAGATATATACTGCCAGTTAGCACCAAGAAAACTTCCAATTAAAAGTTGAAGCCTGAAAATCGTCTTTGTTAATTACTTCTGATGGTGACAAATAAATATTACAAATAACTATTATCAGTCCAAACCATTTAGCAGTTTAATTGCTATGAAAAACTATACTCTGAACCAAAAAAAAACAGATCATAGCTATTTTATTTGGCTTCTAAATGTATAACTAATTTCATGGTAAAAAGAAAGTGGAAGTCAATTAAGTTGAGCATTTATGGTAAAAGAATTGACAAGTTTATATACAAAGATCATGAATGGAACACGAACATGTGAAAAGATTATTTTGACTTCAAAAACGGAAGTCAAATGTAATCTATGTTATGTGATCATTTCCGTCATCTCTGGAAGAAATGATAGATATGTTACCTGTTTCAAGCATGTCAATTCTTTTAAGGCTCATCACTGTTGCTTACAATGCAGTTTAGATTTTGTGGCCGACTCCAATTTCCTCTCACGTTCCATTAGTTTTCCCTCCTAGTGCCCTGTTCTTCTATTCCCCACTATGGCCTCTTACGTTTTCTCACCTGCAGTCTCCACCCTTTGGTGCCCTTCTTCCTTTCCTTTATCCTGTGGTCCACTCTCCTCTAGTATCAGATTCCTTCTTATCCAGCCCTTTACCTTTCCCAGCCTCTTGGCTTCACCTATCACACTTTAGCTATTCTCTTTCCTCTCCCCCCCCCCACCTTTTTATTCTGGCATCTTCCCCCCTCCCTTTCAATCCTGAAGAAAGGTCTTGGTCCAAAACTCAACTGTTTTTTCTCATTTCTATAGATGCTTCCAGAGCTGCAGAATTCCTCCACCATTTTGTGTTCATTGCTTTGAATTTCCAGCATCTGCAGAATTTTTTTCTGTTTACCTTTGAAGCAATGTACAATATGCTATCATGGAGCAGCCAGGAAGTCTAATTCAACTATTTTCCCCATTCCCCTTAATAGCTTTAATCTCTTGATGTTGTAATTGCTTTTGACAATATTGTAAAACGGTCACAATTTTAATTAACTCATCTCACGCAAGTATCAGTCTGTGTGCTTCCTTTAACTTAGGTTGCAATTTATTTATACTAACATTTATTAAGATGGGTGTCCTCAGTTGTAGAGTTAATCTGGATACTTTTGAAAACATTTACGCACATATTGCACATTTTCATGTCTCTTGACCGATACTGGGTTTTTTTATGCCAATCTAAAACGCAAGGAAAACATTTTCTTAGGGCTGCCACTGGACCAATTCAAGGTAATTATCAGCTGTTGCCAGCCTCTCCGAGCACTCAAGAGCCATCATTAGGTGTGGGCTTTGTTAAACTGTGCCTCAGAAAGGCAGGAGAACAGCATCTAGCTGATTTTCAGACTCTGGTGCTAATTGTTCCTTTTCAAACACTGAGGTAGACATTATTATCCTTCGCCTATTCAGCCATGTCTTCTCCTTCTTTAACTTTTGCTAATTTTCTCTGCTTTTTTACCAGATTCATTTAACCATTTTTTTGCATTTCATATCAGTATTGAACAATCTAAAGTCTTCTCACATTTTCCTTTCTCTAACAACATGTCCGCAGACATTCACTTAGTCCATGCCACCATACAATATACTTCTCAACATACTTAATGCCTGCTGGTCCATAACATACAAACATACATACTACTGAAGTCCTTTAGAGTCCTCACGCAGGACTCTAATCCAGACCAGGGCAACCTCGATTAGGACTCCGACTTAGACTCTGGTAACCTCATAGAGTCATGGAAAAATGCAGCACAGAAACAGGTCCTTTGGCCCATCTGATCCCTGCCGAACCATTTAACTGCCTACTCCCATTGATCTGCACCGGGACATAACCCTCAATACCCCTACCATCCATGCACCTATCCAGACTTCTCTTAAACATTGAGATCAAGCCCACATGCAACACTTGCACCAGCAGCGCGTTTAACGCTCTCACAACCCTCCGAGTGAAGAGGTTTCCTGTCATGTTTGCATGGTTACGTAAATGAGGCTGAGTTCTGATGGCGCTCAGTGGCGACTCCTTCGTATTCATCTATGAAAACAGTTTAATTTCTACCTTTGATGTCTCTCTTTTTCCTTCTTAGGGTGGATGGGGCTCTGTTGAAGACTCCGACCTGGAGTTGCACTCAGACTTCAGTTCTTTGTGGTGATGGGACCTGCTCCCAGGGGCTCACAACTGGCCACTTTTCAATCTCTCAAGGACACAGCCTAGAAGATGAGTGCATCTTCATGGTTCCAAGGCTTTACAGTCCTGTCGACAGGTTGATTCTAAGCCAGTGCCGCTGACTGATACATCGTGGGAGAAAGTGGAGTATCGAGAACAGCAGATCAGCTGTCGAAGGCTCTGTACTCTGCAAATCATTTTCTCCCTCTCTTTCTCTCTCCCTCTTTCATTGGTGGGGGAGAGTTTGTTGCCAATTCTCTGGGCGAAGAACTCAGAAAAAAAAGTGGCACAACAGACTCTTAGCACCGTAAGTCAGTGAGTTATTTTCTTACATCTCCCTTCTTGCTCCTCTTTTTTCCTTTATTAGGGAGAGAGAGAGCCTGTGTTATGTTGAATTGTTGGGTGAACTATTAGCTTTTGTTATACTGTAGGCCATGGTCTTTATTGGGGGCTTTGCTATTGCTTGCTTGGCGGGTGGAGGGTGCTGATGCTTTTTTGTAGGATGGAGTAGGGTCATTGCTTTGCAGCTGCTTGTACGTGGGAGCGGGGAGGAGGGGGCTTTGGAATTCTAAAGTTTTAATTGTCACTCACCCTTTGGGGCACTCTTCTGGTTTTGTGGGTGTCTGTGAAGAACAATAATTTCAGGATGTATATTGCATCTGGTATTAAATTGAACTAATGAACTACTCACTATAGTGGCAGCAGAAAGTAATCGCAGAGGCCTCTCAATCAGCACCAAGAAGACAGAAAGCATGGTCATCTCCAGAAAGACAAACATCCTACACTGTGTTATCAAGATCGGAAATACAAACATAAAACAAGTCAACAAATTCAGATACCTTGATAGCCTAATAACAAGTGATTGCATGTGCGACACAGATATCAAATACAGAATAGCAATGGCGAAAGAAGCTTTCCAAAAAATGAAGACCATATTAACAGACAGAAAGACGAGCACGCACACTAAAAACAGAATACTGCAGTGCTACATTTATTCTATCCTGACTTATGGAAGGGAATGCTGGACCATTTCCTCAACAATGGGAAAGAGACTAGAAGCAGCTGAATTATGGTTCTACAGGAGAATGTTAAAAATATCATGGACCACACACACATCAAATGAAGAAGTTCTCAGAAGAGCCCAAACAGTTAGATCACTCATACCAACAATAAGAGAAAGACAACTCAGATTCCTAGGACACACCACGCAGAAAGATGAACTAGAAAAACTCATACTCTCTGGAAAGATCGAGGGGAGTAAACTTAGAGGAAGACCTCGGCTTATGTACATCAAAAGTCTAGCCAGGTGGCTGTACATCGAGGAAATGGAAGTCATCCAAAGAACGAGGGGTAGACCTATATGGAAAACCATGGTCACCAATGTTCACATCGGATATGGAACCTAGACAGACAGACAATGAACTAACCACTAAACTTTTTACCTTTCACCCTTAACCACTGTTTGTAGTCCCACCCCACTTCAGTGGAAAAAGCCTGTTTGCATTTACCCTATCTCAGAGGGTATATTTTGTATATGAGTATCAAACCACCTCTTAATCTTCTATGGTCCAAGGAATAAAGTCATAACCTATTCAATATTTCCTTATAACTCAGGTCCTCTAGAATTAGAAACATCCTTTTAAATTTTCTCTGTACTCTTTCAACCTTATTTACACCTTTCCTGTAGGAACAGTAGGCGATCAAAACTTCACACAATACTCCAAATTGGGCATCACCAATCAATGCCTTAAACAACTTCAACATATCCTTCACTGAAAATTTTGATCTATGAAAGGAAACATAGAAACATAGAAACATAGAAAATAGGTGCAGGAGTAGGCTATTCGGCCCTTCGAGCCTGCACCGCCATTTATTATGATCATGGCTGATCATCCAACTCAGAACCCCACCCCAGCCTTCCCTCCATACCCCCTGACCCCCGTAGCCACAAGGGCCATATCTAACTCCCTCTTAAATATAGCCAATGAACTGACCTCAACTGTTTCCTGTGGCAGAGAATTCCACAGATTCACCACTCTCTGTGTGAAAGTGTGCCAAAAGCTTTCTTTATGGCCCTATCTGCCTGTGACACCATTTTCAATGAATTATGTACCTGTATTCCCAGATCCCTTTGTTCAACCACATTCTTCAGTACCCTACCATTCACCGTGTAAGACTTGCCTTGGTTGGCCCTACCAAACTGCAACACCTCGCACTTGTCTGCATTAAATTCCATCTTTCATTCCTCATCCCATTTTTCCAGCTGATGCAGATCCTTCTGCAAGCCATGGTAGCCTTCTTCCTGTCCACTACACCCTCAATCTTGGTGTCATCTGCAAATTTCCTAATCCAGTTAACCACATTGCTATCCAGATCATTGATTATACATGACAAACAACAACAGACCCAGTACCGATCCCTGCAGCACTCTATTAGTCACAAGCCTCCATTCAGAGAGGTACTGCAACTATCTAATACCACTCTCTGGCTTCTGCCACAAAGCCAACGTCTAATCCAATTTACTACCTCATCTTGAAAACCAAGTGACTGAACCTTCTTGACCAACCTCCCAAGTGGGACCTTGTGAAATGCCTTGCTAAAGTCCATGTAGACCACTGTCTTGCCTTCATCTACTTTCCTAATAACTTGTTTGAGAAATTCTATAAAATTGGTTAGTCATAACCTACCACACACAAAGACATGCTGATTATCCTTAATCAGTGCATGTCTATCCAAATACTCTTATATCTGGTTCCTTTGAATACCTTGCAATAATTTTCCCACTACTGCTGTCAGGCTTACCAGCCTATTATTTCCTAGTTCATTTTTAGAGCCTTTCTTAAATAGTGGAACAACATTGGCTATCCTCCAATCCTCTGGTACCTCACTTGTCGCCAAGTGTGATTTAAATATCTCTGCTAGGACCCTGGCAATTCCTGCACTTGCCCCACCTGCAGCTCCAAGCGAACACCTTGTCAGGCCCTGGGCATTTATTCACCCTAATCTGCGTCAGGACAGCAAACACTCCTGCCACTATAATCTGTATAGATTCATGAAACCAATGTGGCTTTTCCTCACTTCTATAGACTCTGTCTCTGTCTCCTGAGTAAATACAGATGCAAAAAAATATTTTAAGATCACCCCCATCTCTTTATTGGCTCCACACATGGATTACCATTCTGATCTTCCAGAGGACCAATTTTGTCCCTTGCAATCCTTCAGCTTTTAACATATCTTTAGAATAGGATTCTCTTTCAACTTCGCAAACAGGAATTCTGCAGATGCTGGAAATTCAAGCAACACACATCAAAGTTGCTGGTGAGCGCAGCAGGCCAGGCAGCATCTCTAGGAAGAGATACAGTCGACGTTTCAGGCCGAGACCCTCTTACTAGCTCTTCCTTCAGTTAGTCCTGACGAAGGATCTCGGCCTGAAACGTCGACTGTACCTCTTCCTAGAGATGCTGCCTGGCCTGCTGCATTCACCAGCAACTTTGATGTGTGTTGCTTCTCTTTCAACTTGTCTGCCGGGGCAACCTCATGCCTTCCTTTAGCCCTTGTGATTTCTTTCTTAAGTGTCCTCTTGCATTTCGTATAAACCATAAGCACCTCATTTGTTCCTGCCTGCCTAGATCTGCAATGCACCTCCTTTTTTTCTTATCTAGGGCCTCAATATCTCTTTAAAACCAAGGGTCCCTACACATATTATCTTTACCTTTAATTCTGACAGTTACATACAAGTTTTGAACTCTCAATATTTCGCTTTTGAAGGCCTCCCACTTACCAAATACACCTTTATCAGGAAACAGCCTGTTCCAATCCACACTGGCCAGATCCTTTTTGATACCATCAAAGTTGTCCTTTCTCCAATTTAGAACCCATGGATCAGACCTAACTTTTTGCAATGTTTACCGTCAATCCCTAATAGCAGATTGGGAATTGTACACTCTTGTTGGGACTTCCACTTACTGATTAAGGAAACTTTCCTGAACATGCAGGACTCCAACACAGGCCACAGAAACTTTGTCTTTTTTGTAAATGCTGCAACTTTCCAATGTTGGTGACTAATGTGGTGTATCTGGACTAGGCCACACAGGAGGAAATTTGTGTTCCTGCAGCAGACTTAGCACCTTGTTCAAATATGAACAGCCTAAGGCTTAGGACTGATTGGCTACCAGAGCTGAATTCATTCCTCATAATTTATAACAAAGCCGTCTCAGTGAAACCTCCAAGTTACTGTTGTCACCCAAAATAAAATAGATTAAGATAACTAAAATAATTGATCCCGTAACACATACACTCAGTTCATTCCTTTTATTTCACTTCTGCTCAAGGTGAACAGAATGGGCTCCTGTCTCCCACACTGTTCTGAAGTCTGAACTGAGAGTTGTTATTTTTATACAGAATGAGCTTATCGGTTACAGATATTGACTATTTGGTAAATTGTACAAGTTTGAATTCTTTACTTGCAAAATCAATCGCCATTTACAATAGAGGTGTTAAAAGTTAATTGAAACTTCAAGTGGGCAACCAATGGTATTTTGAAGACAATTGTGCCTTAGTTGTTGGGTATGTTTCACATCCTTTCATTACTCTTATCTCATCTGTCTCTGGTACCCTGATTGCCTAAAGGGATGCTATGTCTTATGAAGACCTTTCCGAAAAAGTCTCACTACAGAGTCAGGCTTGAGTACACACTGCTGCAGTCGCCGTAGCCTATCTCATCTGTACCAAGCAGAGGAATCTCTATCAGTCTCACGTCAAAGGTCTCGCTTAACTACAACTGTCCCAGGCTTTCCTTGCCTTGCTGCAACTTCCACACTGGCATTGTGGAACACTGCTTTTTCAGAGTTGTGAAAAGGTTATCTGATCAGGTGTGGCTGTGCATTGTACAAGGTGCATATATGGCGCCTTCCCCATACCTGCATTACCACAGCAATTTACAGAAAGTAAAATGACCGCATGCATAGAGATGAAATACATGAAACTGCAAGGAAATACTTCTCATAGATCTTGTTCATTTTCACTTCCTAAACTTCGCATACATTTCCTTCTCCTTTTTGACAAAATCACAATCTCTCTCATCATCCAAGGTTCCGTTGCTATCCTTCTTCTGTTTCTCACTAAAAACCGAAGTCAGTGAGCTTAGGAGGACATCAGTCCAGATCCTCAGCACAAAAATGAGTACATCAGAGAATGCGCAAGCAATTAGAAATAGGAAATCATTTGCGTATAAATTAAACATATTCCCACAGAAAATAAAAGTGGTGCAGTGGTAGCTGGCGGTCCTCAGATGAACAGAATTATTTAAATTAAAATGAGATTTTAAAATCTCATGATAGATAGGACTGAGCAGGATGGTATTTCAAATGCTTCCTTATAACATACAGAACAGCTAATATGCACAGTATTATTTTTCATTACTTTTTTTAAAATTTCTGAATGTGTTTTGACTATACAAAACAGTTGGCCACCTTGAAACACCAAGCTCTGGCTATGGTCAGATAAACTTTTTGATAAACCTGGGAACTTGGTTCCCATTGTAAAATCAGAAGTAAGAACCCTGGGTGCTATCCTTGATTTAGGTTTGATTTTATTTATTTATTTATTGAGATACTGTTTGGAATAGACCCGTCTGGCCCCTCAATGTAATCCTAACCTAATCACAGGACAATTTACAGTGAAAATTAACCTACCAACCAGTTCATTTTTGGACTGTACTTGGAAACTGGAGTACCCAGTGGAACCCCACACAATTACAGGGAGAACATACAAACTCCTTACAGGCAGCAGTGGGAACTTTAAATATCACATAAAGGAAGGGCCAGAACATCATTTCTCCATTTAAGAAATATGACAAAAGTACATCTATTTCTGCTATGTAATAATGCTGAAAAACTCATTCACGTCTTTATATCGAATAGACTAGATTACTGCAATGCATTTTTTACTGACCTTCCTGTTGTAGCGTGGATGAAATCACCACAGAGACAGAGTCACTGGTAGATACAAAACAGCTTCTTTATTCGACACAAGAAGGTACAGCAGGCATCATACGGACAGAGACACTTTCGGTAGAAAGGTCTGCTAGCCCAATGTGGGCTCGATATTTATATGCTAAACACAAAGGCAATCGCTACTTAAAAAGTTATAGACAATGCTCCCTATTGAAGCTACATACAAAATATCACACCACCTAACTCCATCCTTTCCTTCGACGCCAACATGTCTGGGTTGGTATCCACAGCCTTTAGGAATGCAATTAAATCCACAATACATTTATTTGGCATTTTACGTGCTAACATAGAAGACAATTAATATTTATAATGTATAGATAATACTGTCTTCGAAACTACAGCATCAGGTCAAACTACGGCGCCAGAAGCATCTGGTATTCACACCTTTTTAGGAAGCGCATTGTTGTGGACTCAATCCACAGGACTTTGTCAAATAGTCAAATAGAAGTTTGGTGGCCAAAGTCATTTAAGTGTAAACAAATCATCAACCCAAAAAAACTCACTCTAACACTTCCAAAGCATTCTACTGACAAACTTCAACTCATTCTGAGCACTGCTGCTAGATTCTTAATTAAAATCAGGATGAGGGAGCATATCATTTCTGTCCTAACTACCCTGCATTGTCTTGCTGTATCTTTTGGAATTGATTTTAAAGTACTCTTACTTGATTTTTAAAGCTCTGCTGTGGGACCTGAGTACATCACAGAATTGTTTTTGTTTTATCATTCCTCCCCATAATTCATGTGGGTTTCCTCCAGACGCTCTGGTTTCCTCCCACTTCCAAAGATGTATCAGTTAGTAGGTTACTTGGTCATTGTAAATTATCCTGTGATGAGGCTATGGTTAAGTAAGTGGGTTACTGGAAGATGTGCTTCATTCGGCTGGAAGGGCCTTGTCTGTGCTGTACCTCTAAATAAATAAAAATAAATAAGTAAATTATTATTTTTTATTCTTATTGTTATTATGATCAGTTCTTTCGTAGCTTTTTGGCCATATCTCTCCACTAATCTCTGCTCTTCCTAAGCCTCTGTTACTAAGCCAGGCTATGAACTTCTTTACAATACAGCTCCACTGGAAAAGCTGAAGGAACTCAAGCCAGTCAAAGTTTCTCCAAAAGTTTGTGAGTTACTCCAGATTCCAGGATCTGCAGTCCACTGCATCTCTATATCATGTCAAGCTTCTCAAATGCTGTATTTCAAAGTAACGAAGTATCCAGCGATGGCACCTTTTCCCACCTTGTTAGCTTCCCAGGTGTTTTTCAAAGAACTCCTTAGAATCAGATTTATTAACTTTATGATAAGACATTTGTTGTTTTGTGGCAGTGCAAAAACATAAAATTATTCTAATTTAAAAAACAGTGCGGGGAAAAAAGGGAATAATGTGGTAGTAGGTGCTCATGAACTGCTGAGAAATCTGAAGGCAGGGGGAAGAACTGTTTCTCAATCGCAGAGTGCGGATCATTATGTGGACCTATACCTTCCCCCCGATGATAGTAACAAAAAGAGGGCATATCCTGGATAGTGAGAGTCCTTACTGATGGATGCTGCCTTCCTGTGGCACTGTCTCTTGAAGATATCATTGAAGACGAGGAAAGTTGTTCACATGGCGGAGCCGATTCAATCTACAACCCTTCGTAGTCTCTTCCATTGGAACCTCCATAGCCGGCTGCAATGCGACCTGTCAGAACGCTCCCCACCGTATACATCTATACAAGAGTCCTTGATGACATACCAAATCTCCTCAAACTCCTAATGAACTAGAGCCACTGGTGTGCCTTCTTTGTGATCAGTCATTAGGGCAGTCATCTTCTTCAAGCTTGCCAGCGCTTTCTGGAGATAGTGTGACACAACGACGTAGCTGATACAACCGTCTCATAACTCCAACAGTCCAGGTTCAATCCTGTCAGTGCACTGCTTGCACCTTCTCCCTGAGACAAAATGACTCTCCTCTGGATGCTCCAGCTTCCTAAAAAATACTCAATGATGTGAAGGTTCATTGACCAATACAAATTGTCCCTAATATGCAGGATAATCATAGAATCTGGAACTAATGGTAATCTTGGAAGTATAAAATAAGATTGCTGTAAATAGTCATAGTCATAGTCATAGTCATACTTTATTGATCCCGGGGGAAATTGGTTTTCATTACAGTTGCACCATAAGTAATAAATAGTAATAGAAATAGTAATAGTAATACTACTATTAGTAAATAGTAAATAGTAATAGTCATGGAAATAATAAATAGTAATAGAATAGTAGTAGAAAATAGTAATAAATAGTTAAATAGTAATATGTAAATTATGCCAGTAAATTATGAAATAAGTCCAGGACCAGCCTATTGGCTCAGGGTGTCTGACTCTCCAAGGGAGGATTTGTAAAGTTTGATGGCCACAGGCGGGAATGACTTCCTATGACGCTCTGTGCTGCATCTCGGAGGAATGAAATGAATGCTTGATGGCCAGCAGAGAGATAACATCGCTGACATATGTATCCTTATTTCTTGTAATCTTAAATATATTCTTACACGTTTCCCATAATCATTTGACTGCCCTGATCAAAGTCAAAACTTGAAATCAAAGTTGGGTTTATTGTGATAGGCACAGGTGCAATGAGAAACTTTCTTACAGCAGCATTACAGTCACAGAGCATCATATGAACTGCATTCGCACAAATACATATAAACAGATGTAGACTGGAGCCAGTCTGCTCATCTCTGCAAGACTGCTGAGGAGGTTGAAGGCCCAAGTCCACATCTGTTGGAGGTTGGAGACTGGCTGCCTCTCCTGGGGTTAAAGAACTGTGTGTAAGTGCGGGTGGGATGAGCAATGGGGCTTGTTTTTGCTGTTGTTCTTTTGTTGCTTGTTGTGTTGTGTGTTGTTTTGCCAAGCATTGTGGACATGCGATGCTGGTGTCGGAACGTGTAGTGACACTGCAGACTGCTTCCAGCACACAAGCAACACATTTCACTGTATGTTCAGTGTACACATGACAAATATACTTGAACCTTGAATCTTCAAAAGAGCAACATAAATTTTACACTATTTTACAAGACAAAACACAATTAGAACATAAAGACCACAAAATGATGGGAGAACTCAGCAGGTCAGGCAGCATCTATAGAAAGGAATAAAGAGTCAACGAACTGGAAAAGAAGGGGTAAGAAGCCAGAATAAGAATTTTGGGGGAGAAGAAGAAGTAAAAGTCGGAAGATGATATTGAAGCCAGGTAAGGGAGAAGATAGGTGCCCCTCCTCCTTCCCTTTCTCCTATAGTGCCCTCTCTTCCCCTATCAGATTCCATCTTCTTCTGCTCTTTACCTTTTCCACCTATCACCTCCCAACTTCTCACTTCATCAACCCTCTCCCCCAGCTACTCCTTCCTTTTCACTCCTGATGAAGGGTCTAAGCCCGAAACATCAACTCTTTATTGTTTTCCATAGATGCTGCCTGACCTGCTGAGTTCCTCCAACACTCTGTGTGTGTGTGTCACTCTGGATTTCCAACATCTGTAGAACCTTTTGTGTATAAAAAGAAACAAAGTCCATTTCAGAGCAGAGTAAGCAAGGTAGCCTCAGTGTTGCTAAGTGGTGATTAAGGTTCACAATATTACTCTGAAAGACCATCATCTCTGAGGTGTGTCCCTCTGTCAGTTTTGTGAGTACAGCAATTTGGGATACACCCTCTGCTGCACCCAGTCACATTGCACCAAACTCTGCACAGGAGCAGTGATGGAACAAACAGTATGGCACTATAGTAGGTCAAAGAGCTGTCCCTTAATGTTCACAAGGCATCTCTCTGATCTGAATATAACTTCGTCTTTTCACCTCCCGGGAAAATCTTTTTCATTAATTTACCTTACAAATAATCTTTGTGCAAAATAATGTTAAACGTAACTCTTTCTCATGTAGTTTAATTCTTCAATATTACTGAAGTAAAAATTTAAAAATGCATTAAGAACATAAATCAATATCTAAATTCAAAAAAGAAACCATTTTGTACCCATTGAATTTCCATTGGATTATCAATTATTACAATCATTTACAGCTTGGTGTTTAGTTGCAGATTTGAAAGAGTCACGTAAGTGTATGTCACACCTGAGACCAGTCCAATCAATTCTGCTAGAAGCCATTAATTCAAACACTGTGTCCCTTCAGAACAACTAGAAATATAATTAAGCTTCAATTGCTTTGTAGGTGAAGACTAGATTTTTGATTCAGGAAAGAATTAGGGGAGATGGCAATTGGAAGCAAGAAAGAGAAAAACAAGTAAAAATGAACAATCCTACCAGCTGGAAGAGAGTTAAATGAATCTAACAGATACACCATTAATATATTACATGATGTCCACTTGAAAATATTGCACATTTCTAATGTTGCTGAGAAGGAATGTTTTAAAAGAGTAAAATGTAGAAGCAATGAGTTTACCAAAATTAGCAAGTCACCATTTAAGTGTATTTGTTTTACCCAATTTCCTACAGCTATTCCTTGCTAGATTTAATAAATCCAAACTTTCAGAATGAAATTCTGCCTGTCAGTGGTGAAATATATAACAAAGGCAATATTTCACTTTTTTCATTTCATAATGACATTCCTCAAAAAATAATGTCAAAATATATTTTCCTTTGATTCACTTTTTCAGAATTTGCCTGGCTACACTGTAAATCCCTTTAATAGGACCAATTTTCCTATTCTATTAAATATTTGTTTAGACACTAATAGTAGGGCTGTGTTTTGCATAGCTTTGATCTTTCCGTCTCCACATTGTTGCTAAAAAGCTAGTCTTTGTTTACCACATGGGATCTTTCACAACCATTTAAGGCGCATGGAAATTGCTTTAATATGCAGATAGACCTAGCGTGGCTTTTATCACACAGCTATAAAGCTTTTCGCACCAACAGTGGTTTCAGACATTTTTAAGAAATAATTAATCAATTCCTAACTACGGCCCTAATTAAAAAATGTTTTCTTTTAATCTGTCAGCTAATTTTTGTGACACACATGAACACCGAATCATTGAGTCACAGAATGGTTACAACTCATCTGAATGAATCCGTACTGGCTCTTTATAAGGGCAATCAAGCTGACCCCTTCCTCTCTTCTGTTCTCTCCCGATACCCTTACAAATCCATTTATGTAGATAATTTCTAGAATAGAATTTGCCTTCTCTATTACTCCCAAGCAAGGGTGTAATGTTGAGACTTCATAGTATTGTGAGAAGTTTTGGGCCCTCATCTTAGAAAAGATGTGCTGAAACTGGAGAGGATTCAAAGGAGGTTCACAAAAATGATTCCAGGATTGAATGGCTTGTCATTTGAAGAGTGTTTGATGGCTCTGTACCTGTATTCACTGCAATTCTGAAGAATGAGGGCTGACATCATTGAAACCTATTGAAGGCAAATAACACACACAAAATGCTGCAGGAACTCAACAGACCAGGCAGCATCTATGGAAAAGATTACAGTCGACATTTTGGGCTGAGACCCTTCGGCAGGACTAGAGAAAAAAGCTAAGAGTAGGTTTAAAAGGTTGGGGGAGGGGAGAGAGAAACTCAAGGTGATAGGTGAAACGTGAAGGGGGAAGGATCAAGCAAAGAGCTGGGAAATTGATAGGTGAAAGAGACAGAAGGCCATAGAAGAAAAAAAGGGGGGTGAAGCACCGAGGGAGGTGATTGTCAGGCAAGGAGATAGGGTGAGAGAGGGAAAAGGGGATGGGAAATGGTGAAGGAGAGGGGAGGTGGTGGGCATTACCAGAAGCTCAAGAAATCAATGTTCATGCCATCAGGTTGGAGGCTACCCAGATGGAATATAAGGTATTGTTTCTCCAACCTAAGTGTGGCCTCGTTTTGATGGTAGAGGAGGCCAAAGATAGACATAATGGAATGGGAATAGGAAGTGGAACTAAAGTCAGTGGCCAAAGGGAGATCCTGCTTTTTCTGGTGGATGGAGTGTAAGTGTTGGTGAAGCAGTCTCTCAATCTACGCCTGGGCTCACGAGATACAGAGGCCACAGCTGGACACAGTATATGACCCCACCTCATCTGGATGGACAATTGAATCATTGACACCTGTAATTTTAGAATTCAGATGGTCTACAAGATCATTGACAGAGGCTGGAGAGAAGGCAGGTATGGGAGAAAAGGCCTGCCTGAATGGTGTTTTCAGTGATAAACCATTTTGAGATTACCTCAATTTGAGCACTAATGAAAAGAGACATAGTAATTTTAAAGAAAACACAGAAATGATCTGAAAGAGCAACATCGGTTATCGCAATCTCAGAAGTGTTAAGGCCTTTGGAAATGACTAGGTCAAGTGTCTGGCCCTTGCTGTGTCAGTCCATAGTTGCCTGGGATGCAGAACAGTTCATTAGCACAACTGTCCTTGGGGTTACCAACATGAATATTAAAATCACCAACAATGTCTACCCAGTCAAAGACAGTGCAAGCAATATACAGTAGTTCAGTGAAGTCATCAAAAAAGTTTGCACAATATTTTGCTGGCCTTTATATAGTTAAAAATGAAGCACGGTGGGAGAATTTCAGCTGAAAAGCAAGACATTCAAAAATGCCAATGATCCATATCGTATCTGCTTACACTGATAAGAATTATTAAACAGAATGATTATTCCTCCCCCTCATTTCTTTATCCTGGTTTCGCTTATAAAACTGAAATTAGGAGGAGATGATTCGAAAAGAACTGTTGTTTTGGTTTAGACAAATCTCTGTTAAAAACATAAAATCAAGGCAGTGCCCGATAATTAAGTCATTAATTAAAAGTGATTTGCCAGGCAAAGACCTAATATTTAGTAAGGCTAGGTTTAATGTGTGAAAAACAGCTTCTGGATTTGACTTTGGCTCACATGGGACAGTTATCAAGCTTCGTAAGTTTGCAATGTGCACTGAAGGCACTTTGTTAATTCCATCTCTTATGAAAACAGAAACTTTGGAGGTCACAGGAAAAACAGTGGATTCTGCTCTGCTCTCAGAGCTTAGTCATGCACTTGGGCTCATCAGAGCACAAGAAAAAATGTTGGCAATAACATCTGTATAGCCAGCTCTAGGAACCTATTGTCCAGGGAGCATTGTAAACTTAATCTACAATCCACATTCAGGTCTAAAGATCGGTTGCTGAAGTTGGTTATGAAAGTTAATATTTGCTATATATCCTAATTCAGCTTTTCCCAATCTTTTTTAGCCCAATGCCCCCCAAAGCACTTCTGTATTTGCCAATGTCCCCCTAACGCACCTTCATAATTGCCAATGCCTCTTTTAGGCACAATATACTTTCTGGCACTCCCAAAGGGCAAAAACATATCTAACATATGCTAACATGAGAAAAATGATTCTGTTTTAAAGTTTTATTTGTCTTTAAACCTGGTTACACAGTGCCTGTGCACTATACGGCAGCTTCGATATCAATGTGATTCTTGAGCTTGATGGTTTTTAGCAAGAATTGGAATATATGGTTCAAGTTGTGACAGCAAAAGCCTTAAGTCCCCACGTGTAACAATGTCCAAGTGGTTTCTGTTTTTTGTGAGTATGTTGTTCACTGCACTGAAGCCTCTTTCAACAAGGTAGGAGGATGGAAATGCAATGAAGAGCAGTTTGGCTCTTCTCCAAACACCAGGAAACTGTGTAGCCACATACCAAAAGAACTGTCATTTTTGAAAAGCATTTTTGTTTTTCATCATTCTGAATTTCAACAATTTTTTCTTGCAAGCTCTTTTCTTATTTTTGCATCTTGCAAAGAAATGGGTTAGTTACTCAGATCAGAATTTCCAGGTTGTTCAAATCCTTGAATTGATTCTGAAAATCCTTCTTCTGTGACTGCAGGTGTAAGCAGTACTCTTGCAAACTGAATTGGATTGAATTGACTTTGCTTCTTACATCCTTCATATACATGAGGAGTAAAAATCTTTATGTTACGTCTCCGTCTAAATGTTCAATATGCAATCCTAGTAAATTATAATAATTTATAATAAATAGGACAGTCAATGTAACATAGAAATACACTCAAATCAGTTAGTGTTAATCAATCTGGTGGCCTGGTGGAAGAAGCTGTCCCAGAGCCTGTTGGCCCTGGCTTTTATGCTGTGGCACCATTTCCTGGATGGTAGCAGCTGGAATAGATTGTGGTTGGGGTGACTCAGGTCCCCAATAATCCTTCGGGCCCTTTTTTCACATCTGTCTTTGCAAATGACCGTCTGTGAAAGAGAGTGCCATACTTTCCATGCAAGGAAACTGTGAGAACATTCTTCTCCCAGTGCTTTGCTTATATATTCCCAATTTTCCAACAAAAGTGGACAGTGCACCATTTGCCTGGATTAAACTGAAATTCTCACCAGAAGTCATGCTCGAAAAAAATCGCAAGCTCAGCTTTCTGGCTGTGAGATGTTGACAATGAATTACACAATGGATTGCAAACAGTCTTGGAATTTCCTTGTCATAAATGGCACTAAACCAACATAACAACCTGTCATATATGGTGTTCCATCTATTTGTAATCGGAATACTTTTATCTTCAATATACATTTTGAGCTCACTGTAGATTGATTCGCCGTTGATATTTGTTTTTAACTTTTTACAAAAGAGAATTTCTTCATAAACTTTTCCATTTTTTTCCATTAGCATGTCTCATTGTTTCCCACAGTTGACTCATCCAGTTGTATCCCAAATTCTGTTTTTTGTAGCTCTGTGCATAGTTGATAGTCAATGTCTTCATTACAGAGTTATTACTCAAAGGAATTGATTTTAAAATACTGGTATCCATTTTGGGAACAGTGGTGAGCACTTCTGATATAGCAGGCATAATTAATCTTTCACCAAATGTATGAGATGTTCCACACTTTGCTCTCATTTTGGAAATATTATAAGAAACAATGAGACCACTGTTATGGTTATTTGTTAGCTTTTATGGCAATTGACTCGAGTGTGCAGCACTTTTCAAATACTTCTTTCAGCTTTTGGAACTGAGTAAGACCATAAGTAGCCTAGTCAGGGTGTCTTTTACGGAAATGTTCCTGCAATCTTGATGATTTCATGCCTTCATTAGATGGTACAGTATTATAAATAAGACACATGGGTATCGCTAATCTGACAGAAATGGAATAAAATCATACTCCAGGTATGTAATATTATATTGATGCACTTCTGTAGTTTGTTTCTTATCAGGATTAGAATTCAAGGCTTCACCACCTTCAGACTCATAGAGTTCACACCATACGTATTTATCCATCATTAACAGGGTTAAATTAAAATAAAAAAATTAACACAAACTCGGAATGCCTATAGGATGTTGACGACAGCTGTGAGTTGACACAATTGGTCAGGTCTCATGCCTCAAGTTAGGGTGCCACTTACTGCCCCCCCCCCGTGAATATTGAACGCCACCAACGACTTCTGTTTCCCCAAATGGCCCCTTAGGACACGTACTTACCCCCATTGAGAATCACTGCCCTAATTCCAGAATATGCCCTAAAATTCTTCTGCAAATTTTCAATGTCATACACCTTTCCTATCTGTCACATCTAGAATTGGATATCAAATTCTAGTTGACCTTGAACCAGAATTTTATAATGTTACATCATGGTTTCATTATTCTTGTGATCGATGTTCCATTTATAAACCCCAGGATCCTAAATGCTTACTCAACCTGACCTGCAAAGAATGTTCTGGTAAAGCAGGAGGTGCTAAGCTTGGCAGTGGCCCATTGTGTGAACTCTCAGTCCCTGCACTTGGTAATGCTGCCAGTGACTGTCAATGAACTGGTCTGAGGCTCCACCCTGGAAAGGAATTTACCTAGTTGTCTGAGTTTAAGGGAAAGGTAAGTCAGGGGAGATGAACATTTGGTCCAAACCACCTAGTCAAAATTGTACCCTGGCAATCTTCACCGGCTTCTGCATGTGACAGAGAGTGCTCATTGACACTAAAATCACAGACAGCCTTTTTTGGAAATAAAATATATAACTCCCGTGCATTTTTTATTACAAAGTTGATGAGTTTCATTGGGAGTACAGTGGAAACAGACACATTTCTGGAAATATTAGAGATACAGCAGCAGAAGGCTGGAAGAAATTTAAGGACATAGATAAATCAAGCAAGCATCAGATATTATTACTTTTACCCAAGTTGAACCCCACTTAATTATTTCATTTTTCAGTGAATAATGTTCAATCTACCTTAAAAATTACAAATATCTTATTTTGAAATAGATAATGACTGAGTGGGTTCTATCATAATCTACACAATCTGGTGGAGGAGCTAAGCAAGTCAGACTTCTTCCCCCTTCCTTTCCAGTCTTGATGAAGGGTCTTGCCCCAAAATGTTATCTGTTTATTCCCATCCATAGATGCTGCCTGGCCTGCTGAGCTCCTCCAGCACATTATGTGTATTTCTCTAGATATCCAGCATCTGCAGTACCTCTTGTGTCTCTCACAATCTACGAAATTACCATCCTGGCAGGGAAATTAAAAATCACTTTGAACGACAAAAGGACTATCAGCTCCTACCACAACTTGAAGTGAATGTTTTATTAACAAACATCTGGGATCTGCCTTTCAATATAATGAGATAATCATTTGTCAAAGTGGATTAAGCCAGTAACACTCAGATTACTAACAACATATGAATGACACATACTCATCCTTACTTTACTCTCCATAAGATTTTACACTGAAACAATAATTTACAGCAAAATGCTTTTTCTTTTGTAATTTTACTTGCCAGTTTTCAGTAGTTTTAAAGCCCGACGGATTGATTGCTGCTTTTTAACAACATTTTGCTTATCCAAACAGTAAGCCTTTACTAAAAGCCATTAGTTGACTTAAGCTTCCACATGAATTGTACAGGGTTTTGCAACTCTTGTTGGTAGATTCATTTAAACAAAAAAGTGCACAAGGGGAAGCAATTCAATTTTATTCGATCAGATTTCCAATCTTTCTCAGACCTTGGTAAAGGAAATCTGCCACTAATCCTAATTAGTGTAAATCTGGAACTGTCTGTCATCTCCCCCACATCATGCTGTAGAGTTAGAAAATATAAAAGAAAGCAGAAGCCAAAGCAGACAATTTGGCCCTTCATGACTGCCGCACATTGAAATAGATCATGACAGATCTTCAACATCAACACAATTTTCATCCAGTAACTACCAAGACCTGATAATCTATTGGTTTCTGGCTGGAAAATAGTAGCTTAGCCTCCACAGTCCCTTGAGTAGTGAATTCAAGACTTACTGTCATGTGGCGGATGAAATTTATTCCATTCTCTCTCTTGAATGTCTGACACCTTATTTTGGATTGTGACCCTTCAAATCTCTAGTCACGCCCTGGGAGAATTTGGTATGTTTCAATAAAATTGACTCTCATTCTTCTAAATGCAAGGAAACAGAGGTCTAGTCAATGTTTCATCATACAATAATGCCAGATTTTCTGAATTCACTCCTACAAATAGCTCAGAGCTTTGCAGATACTAAATCAAATGCCTTTCCAGTTTTAACGGGCAGCTGAGCCGATCTGGGGGCATTGTAGATCTGTTCATTGAGGTATATAAGGGCATGGCCCTAACAATCAGCAGTCATGCTCTCCCTCACTCTACTCCCTAGCACTTCACTGGCATTCGATAACAGAAGTTTATGGTAAAAACCTGGAAAGTGTAGATAATTTCACATAACTTAGTAGACACCTCTGGGCAAAGGCAGGAATCACTCATAGAATTGTGCTGCTTCTTTACTGCACCAGTACAGTCTTTGGTGAGTTTTAAGAAGAGAGTGCTTGATGATTGAGATCTCAGCCCTGGCACAAGCTCTCTGTCTACTGGACAGCAGAGTTCCCTGTCCACTGATGCGCTTCAGAGATCTGGATTACTTCCAAGTGGAGTCTGACACAGGCCTTATATAGCTGTAATATTACCTCATGGCTCTTGAACTGAATTGCACAGTTGATGAATGCCAACACATCAAACACCTTCTTAACAATGCTGTCAACCAGCGCAGCAGCTTTGAGTGTCCTATGGACACAGACCCCAAGATCCCTCTGATCCTCCACACTGCCAAGAGTCTTGGCATTTTCAGATTTTACTTTAGTGTCTTTTTGCAGGGTGGGTGGGGATAGGAACAAGAGATCAGATAAACTCACATCTAACCTCCAACACGTGGAACCTGAAACAAGCTGATAAGTGGACTGTAGCTAGCTAACAACACTCTGCAGAACCACAGCTATATATCGACATAATTTTCCCTTTTTTAATCATTGTTAGAATATACACAGCTTTAAGTATTAATACTTGAAGAATGCACCATTTACCTTGCGCCTTGTACAACACTGTGGAAGTTCTTATGGGGCGTCAATTGGACATGGAGGACTCTGCATGCAACAATTTCCAACAAGGTGATTACTGCCAATTTTGTCTTTAGTCACTGCATAGCAATTATGAAAAAGAGCTATTTCTCTAAGCAACCATAATCCATAAAGAAAACAGTTCAGATTGTCTCAGAGCAGTGTTAGGTTTAACATTTTAAATTAAGGGCCCTGATATTCCCATGAATGGATGCATAGGGAACACATTTGTTGGTAATGCTCCTAATGCAGTTGCAATAATGATCCTTTCACATTTCAAAACCACCTACTGAGCCACTTGACCACTATATATTTTATAAGGTCAAGGAGTCCTCTAAAGGGCTGTAAAATAATGTTCAAAAAGAGCAGCACAAAGACCATTTCAGCTCAGGCATTATGGAAATGCTGTGGAAAGGCAGAGATACATTTTGGGGTAAGAGTGAGCCAATAACACAGAGAGAAGGTGTAAACTTGCTGTAATTGCCTCTTTGCCTTTCATTGGATTTAGAAGGTAGGTAAAAGAAGACAAACACAAATCTGGGAGACCAATAAAGCAAGAACGATTTGGAAGAAGAGGAGAATGAACATTTTAAAAAGCACATATACAAATTCTGAAATGGATGTAAAGATTTTAGGTCAACTTCAATAATAACATTCACGTCCAAATACATAGCAGAGTATGAATTCTAAAGTGTAGGAAACTCGGGACTTCCGTGGGGGTAAGTGGTGCTGTGTTTCTATTTTAAAGAGACAGAAGAATTTGTTGAGCAAGTACAGCCTGTTATCATGCTGTATTTCTAACTAATAAACAAAAGCTGTATTAATATAGACATGATAGAGGTGTACAAGATAATAAGAGGAATAGATAGAGTGGATAGCCAGTGCCTCTTCCCCAGGGCACCACTGCTCAATACAAGAGGACATGGCTTTAAGGTAAGGGGTGGGAAGTTCAAGGGGGATATTAGAGGAAGGTTTTTTACTCAGAGAGTGGTTGGTGAGTGGAATGCACTGCCTGAGTCAGTGGTGGAGGCAGATACACTAGTGAGGTTTAAGAGACTACTGGACAGGTATATGGAGGAATCTAAGGTGGGGGCTTATATGGGAGGCAGGGTTTGAGGGTCGGCACAACATTGTGGGCCAAAGGGCCTGTACTGTGCTGTACTATTCTATGTTCTAATATAAAATTTCCACAGTGCAACTGAAATCAAGATTGCGCAAAACAGGAGAAAATCATCAAAATGGGACATTACATCACAGTGTTGGGAAGTGTATGGCCATGCACTTTGGTAGAAGAAATAAAAGGATAGGCTATTTTCTAAATGGAATGAGCATTCAAAAACCTGAGGCACAAAGAGGCTTGAGAGTCCTTGTGCAGGATTCCCTATAGGTTAATCTATGGGTTGAGAAATGCAAAGATGTAATTTTGAGTCTTTATAAAGCACTGGCGAGGCCTCACTTGGAGTATTGTGAGCAGTTTTGGATGCCTTATCTTAGATAGAATGTGTTAACACTAGAGATAGTTCAAAGGAGGTTCACAAAAATTATTCTAGGATTGAACGGTTTGTCATATGCAGAGCATTTGATGGCTCTGGGTCTGTATTCACTGGAATTCAAAGGAATAAGGGGTGACCTAATTGAAGCCTATCAAATGGTGAAAGAGTGGATGTGGCAAGGATGTTTCCTATGGTGGGAGAGTCTAGGACTAGAGGACATGGACTCAGAATAGAGGGTGTCCTTTTAGAACACAGATGAGGAGAAGTTTCTTTAGCCAGAGAGTGGTGAATCTGAGGAATTCATTGCCACAGGCAGCTCTGGAGGCCAAGACAGAGATTGATAGATTCTTGATTGGTCAAGGCATGAAGGGAATTGGGGAGAAGGCAGGAGATTGGGACTAAGAGGAAAAATGGATCAGTCATGATGAAATGGCAGAGCAGACATAATGGGCGAAGAGGCTTAATTCTGCTCCTATGTCGTATGGTCTTATGGTCTTATTAAAGGGGAAAGTAGAAAACTAATTAGCTGGTGAATATTTCATTTTTCTCTACTCTCTACATCTTTAAGGACTTTGCCTCTGATATAATCCTATGGAATAAATATAACTAAATTTGATGCTTTAACATTTCATTACTAACTAGTTTCAATTAAAATAAAAGGTTATAATTAGACAGAAAATATAATTACTAAGTGAAGTAAGCTGTGACAGGTGATGCAGCTTTAGTGTCTATTAGCTGATGGAAACTTTGGCATCATTGTTGACCACGTCAGGCAGCTTGAGGATTTTCTTTGCAAAGTTGATGAGCTGGAGTCTGAGTTTCTGACTTGGTAATGCTTCAGGGAAGGACAAAGTCGTTTTAACACTTTCCAAGAGGAAGTTACATCCACTTGGGTTTTATAGTGTAGCTGTGACATAATGTCCTTTTATGAAGGTTTCTAAGCTTAAAATGCATGTAGATAAGGACAGGGTGCAGGTTACTAGACATCAAATCTATTATGACATTTAATAAGGTCATAGCTAATTTGACTGTAACTTGAACACTGCATTCAAGGTAATGTTTATCACTTTGTTTAAAGAACTCTGAAATATATTCAAACATTCTGCCTGCATCACGCCATGAGGCAAATTTTCAAAGAGAAACAAACTTCTGAAAGAAAAAAACAATGAGACCTCATCATTGACTTAAATGGTTGAAACTTCTAGTTTTAGATTCCCATGCAGGTGAGGAACTTGTACGATTCAGTCTACCCCGTCCCCATTCTTCTAACAAGCCTGGTCTATCCAACCATTCCATTTGAAACAATACACATTCCGCCTATCTATCTATTTAGGAATCTCAAAACTGCTGTTAACATGGTTATGTTCCTCCTTATATGATGAGAACAATTATGTATGCAGCACTCCAATTATATAATACTTCAAATAACTGAGATCTACTTTCCTTACTTCTCTCAACTTACTCTGGCAATCAAACAAAAATCTGTGAAATCAGTCTTCATCAGAGGATAAGAAGTGGAAAGGGTCAGCAATTAAATTCCTTGGTGTTATCACTTCAGAAGACCTGTCCAGGGACCAGCATGTAAGAGCAATTAGGAGGAAAGCACTGCAGCACCTCTACTTCTTTGGGAGTTTGTGAAGATTTGGCATAACAACTATAATTTTGACCAGCTTTTATAAATCTGTGTTAGGAGGATATATTGACTGGCTGCATCACAGTCTGGTATGGAAACACCAATGCCCTCGAATAGAAAGTGTTACGATAGGTATTGGATAATGCCCAGTCCATTACAGGTAAAGCCCTTCCCACCATTGAACACACCTACAAGGTGCGCTGTCGTAGAAAAGTAACATCCATCATCAGGGCCACCCACCACACAGGTTATGCTCTCTTCTTGTTGCTGCCATCAAGAAGAAGGTACAGGAGCCTCAGGACTCACACCACCTGGTTCATAAACAGTTATTACCCCTCAACCATCAGGCTTTTGAACCAGAGGGGATAACTTCACTCAACATCACTCACCCCAAAAATGAACAGCTTCTACAACCTATGCACTCACTGTCAAGGACTCTTGATCTCAAGTTCTCAATATTTATTGAATATTTATTTATTATTATTAATTTGTTTATTTTTGTATCTGCACAGTTTGTCTTGTGCACATTGGTCGTCTGTATTGTTTTGTGTGGTTTTTCATTGATTCTATGGTGTTTTATGTATTTAGTGTAAATACCTGTAAGAATATTAATTTCAGGGTTGAATATGGTGATATAAACGTACTTTGATAATAAATTTACTTTGAACTTTGAACTTTGGATTTTCAGAAGGCCCTTTACAAGCTGCCTCACATGAGGCTGCTTAACAAGTTAAGAGCCCACAGTATTTGAGGAAAGATATTATCATGGATATAAGATTTGCTAACTGGCTGGAGGCAAAGAATGGGAATACAGTAAGGGGCTGCTGGTGACTTGTGTCTGCAGGGGTTGAATTTGGGGACTTACCTTTTCACATTATATGTCAATGACTTCGATGATGGAATTGATGACTGTGTGGCCATGTTTGTGGACAATATGAAGATATATGGAGGGGCAGGTAGTGTTGAGGAAGCAAAGGGTCTGTAGAAGGACTTGGGAGAATGAGCAAAGAAGAGGCAGATGGAATATAGTGTAGGGAATTGTATGGTCATAAACATTGGTAGAAGGAATAAAGGCATAGACGATTTTCTAAACAGGGAGGAAATTCAAATGTCAGAGGTTCAAAGGAATCTGGGAGGCCTCGTGCAGGGTTCCCTTGCAGGTTGAGTCAGTGGTAATTGAGTCTAATATCAGCATTCACTTTGAGACAATTAGAATATAAAAGCAAGGATGGAATACTGAGGCTTTACAGGGCACTGGTCAGACCACACTTGAAGTATTGGGGGCAGTTTTGAGCCTCTTATCTAAGAAAAGGCATGCTGGAATTGGAGAGGGTCTAGAGGAGGTTCATGAGAATGATTCCAGGAATGAAAGGGTTAATGCATTTGGAGTATTTGATGTCTCTAGGCCTGTATTTGCTGGGAAGAATGATGGGAGATCTATCAAATATTGAAAGCCCAGACAGAGTGGAGGTGGAAGGGATGTTTCCTACAGTGTGGACACATAGGACCATAGGGCATAGGCTCAGAAGAGAGGGACATCCATTTAGAACAGAGATGAGGAGGATAGGATAGGATAGTGAATCTGTGGAATTCAGTGCCACAGATGACTGTGGATGTCAAGTCATTGGGTATATTTAAAGTGGAGGTTGGTAGTTTCTCGATTAGTCTATATGTCAAAGTTTACGGGTAAAAGGCAGGAAATTGCAGTTGACCGAGATAATAATCAGCCCTGATGGAATGGCAGAACAAATTTTATGGACCAAATGGCCTAATTCTTCTCCTGTTAGCTTTTGGTCGTATTTCAGAACTCTAAAATCTCTCACTAAATAGTTATGCTCCTTTTTTTGCCAGACAAAATGCACATTTAGCATTTTTATTTTTATCAGTTCTTTGCTCACTCAGTTAATCTATCTGTATCACTTTTTGTGTCTTTTTCCACATCTTTCTTTTCATACTATCTTTGTTCTATCAACAACTTAGCTACCATACTTGTAATGCATTCGCAGAGGTGTGAAATATTGAAACTCAAACCCCTCCCATTCCCTTGCCATACCACCTGTATACCTTACCAACCACAGTAAGGTCCATTTATTTAACTGAATTTAACAATGTCAGTTTTATCATAGAGTACTGCACACGATTTGATGCAGAGGTGAAAGCATTATAGGATGAAGCTGCTTTTTTCTTTGACTCTGTAAAAAGGACCAAAATTGACAGCTGGCACTATGCAATCATCATGAAAAGCCTATTTTAGTGTAACTTGGTTGAAGATAATTAGACTTAGCACTTTTCTGCAAGGAAGTCATTCAACTTTGTCCTATGGCCAGCATGATTGGTCTGTGATACCCAAAGGTTGTTTACCAGGACTGAGTTCAGCCTTTGGAAAGTCTTTTTTCAGATTCTCATTGATATTGACTTGGCCTTCAAACTCATCAGAATACTTAAATCTTCTTCACATGTCCTCAGTTACATCATTCTTTCCTTAACATTGTAGTTTTCATAGCTTGGATAATGAGCACTGCACACAACCAGAATGGGAGAACTCTAAAAGCTCATAATTAGCACTAGTTTGTGCTCACAATAATTGCATCAATCTTGTTAACAACACAGAACAGAAGCCCTAGCCATCACACATTTCAAATCACCGCCACATTTTTAATGAAAAACTTGTATTTGAAAATAAAGCACAAAGTTCGAAGATTATGGAAGTCTCCATAGAAAAAGAAAAGTAATATAGTTTGTAGCAATATAATTTCTGTTCCTGAAGGTGATATAAAAGGATGACAGGCATGAAGAATGATGCATAAGGACACAGCATTAATACCTGGAGGAATGTGATTCATTGTCAAATCTTCATTGTTTTTAAATACAATTAGTGGATGGGGGCGGTATTTGTTATAAAAGAAATTTAGGAAGTATTTTCCAAAGTCATCTGTTATCAAACTGTACTGAAAAAATTTAAACCAGCTTTAATGTAACCAAGCAACACACACAAAATGCTGGAGGAACTCAGCAGGCCAGGCAGCATCACCTGTATACCTCTTGGCCCAAAACATCAACTGTACTTTTTTCCATTGATACTACCTGGCCTGCTGAGTTCCTCTAGCATTTTGCATGTGTTGTTGGGATTTCCAGCATCTGCTGGTTTTCTCTTGTTTGTGATATAATATAACCATTTGACTTAAGATGCCATGGTCACGGTCACGACTGTTAATTCCCACTTTTCTCCTAATTCCCTTTGATTGTGCCACGGTTCCGACCGTTAATTGCCCATTTTCTCCTAATTTCCTTTGATGACAGCACACCTGGTTTTCATCAAGACCTGCAGCATAAGAACCCTGGCTTTGCACTCACTAGTTGCCAGATCGTCGGTTTTGCCAATTAATGTTTCCCGGCCGCTTAGGACTGCGTGTTCTAAGTTTTGCTTCAGTACCGAGAATTACCTGTGAAACTCAGACTCTTCATGTCACGATAAGTTTTCGAAGTTCTACTCCAGTTCCGAGGTTCACCCCTGAAACTCAGTCGCTCCGTGTCAAAATCAGTTCTGCCTATCTCCTTCCTTCCTGCACTCCCTCCTGTTTGCTGTTCAATGCTCATGCCCACGTCTGCACCCTAACACATCCTCCGTGCCTGCGTCGTGTGCTTGGGTTCTTCTCATTCATTACAACAGAACGAACTGGCCACTATGGACCCAGTGGACACGAATACCCTTCAACAAGCCCTCACCAGCCAGAGTTCCCTATTGGGTCTGCATGACCACCTCCTCCGAGAGGTCATGGAGAACCTCTGTTCCCTGTCCGCTGATGTAACGAAGAATGGTGACCAGGTGGACCGTGTATCCACTCATTTTACCCCATCCACTCCTGGAACCCTGTCTAACCAGCCCAGAGAGCCCGTAGTGGCAACCCCCTACGTGTCAGCAACACCCCCACCAAGAGAACCTCACGTACCTGAACCGGAGCACTACGCTGGGGATCTGGGGAAGCGCCTGGCCTCCCTCCTTCAGTGCTCCTTGGTGTTCGAACAGCAGTCCTCTGCGTACTTCTTGGATAAGTCAAAGATTGCTTACATCATGGGTTTGTTGTGGGGAAGTGCTTTAGCGTGGGCCACAGCTGTTTGGGATAACCAACTGGATATCTGCTCTTCTTTCAACACCTTTATCGCAGAAATGAGGAAGATCTTTGACCACCCTGTCCGTGGTAAAGACGCCGCCAAGCGTCTACTCACTCTCCGTCAGAGCTCACGTAGTGTTGCCGAACATTCTGTGGAGTTCAGGACGTTAGCGGCCGACTTGGGGTGGAAGGATGATGCACTCCAAGGGGTATTTCAGAATGGTCTCAGCGACTTAGTAGAAGATGAGTTGACAGCAAGAGATGATACTGACAGCCTGGATTCCTTGATCTCCCTAGCCACCAGGTTGGACAATCATCTCCGAGAACGCCATAGAGAAAGAACAGGTCGTCCACCACCTTTGGCCACTCCACGGGACTCATTAGCATCTCCCACCAGAACAAGCCTCTCTCCTCCTCCTGTTCCTAGAGTAGCTCCCAGCCCGGCCATTTCCACCACCACGGGAGAGGAACCCATGCAGCTGGGATGGAACTGCCTTTCTCCTGCTGAACGACTATGGAGATTAAGAGCAGGTGAGTGTCTATATTGCAGTCAGTCCGGCCACTTCCATGCTACCTGTCCCCTTCGTCAAAGAGGGAAGGCTCACCAGTAGAAAGGGGGACCCGGATGCAGCTTCAAGCCACTTCACATTACAACCAACGGTCCCTGCTTCTGCCAGCACTAATAGACTCCGGCGCTAAGGGAGACCTTTTGGATGAAGACTTAGCTTTCCGGGCCGGAATTCCTCCTGAGCCTTTGAGTGTCCCCTGGAAGCCAGGGCACTGGATGGTAGACTACTGGCCTGAGTCACACACTGCACGCCACCCATCTCTCCTCCTCTCTGGGAACAATCGGGAACAGGTACGATTCAATTTAATTTCCTCTCCTCAAGCTTCTATAGTTCTTGGGTATCCCTGGTTAAGCCATCATAACCCCCACATTGACTGGTCCACCAGAAAGATAGTCAGCTGGAGTTCGTTCTGTCACTCCACTTGTCTACAATCAGCCCTTTCCCCAGTGGAAGTCACTGCGACCTCGTCCGCCTCTGAACCACCCACCCCCCACCCCCGACTTATCTAAGGTTCCAGCGGGGTATCACAGTCTGGGAGAACCCTTCATCAGGACTGAAGAGGGAAGGGGCAGAGGCCCTATAAAGAAGGTGGGGGGAGGGTGGGAAGGAGAAGGCTGGTAATTGTCGCCGAGACATCAACCGTCTCAACTTCACCACTCCTCTCTCCTGTTCCAAACTCACTCCCTCTGAACACACTGCCCTTCACTCTCTCCGCACTAATCCCAACCTCACCATTGAACCCGCAGACAAAGGTGGTACCGTAGTAGTCTGGTGGACGGACCCCTACCTCACTGAGGCCAAACAGCAGCTCTCTGACACCTCCTCTTACTTACCCCTGGAACAGGACCCCACCAAAAAACGTCTCCCATACCATCACTGCCCTTATCAACTCCGGAGACCTTCCATCCTCAGCCACTAAACTCATAATTCCCACACCCCATACCGCTCGGTTTTACCTCCTCCCCAAGATCCACAAGCCTGACTGTCCCGGTAGACCCATAGTTTCTGCCTGCTCCTGTCCCACCAAACTTGTATCTGCCTACCTGGACTCCATTTTGTCACCCTAGTTCAGTCCCTCCCCACCTACATCCGGGATACATCCCATGCCCTCCACCTCTTCAATAACTTCCAGTTCCCCCGTCCCAACCGCTTCATTTTCACTATGGATGTCCAATCCTTATACACCTCCATTCCCCAACAAGAAGGACTCAAAGCCCTCCGCTACTTTCTGGACAATAGAGCTCACCAGTTCCCCACCACCACTACCCTCCTCCAGTTGGCGGAACTGGTTCTCACACTCAATAACTTCTCTTTTGGCTCTTCCCACTTTCTTCAGACTAAGGGTGTAGCTATGGGAACTCGCATGGAACCCAGCTATGCCTGCCTCTTCGTTGGTTATGTGGAACAGTCTGTGCTCCAAACCTATTCTGGTACTGCTCCCCAACTTTTCCTTTGGTACATTGACAACTACATTGGTGCTGCTTCCTGCACCCATGCTGAGCTCGTCAATTTCATCGACTTTACTTCAAACTTCCACCCAGCCCTCAATTTCACTTGGTCTATTTGGACACTTCTCTCCCCTTTCTTGATCTCTCGATCTCTATCTCTGGAGACAGACTGTCCACTGACATCTTCTACAAGCCCACTGACTCTCATAACTACCTTGACTATACCTCTTCCCACCCCGCCACATGGAAAAATGCCATTCCCTATTCCCAGTTCCTCCGTCTCCACCGCATCTGCTCCCAGGATGAGGCTTTCTGTTCCAGGACATCTCAAATGTCCTCTTTCTTTAAGGATCATGGTTTCCCTTCTGTCATCATCAATGATGCCCTCACTCACCTCTCCTCCATTTCCCGCACTTTGGCTCTCACCCCATCCTCACATCACCACAACAGGGACAGAGTTCCTCTTGTCCTCACCTACCACCCCACCAGCCTCTGAATCCAGCACATTATCCTCCGCAACTTCCGCTACCTTCAACAGGACCCCACCACTAAGCACATCCTTCCTTCTCCACCCCTCTCTGCTTTCCACAGGGATCGGTCCCTCCGCGACTCCCTGATCCACATGTCCATCCCCACGGATCTCCTACCCGGCACTTATCCCTGTAAGCGTAAGTGCTACACCTGTCCCTACACCTCCTCTCTTGCCACCATTCAGGGCCCCAAACAGTCCTTCGAGGTGAGGCAACACTTCACTTGTGAGTCTGTTGGGGTCATCTATTGCATCCAGTGCTCCCGGTGCGGCCTCCTCTACATCGGTGAAACCTGACGCAGATTGGGGGACTGCTTCGTCGAGCACCTCCGCTCCGTCTGCCAAAACAGACAGGATCTCCCGGTAGCCACCCACTTCAACTCTGCTTTCCATTCCCATTCAGATATGTCCATACATGGCCTCCTTTACTGCCATGATGAGGCTAAACTCAGGTTGGAGGACCAACACCTCATATACCGTCTAGGTAGTCTCCAGCCCCTTGGTATGAACATAGAATTCCCCAACTTCCGGTAATTCCCTCTCCCTCCCATCCCTTATCTCTATTTCACTCTGCCCCCTCCCCCAGCTGCCCACCGCCTCCCTCTTGGTTCCGCCTCCTTCTACTACCCATTGTGTTTTCCCCTATTCCTCCTTCACCTTTCCTGCCTATCCCCTCCCTGCTTCCCCTCCCCCACCCCTTTATCTTTCCCCTTACTGGTTTTTCACCTGGAACCTACCAGCCTTCTCCTTCCCACCCTCCCCCCACCTTCTTTATAGGGCCTCTGCCCCTTCTTTCTTCAGTCCTGACGAAGGATTCCGGCCCGAAACGATAATTGATCGTTTCACGGATGCTGCCTGACCTGCTAAGTTCCTCCAGTGTGTTATGAGTGTTGCTTTGACCCCAGCATCTGCAGAGTATTTTGTGTTTACGATCTGGGAGAAGTGTTTAGCAAACAATGGGCTCTTTCCCTGCCTCCACACCGCCCTTACGATTGCACAATTTACCTTCTCCCCGGAGCCTCGCTACCCACCAGTCGGCTGTACAACCTGTTCCGACCAGAAAGAGAAGCAATGGAGGCTTACCTAAATGACTGTCTCACGGCTGGTATTATCCGACCCTCATCTTCCCCTGTAGGCGCAAGTTTCTTCTTCGTGGGGAAGAAGGACGGCTCACTGCGCCACTGCATTGACTATCATGGCCTGAATAACAACACCATAAAGAATAAGCATCCACTGTCCCTTATCAACTGTGCCTTTGGCCCCCTCACGGAGCCACAATCTTCTTGAAGTTTGACCTGCTGAGTGCCTATAACCTGATCAGGATAAGGGAGGGAGATGAGTTGAAAACAGCTTTTAACACCCCTCTTGGTCATTTTGAATATCTGGTCGTGCCATTCGCTCTCGCCGTCTATCCCCTGCCGAACGGAACTACGATGTAGGGAACCGGGAGTTACTGGCCATCAAACTCACTCTGGAGAAGTGGAGGCACTGGCTGGAGGGAGCTGAACATCCATTCATCGTCTGGACAGACCACAAGAACCTCACGTACATCCAAACCGCCAAATGTCTGAATTCCCGCCAAGCCCGCTGGGTATTACTTTTTGGCTGTTTCAGATTCACACTCACCTATTGCCCTGGTTCCAAGAACGGGAAGCCCAATACTCTCTCTCGTCAATATGTCTCCGAGGAGGGCCTTTCCAACCCCAAGACCATCCTTCCACCATCCTGTGTTGTGGCTGCCCTCACCTGGGAAATCAAATCCATAGTCAAAGACCCAGGACACAACCTGACCCAGGCAATGGACCCCCCAGTTGCCTCTTCATACCTAACACTGTTCAGTCTCAGGTTCTCCAGTGGGGGCATACTTCTCGTTTCGCCTGCCATCCCGGAATCGATCGAACTCTGTCCCTTCTGAAGAGACATTTCTGGTGGCCCTCCATGGATGCTGACACTCGTTCCTTCGTCTCTGCCTGTTTTGCTTGTGCCCATGGAAAAACTTCCCACCGACTACCTGCTGGGTTGCTTCGTCCCTTACCTGTTCCTAGCCGCCCTTGGTCCCACATTGCTCTGGATTTCATTACTGGACTACCCCCTTCACATGCGAACACTGCTGTACTCACTGTGGTGGACCACTTCTCCAAAGCTGTGCATTTTGTAGCCTTTCCCAAACTCCCTGCAGTCCGTGATACAGCCGACCTCCTTCTTCATCACGTCTTCCGCCTTCATGGAATTCCCTCCGACATTATTTCTGACCGAGGTCCCCAATTCATCTCTCTGGTCTGGAGATCTTTTTGTCAAGCACTTGGAGCCTCAGTAAGTCTGTCTTCTGGCTTCCATCCGCAGACTAACGGTCAAACAGAACGAGCAAACCAGGATTTAGAAGCAGCACTGCGTTGCATATCCGCCAACAACCCGTCATTCTGGAGCACCCATCTTGTTTGGGTAGTGTATGCCCACAACTCCCTGGTCAGCACTGCCACCGGAATGTCTCCCTTCGAATGCTCCCTCGGTTATCAACCCCCTCTGTTTCCTGCCCATGAAGATGACATCGCTGTGCCTTCTATTCAGGCCCATCTCCGCCAGTGCCGCAAGATCTGGAAGGATGCACATGCGGCCCTGCTTCGCTCAGCTGACCGCAACCGGAGGATTGCCGATCGTCATTGAATTCCTGCACCTAATTATCAGCCTGGGCAGAAGGTTTGACTCTCTTCAAAAGACATCCCCCTCAAGAATGAACCCAAGAATCTCACCCCTCGCTACCTCAGGCCATTCGAAACTGAGAGTATCATTAACCCCTCAGCGGTCAGACTCAAACTGCCTGGATCCATGCACATTCATCCCACGTTCCACGTCTCCCAATTGAAACCTGTGTCTGTCAGCCCTTTGTGTCTATCTGCTGAACCTCCTCCACCCGCCCGGATCATTAACGACTACCCAGATTACACCGTCCGGTGAATACTGGATGTGCGCCGCCAAGGCAGGGGTCTCCAGTACCTGGTCGATTGGGAGGGATACGGTCCTGAGGAGCTCACCTGGATTCCCCACTCCTTCATCTTGGACCCTTCCCTCATCTGAGATTTCCATCAAGACAATCTGGACGAGCCTGTTGATTTGCCTGGAGGCGCCTGTTGGGAGGTGATACTATCACAGTTCCGACCATTAATTTCCCCATTTTCTCCTAATTTCCTTTGATAGTGTCACACCTGGCTTTCATCAAGACCTGCAGCATAAGAACCCTGACTTTGCGCTCACTAGTTGCCAGGTCGTCGATTTTGCCTGTGTGGTAATTAACGTTTCCCGGCCGTTTAGGACTGTGTGTTCTAAGTTTTGCTTCAGTACCGAGATTTACCTGTGAAACTCAGTCTCACCGTGTCAAGATAAGTTTTCTAAGTTCTACTCCAGTTTCGAGGTTTACCCGTGAAACTCAGCTGCTCCATGTCAAGATCAGTTCTGCCTATCTCCTGCCTTCCTGCACTCTCTCCTGTTTGCCGTTCAACGCTCACGCCCGCACCTCCACCCTAACGCGTCCTCCGTGCCAGTGTCCTGCGCTTGGGGTCACCTCATTCGTTGCAACAACTACCTGTTTATTCGAATTGATATTGCATGAACACCCAATTTTATGATCATGACATTATTTTCTGAAAACATCTGGTATCTTCTACTATTCTTCATCAGCTAATTGTTACATATGATGCATACAATCTTAGACATATCACTTAAGCACTAAGTACAGGACCTTAGTGCTTTTTGCTTACAAGAATGTGATTCAACATGCTCTATTACTAGAACATTGCTATTTCTACGTGGTAAAGCCACATGACATATTATTTATATGTGAAGCTTTGTTAGAGGGGTAATCAGTAGTGATTAGCACAGACAACATCACTTGTCATACTGAACCTAAATTGTTTCTGCTTAATATATTCCTCACATCTCAAATGAAGCAATGGTTCATGATTG
Source organism: Mobula birostris (assembly GCF_030028105.1). NCBI lineage: Eukaryota > Metazoa > Chordata > Chondrichthyes > Myliobatiformes > Myliobatidae > Mobula > Mobula birostris. Next base: position 30,224,236 of record NC_092386.1, read on the forward strand.
CTTGTACACTAGATATCCTCTGTAAACACTGGGCTATTTAGCATTTTAATAGCTACAGTCACTCCGTTAAAATAAAACAGTAAATATTTCTACCATTTCACTCCATTAATTAGTCAAATGCCATTTATTATTCCATGTTAGTTGCCTTTTTCATGACCCATCTTCAAAAAGGTGTAGAATGTTGGATCATTTAGATAATAACATTGAAATGAAGAAAATATTTGTGACAGTTCATAACTTGTTTTCCATCAAGTTTAATTACAAATGCTAAGGATGTAAGTTTTATTTTGCCATAAGGACAACATGTTCCAAAATCAAAAATCTTTGTAGTTTTTTAGATTCCTTTATAATTCTTTGTAGATTAGTCATTGGGGTGACAGTTGAATTTCAATTAGCTTCAAAGAGATTTATCAAACAATATCCTTCAAATACACATTAACCAACCAAAAATATTATTCTGATAATCATACTGGGGACAAATTTGACATTGACAATAGTAAATAATATAGAAGAACATAGAAAGTTTATGACTAAGAAGGAGGCTATTTGGCCCATCATAAGCATACCAATTGAGAAAGGGTTACCTAATTAATCCCTCTGTCTAGCTCAAGGTCCAATCACTGCAAGGTTATGGTTCTCCAAGTACACATCTAATAATTTTTAAATATGCTGAGGTTTCCTATCTCTACCATCTCTTTGGTGAGCTTAAGACCCCTCCCTAAATATGCATCTTCTCTCAAATTTTTAATCATTTATTTTAAATATCCATTCCCTGGATTTTGACCTCTTTGTTAACAAAAATAAATCCTTCCTGTTTACTCTACGTAGGCCTCTCTTAACTAAGTTTACCCTCAGCTTCTTCCATTCAAATTAAATAAATACTCATTTTCTATAAGGTTATAATTTTCTAATCCTGGCAATGACCTCATAAAACTCCTTTCTTATTGTGTAATCATATAATTCCTCTAATATGGTGACAAGAGGTATACACGATACTCAAGCTGTGGCCAACCTAGTTCTAGTATAATTTCCCTGTTCATATCCTCTACTCCTCAGCTAATAAAGAAAAGAACGTTTTGTATGTCTTCTCGTAGTTACCTCATTAGCCTCTCCTGCTATTTCTAAAGATCTTCAATGTCCCTTTATCTCCATAAAACTCATTATCTTTTCATTTATATTATACCCTTGCTGCCTCCTTGTTCGTCTCTGCAGAAACACTACCTCACACTTGCCTGGATTAAATTTTGTTTGTCCTTTAACTGCCCAATTTCTAATTTTATCTACATTGTCTTGCAATCAAAGCTATCACCTTCACTGTCAACCATTATATTATCTGCAAACTTTATTATAATTAGGTCTCAATCATTAATATACAGTGCTTATAAAAAGTATTCCCCTCCCTTGGAAATTCTCATGTTTTACAACATTGAATCACAATGGATTTAAATTGTTTTTTAAACACTGGTCAGAAGAAAAAAGACTCTTGTGTCAAAGTGAAAACATCTCTCTACAAAGTGGTCTAAATTAGTTACAAATATAAAACGGAAAATAATTGATTGCAAAAGTATTCACCCCCTTCAAGTCAGTATTTAGTAGATGCACCTCTGGCAGCAATTACAGACTTGAGTCTGTGTGGATAGGTCCCTATCAACTTTGCACATCTGGACACTGCAATTTTTCAACATTCTTCTCTAGAAAATCATTTAAGCTCTGTCAGATTGGAAGGTGATTGTGAGAGAACAGTCTTTTTTCAAGTCCAGCCTCAAATTCCCAATTGGATTGAGGTCTGGACTCTAACTTGGCCACTCTAGGAATATTAACTTTGTTGTTTTTAAGCCATTCCTCTGTAGTTTTGGCTTAGTACTTGGGGTAGTTGTCTTGATAGAAAACATATCTTCTCCCAAGTCACAGTTCTTTTGCAGACTGCATCAGGTTTTCCTCCAGGTTCCCTGTATTTTGCTGCATTCATTTTACCCTCTACCTTCACAAGCCTTTCAGGGCCTGCTGCAGTGAAGCATCCCCACAGCATGATACAGTCACCACCATCCTTCACAATAGGGATAGTGTGTTTTTGATCATAACATTTAGTCTGATGGCCAAAAAGCCCAATTTTGGTTTCATCAGACCATAGAATCTTCTTCCAGCTGACTTCAGAGTCTCCCAAATGCCTTCTGGCAAACTCTAGCTGAGATTCCATGTGAGTTCCACCCTTCCATAAAGCTGCACATGGTGAAGCACCCAGGCAACAGTTGTTGTATATGCAGTCTCTCCCATCTCAGCAACTGAAGCTTGTAACTCCTCCAAAGTTGTCATAAGTATCTTGGTGGCCTCCCACACTAGACCCTTTCTTGTGCGGTCACTCAGTTTTTGAGGACAACCTGTTCTAAGCAGATCCTTTCCATTTCTTGATGATTAACTGAACTATACTCCAAGGGATATTCAGTGACTTGCAAATGCTCTTGTATCCATCCCCTGACTTGTGCTTTTCAATAACCTTTTCGTGGAGTTGCGTGAAGTGCTATTTTGTCTTCATGGTGTAGTTTTTACCAGGGTACTGACTCAGCAGCAGTTGGACCTACCAGATGCAGGCTTATTTTTACTGCAATCAATTGAAACATCTTGACTGCACACAGCAATCTTCATTTAACTAAGTATGTGACTTCTAAAACCAATTGGCTGCACCAGTGATGATTTGGAGTGTCATATTAAAGGGGGTGAATAGTTGTGCAATCAATTATTTTGACTTTTATATTTGTAATTAATTTAGTTCACTTTGTAGAGATCTGTTTTCACTTTGACATGAAAGAGTATTTTTCTGTTGATCAGTATCAAAAATGCCAAATTAAATCCATTGTGATTCAATGTTGTAAAACAATAAAACATGAAAACTTCCAAGGGGGATGAATACTTTCTATTGGCACTGTAAACAGTGGATTCTGGTTAATTGGGACACATCAGGACACATACATTTTGGTTCAATTAAGCAATTAGCCCAATTAGCTGGTTTGATGGGAATAGTTAAAAGGTGTAAAAACTGTTTATTGAGTAACAATTTATGTATTTACAGTAAATGAAACACAGAACAAGTTAGAATACTATCAATGCTACTACAGTACTATAATACTCTATTTGTTCCTGATTGCTATCAACAGTGGAATTCATCTGCCATGTTCTTTTGATTGACTGTAAATGAACAAAATCAATGCAGACACTTAGTGGATATAATGGACTGACTTCATACAATGCTTCAGACGATTGCAACCTCCAAATCCTGATTTTCATTTTTATCGTCAAGATTATTGTCAATACCTTCAGATTCTTCATAGTTCTTAACCTGTTGAAGTAGTGAAATTGTTTCTTTTTCACTCCTGGCCATTTCTGGCATCTCCAAACTGAAATGCTTGAAACTACTGTGAACAAAATGGTTCTGAATTGTCTTACTGCTTATTTCTTGCCAACTATCAGTGACAAAAATTCACTGCTTTCTGAACACAAATACATGCAATTGACACTATTTTAAAACTGACCACTCTTAAGCATAGTGTAGTGACTAACAACCACGACTGATACTAGTTAAAAACTAGTCATCAACAGTCCCAATTATGTGGCCACAACTAAGAAAATCCTGGTAATTTTCTTGATTAGTTCTTGCTCTTTAGGAGTTGCCCCAAATAAATAGCCATCCCAATTAACCAGAACACACTGTATTACAAAAGCCAAAGGACTGAGAACTGAACCTTGCTTTCATGCCTCACTCTGCCCACCTGGGGGAGGCAGAGTCCTTCCAGGCACCAACACACCTCCCCTGGTTGAAGCCTTCCACTGGTCGGGGTTGACCATAAATGTTGTGTCCAGCTGTCTGCATGATATGCAAGCTATGACAGTACCATATGGAGAGCAAGCTGTTGCCTATGTAGTAGGCTCCCTCTGTCCACACAGCTGATAAATCCAAAGGAACAGCAGAGGCCAATACGGTTGGGCACCTGCAGCATTGCTGAACTCACTGTAAGACTGCCGTAGAGACTCCAACAACAGATTCTTTTCAAGGGGATTACTCCCGAATCCTTCCCCGTGAGTGCATATAGCTGCAAGACAGAGGAGATGTGAGATCAAAGTTGTCCTTCTCCTAAATGAGCTGCCAACCACTGCCTGAAAGCTCCATCTGCCTGAAGGACACGTGAAGGTAAGGAGCCGGACTTGATTTTCGGAGGCTATTTGAGATACACACCATTGGGAGCATTTTAATAGCTAGTGGGAGCTTATCCCGACTATCACCACTGGCTATAACAACCTTACGGAACCTCCCCTGATTATTCATTAATTATTTTCAACCATGTCTTGTTTTAGTTATCAGTGCACCTGTGCCTTGTTTTGTTGTCTATTTTTTCCTGTGTTTTGTTTGTCTTTGCTCAGGCTTGAGTTAAATTGCCCTCTGTGTTGTGATTCTTGAGTCATCTCTCTGTTCTCTACTAACCAATCCACAAGTAAAGATTCTTTGTTCAATTCCACCCTCACCTCTGGTTTCCTCTGTACTTGGGTCCACCTGGTCTAAGTCTCTTCTGGTAGTCTATTGGCTGAAGATATGGAACTTTTCCATAATGTCCCTGGTTCAGACACCCTTGTTACACTTGTGGATCCCACTGTCAGGAGCCAACTGAGGTTGAGCTGAGAAGGACAAATCTTTCCAAATAAGTACCTTTTACTTCCTGCCATTGAACCATTTTAAAATCAAATTTGCAAATCTCCATTGGACCCTGCACAACTTCAGGTTCTTGAACCTATGGAACCTTGTAAAAATTTTGTTATAATCACATAGGCTGTTAACCATACTGTGTTCTTCAACAACCCTTTGTAACTTCTTCTAAGTACTCACTCGGCAGTCAGACAAGAACTTGGTGACTGTTCTAGATCAAACTGTGCTTTTTTAAGTAAAGGTGTATGCATCCCTTAAAAGAGATGCTAATAATGTGCACAAAGTCAAACCTAAATTTTCTGGTCTGTAATAAGTCATTTTATCTCTTTTTTCCCAAAGAATAAATTGAACCATGTGAACTATCCATGGGAGAAGACTCAAGTAAGAGTGATCATCTGATCATTAAGATTTAAATTGGGATTTTGTCAGAGCAAGGAGCAATCTGATATGAAAGGGCAGAGTCCAGTGGCATGAATAGAGATCTAGGCAGAGTAAAATGAAACCAAGGATTAACCAGAATAAAATGAAAACCAGAGATTGTTAAAGATGAAGTAATTCAATTGCATTGTCTGAAGTAGGCAGAACAGGACAACCGAATAATGGGATTGATTGTATTGTTCTATGAAGCCAGCATGGATTCAACAAATTGGATAAGCTTCTTTTGTGCTATAATGAATCCATGGTAAAGAGCAGAGGCAATTATCCTGAGGCCAGGAAACTGAGGGTGACCATGTCCCTAACTTATATTTAAGGCCACAGATCACATTGAGCACAGAGAATGCAGTTTGATTATACTGAACAACAAATTTTTTCAGAAGTGTTCCTTCCTCAGAATATTTTTTTCATTATGATAGACCGCTTGAAGCTGAACATAAATATCAGATTATTTATGTTACACAGGAATTTACAGAAATGAGAAATCAACTTTTATTGAATATAATGCTTTTAGTTTCATAATAGTGCTTTGCAATAATTCAACTAAGCTAAAGATGTTTTGCTGATGATTCTCATTTGTACTCAGAGGTTTCTCACTCAATTGCCCAACAATAATCAACCAGTATTGATGGATTCCAGTTGCCCTGATACTATTTCTCCATGACCGCAATGTCCTAGCGAAATCCTTCACCATGCTCGACACCGACAGTGTCAAGACTTGCAAGGAAGAAGTCTAAATGGGAATGCAGAAAATGAATGTAGTGACAATTTGCACTTCATGCTTGAAGCATGACACCATAGCAAGTTTTCAACCAACTACATGTTGTTTGTTGCTTTGTAGTTGCCAAGAAACATTTCAACAACATCCTTGAATGTCTTCCATGTGATTTTCTCTCATCCCACTAGAAGTTCTTTGAATTGCCTGTCATTAATGACCTGTTTGATTTGTGGACCAACAAAAATGCCTTCCTTAATCTTGGTATCAGTTATTCTGACTTGAATTATGAATTGAAATAACAAATATAGATTATTTCAAAAAAATGGTGCATGATAGGAAATTTCATGGTGATTTTCATGATCAGCAGCCCAAAGTCTATAAGATACAGCCAAAAGTATTCAGGAAGCAAAATATTTAGTGTCCAGTGTTAGTGGTCTTTTAAAAAATGGAGTTTAAGAGGAAACAGAGGCAGAACAACTATTTGTCATTGGATTAAATACCTTGTTTTCAGACCTCTGGAGTTAAAAGTGATGCTGGAGTTGAATAATGGGCATTGCACAATCAATAATGACATTTTTGTGAGTTTTATGCCAAGTTAAAAGATATGAGTGCAAAGGAAAATCCTATTGAAAAGTCATGGGGTTGAATTTCCAGCCAGATATTCTAAGCTGTAAGAACTGCTGCAAGGTTGCTCTAGTATCAGTTATGATGGGTTTTAGCTGTAGAGTGACAGACTTCCGAAAGTGTGTGAGGGAATTTCAAGACCTTTTCATTATGCTTTTCTTTCCGAGTGTCAGGACGCTAGAGCAGGGATCCAATCACAGACCCAGTACTATGCACACAGTGATGTTAATTGAGTAACAAATCCCGAGCAGCAAACAAAGTCGGCATCAAAGTTCAGGCAGAGATCAAAACATCCAGAGGAATCCAAAAAACAGAATATAGAAACAGGCAGAGTCGATATTCAGACAGACAGAGTACAGATACAAATGCTGGAAAGACTCAGAAAAACTCACTGGCACAATCTGGCAACAAACAGGTGAACATACAAGACTGAAATACACAGCAATAAACAGAGAGACAGATGATAGGTGGAGCACAATGAGACACAGGTGGCAGCAATACAGGTAATAATGAGAAATAGATGAGAGACACAGCACTCAGTAATACAGGGCCGGAGTAGAGCAGGAGCACATGGCAGTACAAAACCACAGATCGACAGCTAGGGGGATACACACAAAAAGACAGAGTTCAACTGGAGGTACTGACACAAAGTATGTTTGTTTTCAGGTCCAAAGTGATTGCAAGGGGAAGGAGTTCAAGAAAGTGGTCTTGGGCAAACTGACTTGATGGAAATCAGGGGAGATTAGATCTACAGTGAGTTTTGGTCTCAACATTTATGGTGTCAGGTTAGTAGCAGAGGGTGAATTTGATAGAGTGTAGGATTAGCAGTTGAACAAGGCGACTGATGGGATGGGTGATTTTTAGTCAGAAGTGCATTGGGTTAGATTGCAAATTGCATAATGAGTAATTGCCCCAATCTCGATCATTTTATAACATTGCCCAATTTCAATGTTTTAAAAAACAGAAAATGCTGAGAAATCTCTGAAGGTCAGACAGCACCATCAGAAAGAGAAACTGTGGAAACATTGGAAAGTTCTGACTAAGAATCTCAGCCCTAAAATGTACAACAGTTTCTCTGTTCAGATGTCCGGTATCAGCAATGTTTTCTTTATTGTTTTCAATCAAAGTAAGAAATCAGTTTCCTGATTGGAATATGAAGCTCAAATTCTTTGTTAAACTACAGAGACTAGAAATGTCATCATCATAATTTTGAGATCATCCATTAAACCCCCTAAGAATCAATCCAAGATAAAAGGAATGCACAGGAGAAATATGGTTGAATTAATTTCTTCAGTTCATACTCTAGAGACAAGCTTTTGAACACAAAACCAATTGGAGCTAAGGTGATTTCTGCTCAAACAGATGTGCAGCATGTTCGAAAAAGAATCCATTGTGCCTTTAATAAGAGCCAACACAAGCAAACAAATAGTTTCAAGATATTCTGCAGGCAGCTGTTCCATAAATGCAAATGTAGCTGAAGAATTAAAACAACACTATGTCTGGGATGAAGAGCCACCACAATGAAACGGTAATTAATACAATAGTGGTTTAGAAAGGAGGTTGAACCAAGGCTACATTTCATGTAAATATAATTTCATAGATTTTTCCCAATACGAAATAGATAAAGATTGACTTTGGAAAGAGGCATCACTCTGTCCACAAATAGCAGTCTGATATTCCAGGGATCAGTTTAAGAGCAACAAAAGACAGACCAGTGCAGTTCTCATTGACTATTGTAACAAGACCTGCTTCTGGCTTGAATTGAGAGGTGCAGGGACATGATTTGTCAGTGAATATCAAATGCACCATATACCCTAACTTCTTCAGTGTATTTACAAAGTTTAATTATAATGGTTTAACTTTGATTAGTTCAATATAATTAATAATACAATTAAATGTAGAGAGGGTGAGGAATTTCAAACATGTGATGAAGTTAATTTTGTCCAGTTTTATTTTTCTTGTCATGAGGAAATGTCACATTGTCATTGCTGGATCTGTTTCAGTGGAATGAATTATATGAAATGCATCAAGCTTCAGTCAGGGAATACTTAGGGGATAGTGATGATAATTTCGTAAACTTTAAGTTAGATATAGAAAAGGAAAAGGAACAATACAAGTAAATCAAACGGAAGTGAATCTGGCCCAGGTAACCTGGAAGTAAAAGTTGACAGGCAGACCTGGAACAGATGGATGGCTTTAAAAGAAGGTTGAGGTATGATTGAGGCACATCCAAGAGGGCAAGTAAAGAACAAATAATTTCTCAGCTCTCTGACATAAAAGAAGGTACGGCAAAACAAAAGGCCGCATGTATTGTGTCAAGTTATAAATACTGTACCAGCAACCACCAAACTAATTACAAATAATAGAGGCAAAGAGAGTTTGTGACTGGAAAAAAAAACAAAAAACTTATTTCATGTTAAGATGGAATCCATTGAGGACAACATAAAACTTGGTCCTTCATGCTGAAGCCATTGGCGAGGTGTTTCTTTGCATTTGCTCTCAATAGGGAGGTGGGTGCATGCAAAGTAAAAGTGGATCCACTATCCAAAGGAAATAGTTGAGACTGTGTACATTAATCATTGATAGCAAAGTTAGAAAAGTTGGCTGAATTTAAAATACCTGTAGGTAAGTCAACAGCACTGGCTAAGGATCCATCCTAGAAGTTTGAGGGAAGTATTTGAAGTTCTGGGGCACTGACCATAATCTTCCAATTTGTTTGTAGAATAAGTGCAGTACCAGAGGACAGAAGAGTACCACATAGTTCCTCCTCGCTCAAAATAGTGTTGGGGGTGCGGGGAGGGTAAAACCAGCAATTACAGGCTAGTTAATTTAACTTCAGTGGTGGGAAAGCTTTTAGAAACAAGTTTAAAGAGAAGTTAGAAGAAAATGAATCAATTCTAGCAAGTAGAATGGATTTGTTAAGGACAAATCATGTTTAACTAATTTAATTTAAGATTTTTTGATGTGGCAAAAGACAAAGGTGATGAGCTTAATTTGTGAGCTTTCAAAAAGCCTTTGACAAGGTGTCATATCGAAGGCTTATAAGCAGAGTTTGAAACATATGATCTAAGCAGGTCATTTTGTTCAATAGTCAAGATTCAAGATTGTATTCTGATATTATGATAGGAATGATGTGATAATTTAATATTGTATCAAATTCTGTTTGCCACATTGAAAGAAGTATGTAAACATACTGAGGAGGGTCCAAAAGGATTTATGAGAATGGATCCTAGGATGAGGGACCACAGTTTCAAAACACAAAGAGACACTTTGGAGCAGAGAGGACTAATTAGAGATTTAACAGAAATATTTAAGATGAGGGGTCTAGACCAGTGTTTCCCAACCTTTTATTAGAACCTTTTAAAGCACTTTCGTACTTGCCAACATCCCCTTGAAGCACCTTCATACTTTCCAAAGCTACTCTTAGGCACAATATACTTTTTGTCACCCCCATAGAGTAAAAACATGTCTACCATATGCTCACAAACAAGAGAAAGTCTGCATATGCTAACATGAGCAAAATGACTGTTTTAATTTGTCTTTAAACCTAGTTTACACAATATCTGTGTGCTATACAGCAGCTTCAATATCAATGTGATCCTTGTGCTTGATGGTTTTTTGTAAGAGGTCAAATACCTTAAGTCCCCATATGTAACAATGTCCAAGTGGTTTCTGTTTTTTGTGAGTATGAGGTTTTCTGTACTGAAGTCTCTTTCAACAAGGTAGGAGGATGGAAATGCAATGAAGAGCAGTTTGGCTCTTCTCCAAACACCAGGAAACCTTTTAAGACAGTGTAGCCACGTACCACAAAAGCCGACAGTTTTGAAAAGCATTTTTGCTTCTTCATCATTCTGAGTTTGAATCATTTCTTCTTACAAGCTCTCTTCCTGTTCTTCCATCATGCAAAGAAATGGGTTAATTACCCAGACTGAAATTTTCAGATCAGTCAAATTCTTTTAGCTGTGAGATGTTGATGATGAATTACACAATGAATTGCAAACTAACTTGGAATTAAATTTTTTCATAAATGTCGGCAAACTAGCATAGTGACCTGTCATATATGGTACTCCAGGGGTCCCCAAACTTTTTTGCACCGTGGACCGGTTTAATATTGACAATATTCTTGCGGACCAGCCTAACTGGGGGGGGGGGGGGGGAGAGTGGTGTGGGGTGTTCAAGTAGGGTTAAGCTCACCTCAACATGTCTTTTACAGTTAGGGTTGCCAACTCTCTCACTCCTAAATAATAGACAAAAGTAGCAGTCAAATCCCAGGACACTTTACCCCAGGAAAGAATACCATGACCACGAAGCTTTGCGCGGGCACCTGTGTGTGCATGCGTGACATGCGCATGCGTGCCAATTTTTTTTCCCCCACAAATCGGTTTTGTCTTTATCTTCCTGACTATACTGTACATACATTATTTCTACTTTATATAGGCTGTGTACTTATCATATCATTCCTGCTTTTACTATATGTTAGTGTTATTTTAGGTTTTATGTGTTATTTGGTATGAGTTGTTAGGTTATTTTTTGGGTCTGGGAATGCTCAATATTTTTTCCCATATAAATTAATGGTAATTGCTTCTTCGCTTTACACCATTTCGGCACGAAAGGTTTCATAGGAACGCTCTACCTTAGCGGGGGAAATATGGGACAAACCAATTTAGCTCAATATACGGGATGTCCCAGCAATTACGGGACAGTTGGCAATCCTATGTTCAAGTTCAACAGTGGGCGTGACAGGGAATGAGGAAAGGTGCAGCTGACTCATATCGTTTCCTCGCAGCCCGGTAGCACATGCTTTGCAGCCCGGTGGTTGGGGACAGCTGTGGTACTCCATCTGTTGCACAAGAAACTGTGTTCCTAATTAGAATACATTTATCCTTAATATATATTTTGAGCTCATCATAGATTGACTTTCCATTGATATTTGTTGTTAACTTTTTACGAAAGAGTATCTCTTCATAAACTTCTTCCATTTTTGATAAACCGTACATATGCCATTAGCAATGCCTGATTGTCTCACACAGTTGACTCATCCAGTTGTATCCCAAATTCTGTTTTTTGTAGCTCTGTGCACAGTTGATACTCAATATTTTCACTTATTTCATCAATACAATGAGTTCTTACTCAGAGGAATTGATTTTAAAATATTGGTATCCATTTTGAGAACAGTGGTGAGCTCTTTTAATACAGCAGGCATTATTAATCTTTCACCAATTCAATTGTATGAGATTTTCCACACTTTGCCATCATTTTGTAAATGTTACAAGAAGCAATGAAACCACTGTCAAGGTCATTTTTAGCTTTTTGGCAAATAACTTAAGTGTGCAATGCTTTTCAAAGGCTTCTTTCATCTTCTGGAACTGAGTAGTACCATAAGTATCCTTTTAAGGGTGTCTTTTATGGAAGTGTTCCTGCAATCTCGATGGTTTCATGTCTTCATTAGACATCACAGTATTACAAATAAGACACATGCGGTGTCACAGATCTGATGGAAATGGAATAAAACCATTCTCCAGGTATGTAACATTGAATTGACAAACTGGGAATGCCTATCAGATGCTGACAATGGCCGCAAGTTGACACGGTTGGTCAGGTCTTGTGCCTCACGTTAAGTACCAATTACCACCCCCACCTCTCCAAGCATCTTGAGCAGCTCCTGACAAATTCTATTTCCCCTAGCATCCCCTTAGGATACGTAACCACCCCCTTGGGAATCACTGATCTAGACTTGTATAAAAGAAAGGGTTAGAGAATTAGGAGAGACCTGAGAAAATAAAACTTCTTTTCTTAGCCCATTTCTGCATTCTTGTCAACAAGTCAATGCATAAAAACATGCAGGCATGATCAGGACATAAAATTGTCTTTTTTTTTCAGACCAGGCATCAGAATGGGTAAGAAATGTGATCTAAATTACTGTCCGTGGAATGATTATTGGTGTTAGATGGGTGATTTGAGTATCTCAGAAACTGTTGGTCTCCAGGGATTTTCATGCACAACAGTCTCTAAAGTTTACAGATAATAGTGAGAAAAACAAAAATAAAACATCTATTGAACCCCAGTTCTGTGGGCAAAAATGACTTATTAATGAGAGAAATCAAAGGAGAATAGCCAGATTGATTCAAGCTGACAGGAAAGTGATGTTAACTCAAATAACCATGCAATACATTGGTGGTATGTGAAAGAGCATCTCTGAATGCACAACTTCCATCATCCTCAATGGGACCCTACCACCAAACACACCTTTACCTCACCCCCACTCTCTGCTTTCTGCAGGGATCACTCTCTTCATGATTTCTTGTCCATTCATCCCTCCCCACTACCCACCCACCTGGCATTTAACCCTGCAAGCAGCAGAAGTGCAACAACTGCTCATTCATCTCCTTCCTTTTCTCCATTCAGTCCTTCCAGATGAGGCAACACTTCACATGCGAATCTGTTGGGGTCATTTACTGTATCTGGTGGTCCTGGTACAGCCTCCTCTACAATGGTAAGACGCAATGTAGATTGGGGTCTGCTTTGTTGAGCACTTCAGTTCCATTCGCAAAAGGTGGAATTTCCTGGTGGCTAACCATTTCAATTCCTATCCCTACTCCCATTCCAACATGTTGGTCCATGGCCTCTTCTTCTGCTATGATGAGGCCACTGTCAAGTGGAGGAGCAACACCTCATATTCCGTCGAAGTACCCTCCAACCCTCCAAATTCCAGTAATTTTTCTCCTTCCCCTTCCCTCTTCTTTATTTTTTCTACTCTGGCCTCTTACCTCTTCTCCTCAACTGCTTATCACCAGCCCCCTCCACTGTCCCTTCTCCTATGCTTTCTTCCATGATCCACTCTCCTCTCCTATTAGTTTCCTTCTTCTCCAGCCCTTTGCCTTTTCCACCTATCACTTTCCAGATTCTTACTTCATCCTCCCTCCCCCACACACCTGGCTTCATCTACCACCTCCTAGCTTGTTCCCCTCCCCCTCCCCTCCACCTTCTCATTCTTCCCTCTTCCTTTCCAGTTCTGACGAAGGGCCTCAGCCCAAACGTCAACTGTTTATTCATGTCCATAGATGCTGCCCGACCTGCCGAGCTCCACCAGCATTTTGTGTGTTTTGCTCTGAATCTTGAAACGGTGCAAGGATTCATCTTTCACTATCTTCAACGAGACCCCACCACCAAACACATCAGTAGCAGCAGAAGACAACGAACATAGACTCAGTGGCCACATATAAGGTACAGGTGGTACCTAATAATGTGCCCACTGAGTGTATATCCTCAATGACCTACTGTATATTCACATGACTGTGTGGCACGTCATCTACTTTTACCCCCACAGGTAAGGAGGTTTTACAGACATGGCTGACTTTCATTGCAACTGGGACTTCATCTTCATTGACAGAAAAAAATATTTCTACTAGTACACCAGAATGTCACATTTCATTTCTGGGGCATAATTAAGGCTGGTTCTGACCTCAGTTCCTTTTGGGCAAAAGAAAATGTCACAAACATCATCAGGTGATTACACTTTCCCTTGAAATTACCTGTTGGCCTTGGGTGAAGATTAGGTAGGTGGTGGGGTAAGTGATCAAATCTGTGGAGATATATAGTAAGTTACAGTGCCCTGTAAAAGAATTCAGCTCTCAACACTTTTTTTTCCACATACATGAGCATTACAAATTGGGATTTTGTTCAATTTAACTGAGAATTTTTATTTGTGAATCACGTACTTTTTTCAGAACAGAGCCTAATAAAAACAGGGAAAATTGTAAAGCATGAAAAACTAAACATTTAAAAATTGAAATGTCAGCAGATAAAATGTATTCATCCCCTTTTGCTCAGCACTAAGTTGAACCACCTCTTACAGATATACAGCAAGTGGTCTTTTTGGAAAAGTCTCTATTAGCTTCACACAATGTCATGGAGCAAGGTTTGCTCTTTCCTCCATTGCTCAAGCTGTGCTAGGTTAATTAAGAAGCTGCGGTGGCCAGCAATTTTGAGGTCTTGTTGGAGAAGTTACTTTTGGTTATGGACAGGGCCACTTAGGGACACCAATTTTCTTCATTTGAAGCCATGCCATAGTTGCTCTGGCAGTGTGCTTTTGTCATTGTTGTGCTGAAAGACAAATTTCTTTCCCAGTTTAAGCTTTCTGGCAAAAAATTTTTGTCCACTTTTTCACAATAGAGTGCACTAAGCTCTGAGGTACATTCAGTGACTTTGAGATGGTCTTATACCCTTCCCCAAAGCTGTGCTTCTCTATTATTATTTCCTCGATTTTCCCTGAATACTCTTTTGTCTTCATTTTGGTTTGGTCTGTTGAAAATCTACCATACACTTGGACCTTACAAACAGAGGGGATATTTTTTTCTTATGAATTCATTGAGAACACAATCTACATCAACAAATTGGGTGAGCTGGTGAGATAGGAAAGTTAGTGTAGAATTATAAAGTGGATGATTACTTTTTCAGCCTCACAATTTTGGTTCTTAGTAAATTGTTGACAGGTTTTGGAATTTTTCTTTTGATTTGACATGATACACAATGTTTTGTAGATTAGCTCAAAAAATCATACTTCATTATATTTTTAATTTAGAAAATAAGACAGTAAATGTGAAAATAGTTATGAGGGCTACTTCTCAAGTAGCTTTATGTTTAGTATGCATTTATCTACCAGTCCAATGTGAATCTGTAAATATCCCAAATGTTTTCCTTTATATTTGGACTGGAGGTTCTGCAGATGTTGGAAATCTGGACAAATGCACACAAAACAATGAAACCCTTCATTAGGACTGGAAAGAATAAGTGCAGAAGCCAGAATAAAAAGGTGGTGGGTGGGAAGGAATGTGCACTGGTGGTGATAGGTGAATCCAGGTGAAAGGGGGAAACTGTGGAGAGAGGGGAGGGGATGATGTGAGAATCTAGGACGTGATAGGTGGAAGAGAAAGTTCAAGAAATTAACGTTGATGCCACGAGGTTGGAGACTACCAAGATGGAATATAGCTACTCTAGTCTGCGTCTGGCCTACCATGGCAGTAGATTGGGCTGAACAGACATGTCAGTATTGGAATGGGAAGTGGAATTAAAATGGCTGGTTACCTGGAGAACCTGGCTGTTATGACAGTTGCAACAATGATGTTCAATGAGGCAATCCCCCAGTCTGTGTTGTGTCTCATAGGTGTAGACCACCCTCTGGTTTCCTCCCTTCACCCCTCTACCTTCTTACCTTCTCCCTCTCACCTAAATTCAAAGTTCAAAAGTTCAATGTGAAATTTTATCAGAATACATATATGTCACCACATACAACCCTGAAATTCTCTTTCATGCAGGCATATTTAGCAAATTTATAGAACAGTAACTGTGAACAGGATCAATAAACAACAAACTGTGCAAATGCAAATATAAATAAATAGCAATAAATAATGAGAGCATGAAATAACAAGATAAAGAGTCATTAAGTGAGACCATCAATTGTGGGAACACTGGGAATAGAATGAGTGCAGTTATCCCCTTTTGTTCAAGAGTCTGATGGTTGAGAGGTAGTAGCTGACCTTAAACCTGGTGGTGGGAGATCTGAGGCACTTGTACCTTCTACCTGATGGCAGCAGCAAGAAAAGAGCATGGCCTGGGAGGTGAGGATCTTTGATGGTGGATGCTGCCTTTCCACGGCAACAGTTCATGTAGATGTGCTCAATGGTTGGGAGGGCTTTGCCCATGATGTATTGAGCTAAATCCACTACCTCTTGTGGAATTTTCAGCTCAAAGGCATTGGTGTTCCTATGCAGCCAGTCAGCCCACTTTCTACCACACATCTAAAGAAGTTTGTTAAGGTTTTTGAAGACATGCCAAATCTTCACAGACTCCTGAGGAAATAGAGGCACTGCCTTGCTTTCTTCACAATTATATTTATATGATGGGTTCAGGACAGGTCCTCTGAGGTCGGGTGACACCCAGGAATTTAAAGTTACTGACCCTTTCCACCTTTGATCCTCCAATGATTACTGGTTCATAGACCTCTGGTTTACTTCTCCTGAAGTCTACAATCAGGTCCTTGGTCTTGTTGACATTAAGTGAGAGGTTGTTGTTATTACACCATTCAGCCAGATTTTTCAATCTCCCTCCTGTGTGCTGATTCATCACCACTTTTGATACAGCCCACAACAGTGGTGTCATCAGTAAACTTGTATATGGTGTTAGAGCTGTACTTAGCCACACAGTCATAGGTGTAAGGCAGGTAGAGTAGGGGGTTAAGTACACATCCCTGCAGTGCTCCTGTGCTGATGGAGATGTCTTTGCCAATCCAAACTGACTGGGGTCTGCAAGTGAGAAAATGCAGGATCAAGGCCCAGGTCTTGGAGTTTACTGATTTGTTTTGAGGGGATAATGGTGTGAAATACTGAGCTGTAATTGCTGCAATTTCATAAAGGGTATCCTGATGTATGCATCTTTGCTGTCCAGATGAAGAGCAATGAGATGGCACGTGCTGAGGACCTGTTGTTATGGTGGGCAAACTGGAGCAGATGAAGTCTCCACTCAGGCAGGAGTTGATATGTTTTACCACCAACCTCTCAAAATACTTCATCACTGTGGATGTAAGTGCCACTGGGCGATAGTCATTGAGGCAGGTTACCACGTCTTCTTGGGCACAGGTATGATTGAAGCCTGCTTGAAGCAGGTGGGTACCACACACTACTGGAGCGAGAGGCTGAAGATATCCATGAACACACCAGCCAGTTGGTCAGCACAGGTTTTCAGTACTCAGCCAGATACTCAGTTTGGACTGGATACTTTCCTTGGATTCACTCAATTAGCTGCCAGCTCATGCTCCCCTTCCCACCCCAACCCTTTTATTCAGACTCTTGCCCTCTTTTTTCCCCCAGTAAACACAAAATAATCTGCAGATACCGGGATCAAAGCAAAAACAACTGATTTGCTGTGAGTGTTGCTCTTCTTTGCCAGTCCTGATGAAGGGTCTCAGCCCAAAATTTCAATAATTCATTTTCTTCCATAGATGCTGCCTGACAATGCTGAGTTGCTCATGCATTCCATGCGTGCCTTCTTCGTATGATGATTTAATAAATAGTATGCAATTTCAGATTGTCTATAATGAAAATGTAGTTTTAACATATTTCTTATCTTTAGCAAGCACAATTATGAAGTAACGGTTACAGCTGTTTACATTGATCTATTTTTAGTATTTAATGTCTTATTTGAATATTTCTCACATTGAGTCTCATGAAGATCACATCTGTGGTGTCGACAGTCATCTTTGCAGAGACACTGTTTTGTAAGTCTAAAATGATTATAGCAACACATCCTGACTTAATTTCTGTGAAATTAGACATTCTAAATTGACCTTTACCTTTGATTGCTTTTGTAAACTTGGTCCCACAGTTGATGTTTATTTATAACTTAAAACTCCAATGAATTTCCCATAAATAATTGTACAGAAGGTCATAATGATTTTTACTTAAATATTTTAAGATAATTATCCTTAATCTGAACATTATTCTCAGTGGTGGACTGGGTATTTCTGCAGGAAAATTCATTGTAATCTTTCAGTTATATCAAATGGCAGAGGTAATTGAAGGTTGCCCAGGAGCATTTACAAAAGCTTTGTGAATATAACCTTGCTCTCAGTTGTCATGATTTATAATACATTCTGGTTAAGGCATCAAAATTCTCTGAGTTCTTTGATAATGACCATATCTGTTGTCCCTATCTAGGAACTGCACTATTTGTAGTATTTCCTCAGAACAGTGAGGTGTGGCAAACCATTCAAGACACCAAGGCCACCCTTCTTCTAACGGGAAATTATACCAATAAACTCCTGGGCTTGAATTTTAACTGGCAAGGTTCCTCCTTTGATTAACTTCTTATCCATGTATCCTCTTCAGAATGCTCTGACCTTTTCCTTTTTCAAAGCTGGCATTCTGCAGTTTGTGCTAAATAGTGTGGCAATTCAAACAATATTTTTGCTTTAGTCTTCAATGAGGAGGATGCATTAATTTTCCAGTAATGTTCACAAGCCAAGTATTATTAAGATGAAGAACTAAAGGAAATCAGTATCAGTAAGAAAATAGTGCTGAAGAACATAGTGGCACTGAATGGTAATAAATCTTCAGGGCCTCACATATTGCTTCTCAGAGTACAAAAACCATGATTATTATTTTACTCACTAGCTATAGCCTGCTCAACCAAGATAAATTTATTCCTATTTTTGTAATTTGACTGTTAATCCTCAGTCTATGTCAGTATATTGCCCTTACTTACATGTCCTTTTATAGTCATTTTACAAAGACAGAACAGAAACGAACTCTTCCCATCTAGTTCCTACTCTCTTGATCACATCTACCAAAGATAAGTGAGTGGCGATACAGTTCAGGAGGTTGAGCAAAATAAAGGAGTTTACAACATGTGTTTAAATAATTGTAAAATCAGAAGTAACAAACCCAGGTGTTTGCTTTGACTTGGCTTAAATCCCACACAAAGAAAGCGACCGGAGCAGGATTTCTCCACTTAAATATTGCAATGGTACTTCTGTTTCTGTCACATAATGATGCTGAAAAAAGAATTCACTCCCTTATATCGAATCGCCTAGATTACTGCAGTGCACTTTTTACTGGCCTTCCAAAACGATTCATTGAAAGCTTCAACTCATTCAGAACGCTGCTGCTAGACTTTTAATTACAACCAAGGTGAGGGAGAATATCACACCCATCCTAGCTGCTCTGCATTGGATTCTGTATCTTTTAGAACTGATTTTAAAGTTCTCTTAGTTGTTTTTAAAGCTCTTAATAGTCTAGGACCAGAGTACATCACAGAATTATTTTTGTTTAATCATCCTGATCAAGCTCTCAGGTCTTCTTCCATCGGTCTCTTAAATTTAAACAACCCCCCTCAGAAGATTATTGGTAGGTTATCTTATTTGAACTACACTCCTAAACAGTGGAATTCAAAACCTAAAACTATAAGGAATGCAGACTCAGTCGATACTTTTAAAATCTATTTATTAAATCTTGCTCTTAAGTAACATCTTTTTGTCTTTTATTTTCATGTTTGCACTTTATCTCATTGTAAAGCACTTTGAAGTACATTGTCTATATGAAAACTGCACCATGGATAAGTTATTTTTATTGTAGTTGAGTAGTGTGGAAGAAGTGAGGCCTAGAGATGTATGATACTTAAGATAACAGGACAGAACAAAAGGGTAATTCGAAAGGTAATTGAAACTTTGTTTAGAATCTGTTTTCACTCTGACCCAAAATAAACACCTTGCATTCCAATTCCATTTATTTGTTCTTTCCCAATATTTAAGATCCTTACTTTTCACATCTATCTAATGTCACAGCCTCTGGATCAATTGGCACTTACAACAAAACTCAAAAAGCACTAAGAGGGCAGGCAGATTTGTTTCTATTACTGTAAGCTGGTCCTGGAGTGCAGCAAGGTGTTCAGTGTCTTTCCAATTGCCCTTTTATGCTTGTGACCACGGGCACTTACTTGGAGCATGTTTCTGCAGCTGGTGATATTAAGAATATTGCTATTTTCATACCTGGTGCATTTTCTCTTCATGCTAATCCTTGGTCCCTGCTGTTGCAATGATTCCGAAGTTGCGCTTGCCATTATAAATAAACAATTATGTTCCAACATAATAAACTGAAGGTTTTTATACTATGAACATTACACATATCCTGAGATTTCCTTTAGGGTGTTCAGAAAGGGGTTCCTTTAGAGGTTCTAAAAGAGATGCTCAAAGAGCTGTAGATGCATTAGGGGTAACCCTTCAAGAGTTCATTGATTCCGGCATGGTTCAGGAGGACTGGAAATTTACAAATATCACTCCACTCTTCAAAGGAGGGAGAGAGGCAGAAGAAAGGAAATTATAGGCCAGTTAGTCTAACCACAGATTTTGGAGTCGATTGTTGAAGATGTGATTTCAGGGTACTTAGAGGTACATAGTTAAAAAAAAAAGCCAAAGTTAGCAAGGTTTCCTAAAGGGAGAGTCTTGCCTGACAGATCTGTTGGAATTCTTTGAAGAAATAAAAACAGGAGATTCAGTGGATGTTGTGTACTTGGATCTCCTGAAGGCCTTTGACAAGCTGCCACACATGAGGCTGCTTAATCAGCCCATGATATTACAGGAAAGATACTAATATGGGTAGAGAATTGGCTGATTGGCAGGAGGCAAAGAGTGGGAATAAATGGACCCTTTTCTGGCTGGCTGCTGGTGAATAGTGCTGTTTCACAGGGGTCTGTATTGGGGCCGCTTCTTTTTACATTATATGTCAATGATTTGATGACAGAATTGATGGTATTGTGGCCAAGTTTGTGGATGATATGAAGGTAGCTGGAGGAGCATAGTTTTAAAGAAGCAGAGAGACTATAGAAGGACTTGGAGAGATTAGGAAAATGGATAAAGAAGTGACAGATGGAATACCATGTCGGGAAGTGTTTAGTCATGCACTTTGGAAGAAATAAAAGTATAGACTATTTTCTAAATGGAGAGAAAATTTTAAAATCTGAGGAGCAAAGGAACTTGGGAGTCTTCGTGCAGGATTCCCTAAAAGTTAATTTGCAGGTTGAGTTGGTGGTGTGGAAGGTAAATGCAATGTTAGCATTCATTAGATTAGATTAGATTATGAGGACATGCAGTCCTCTTTTATTGTCATTTAGTAATGCATGCATTAAGAAATGATACAATATTCCTCCAGTGTGACATCACAGAAACACAGGACAGACCAAGACTGAAAAACTGACAAAAACTACATAATTATAACATATAGTTACAACAGTGCAAATAATACCGTAACTTGATGAAGAACAAGCCATGAGCATGGCAAAAAGTTTGAAGTCTCTCGAAAGTCCCACATCTCACGTAGACAAGAGAAGGAAGAAAACTCTCCCTGCCATACCCGACCACAGTCCGACTCTGAGTCATCCGAAAACTTCGAGCTCCGACCAACCCTCCGACACCAAGCACCGAGCACCATTTCTGCTGAACGCTTCAACCTCAACCCCAGTCGCCAGCAGCAGGCAAAGCCGAGGATTTTGGGGCCTTCCCTCCGGAGATTCTCGATCGCACAGCAGCAGCGGCAGTGAACCGGCATTTCAGAAGTTAATCCAGATGTTCCTTCGTACTCTCATGGCTGTCTCCATCAAATCAGAATTGTGCACGGCGTCCTACTTTCAAATATGATATCATTTCACTGGAGAGACTATGCACGCTGCATCGCGCCATCATCTTCTCCTCCTCCTCATTTTGAATGGACAAGAATATAAAAACAAAGATGTAATGTTGAGCACTGGTGAGGCCTCATGGAGTATTGTGTGCAGTTTTGGGCCTTTTATCTAAATACAGGCATGCTGACCTTGAAAAGCGTTCAAGGGGGTTTCACAAAAATGATTCTGGCTTGAAAGTCTTGTCATATGAACAGTGTTTGATGGCTCTAGGTCACTACTCATTGGAATTCAGAAGATGAGGGGTGACCTCGTTGAAACTTATCCAATGTTGAAAGGCATCAATAGAGTGCATGTGGAGAGGATGTTTCTTATTATGGGGGAATCTAAGACCAGAGGACACAGCCTCTGAATAGAGGGACGTCCTTTTGGAAGGGAGAATGGGAGGAATTTCTTTAGCCATACAGTGGTGAATCTGTGAAATTCATTGCCACAGGCAGTTGTGGAGGCCAAATTCTTGGTATATTTAAAGCAGTTGATAAGCTTCTGAGTTGGCAGGGCATGAAGGTATAGGGAAAAAAGACTGAAGCTGAGAGGGAAAATTAATCAGATATGTTGAAATGGCGGAGCAGACTTGATGGGCCAAATGGCCTAATTCTGCTCGTATATATTATGTTCCTATGGCTTTAAGGTTCTGGAAAGTAAATTCACAGACTATAGTTCAGACTGGAATAGCACTTCAAAGCTGTAATGTCAAGAGAAAAATCTGATATTATGTTTTTAGAAATTAGTCATCACTAAAAAAATTCAAAGACATACTTGACCTAAATCTGTAATGCATTTGTTTTTGTATTTTAAGGTAGATTGTAAGCAACAGCAGCACCTAAATGGTTGCTTTAAAAAGCAGACAAGAAATGGTAGTGTTTGATTAAACTGAATGTGTGGACTGAAAAGCAGACTGCACATCTTCTCTTGTAGGCTGATTTGGATGATTACAGTTCATGTAGTTAGCTGACTCCACTCATTACTATTATATTAGATGGATATGAAAAGCAAGGATGACAAGGGAGTCATGGTAATGTAAAGTTTAGCACAGTCACTTTACTGCACGGGCGATCACCGATTGGGGTTTGATTTCCACTGTGGTCTGTAAGAAATTTGTACGGTCTCTCTGTGACAACGTGGGTTTCCTCCAGCATTCTAAAGACATAGAGGTTATGGTCATTAAGTTGTGGGCCCGCTATATCGCTATATTGACACTACAAGCATGGCAATGCTCGTAGGTTGCCCACAGCACAATCCTCACTGATCTGATTTGACACAAATGGTGTATGTCACTGTATGTGACAAATAAAGCTAATCTTAATCTTATTTTATTGTTCATCAACAGAGAGCTCAAAATTGTTACTTCCTAATTTAAAGCTGAAATTAGTTGCTCCTTTTGAAGATGACCTGCATTGTGGCTTTAACTGGAGTTGTGATTGTACGGAATGTGATTCTGACCTGGGAAACAGGGAGCTATGGGGCTGATGGGAGAGAACTGACTCCAGGAGGTCTTAGACAACAAAATGGAAAGAAATTTGTTCAAAATGCAATTGAAAAAAAAGGTAATTGCAGCAGTTTAGACACTAAGAACTATATATTTTCCAGAAGAGATTCAAGAAACACACATAAACGGCTAAGATCAAAAGTGAATGCACAATCAAATACCATGACCCACCAAGTATTTTACCAGCCACAGATACAGCTTAATAGATTATGAAGACACACAGTCCTCTTTTATTGTCATTTAGTAATGCATGCATTAAATGATACAATATTTCCTCCGGTGTGATATCACAAAACACAGGACAGACCAAGGCTGAAAAAAACTAACAAAATCACATAATTATAACATATAGTTACAAACAGTGCAGCAATACCATAAATTGATGAAGTCCATGAGCACAGTAAAAGTTCAAAGTCTCTCAAATGTCCCACATCTCACGCAGACGGAGAGAAGGAAGAAAAACTCTCCCTGCCATACCCGATCACGATCCGACTCTGAGTCATCCATAAACTTTGAGCTCTGATCAGCTCTCCGACACAGAGTACTGAGCGCCATCTCTATCAGAACGATTTGACCTCCTTCTCGGTCGCCAACAGTAGGCAAAGCCAGGGATTTTGAGGCCCTCCCTCCAAAAGATTCCCTACCACGCAGTAACGACAGCAGCAAACGAGCATTTCAGAAATTTTTCCAGATGTTCCTCTGTGCTTTCACGTCCCTTCTCCATCAAATCAGAATTGTCCACGGCCCCTATTTAACAGATACGACATCATTTTTCATCAGAGGGCTGCGCACGCACGGCGCGTTGCTTCTCTCTTCTCCCGCCTAATCCATGACTAGCAAACAAGTGTTCACCAGCAAATAATCAACCACTATTCATCAGTATTCCTGTTGCTTTAATGAATAGATTAGATTATTAGATTATGAGGACACACAGTCCTCTTTTATTGTCATTTAGTAATGCATGAATACATATTTCCACTGCAGTCCTGTGGGTTCTGATGAGGCAAAAGTGGCATATCAACTCTGCTGGAAGTATGCAGGAGCTACTTGATGGGGCTGAAGGGATGAAAAGAGTGGAGGTTACTTTGCAAGGTGAACCACTTCTTTCAGTGGATATATTCCGTTTTTGTGTGCTCCTTACAAATGGCTCCTTAAGGTTGTTATAGTCAGGGGTGATAATGGGGACAAGCTCCCATTACCTATTAAATTCTCCCAATAGCATGTGGATTAAGTCCAGCTTTTGGCTCTCACGTGTGGCATAGCTACTAAGACTGACAGAACTAATTCTACTGACAGGAGAAGAGGCAAAGACGAGTTACTAGTGCCTTAAAACCAGTTGCTTTGGGCTGATAGGGCTTATCTGTCATGGATGGCAGCTCATTCAGGAGGAGGAATTCTCTGATCTCAAACCTTCGCTGCCTTGTAGTCTTATCCACTTATGAGCAAGGCTTCCGGAGTAAACCAAGGGAAAAATCCAGAGCTGGAGTCCCTGAGGCAGTCCTACAATGAGTTCAACATTGACTGGCAACTCCTACGATGCTGCTGGTACCAAACTGTATTGATCTCTGCTCTTCCTTTGGATTCATCAGATGCGTGGAGCTGGGGAGCTTTCTCTCCATATCGTACTGCCCAGGCTTGCATATCTAGACAGCTAGTACGCAACATCCATGGTTGACTGTGACTGATGGAGGCCTCGCCTAGATACTCCCAGTAAGAGTGGACATGGGCCAGGCATTGCCATGAGATTGTAATGATGTTTCAAAGATTTTCTGAAAGCATCTCCAAATGATACTGCGTACACCTTTTACTATCTTGTGGTGATGGAACACAAAGTATTGCTTCTCAGAAGACTAAATCAAGAAATCAACTGGACCTTCACTGCGCAATACAGTCTCTTGTGAAAAAAAACTTGCAAATGACATTGGCATACCAAATCTGAGAATGGACTTCCAAGGCCCTTGGATAGATTCACATCACTGCAAAAATCACCCAAGCTGACCACTGATTGCCTGCAGATGGACATCATTAAAATATTTGTACAAGTGCTTTTCAAAAACTTCTACATAACCACAATTAACAATAGCAATATCTCCATGATATGCACAAACTAATAAGCAGGAAATGGCCTTGCTCTGAATTTCACTCATCACTTGACCCGGCAGTTACCATTGAAGACTTCAATATCCGCTACAAGTGCTTGGACTGCATATGTAACAAGCATGCAAATTTCTAAGAATCAACCTTAGCTTGTCAGAGTCCGAGCTGGTAACGGGGCCAAGCTCTTCCCACCTATTAAATGCTCCCAATGGCGTACACCTCAAATAGCATTCCCTGAAGGGCATTAGTAAACAAGATGGATTTTTATGACAATCCAGTTGTTTGATGATCAACATAACTAAACCTAGTTGCTTTATTTCCTAAATTCTATATTATTGGCTAAATTTAAAGTCCTCCATTGCTATGGTGTACTTGAACATTGAACTTTGGTCAGTAGATTTTTAGTCCTGGCCCTTGACTGTCCAAAAGACTTATAATAAATCTGCAAATCTACTCTTTCCCCTGTTCAAATCATAGATTTTGTTGATTCCAGGTCAGCACTCCTGTTCCCACCTGCTCATATTAAATCTATAACTTAGACAGCTGACATATATAATATGGTGCTACTAGTGATAAAGTAATTGCCTCAACTTAGCAGTTTTGCTTCAAAGTATATTTATAATTATAGTTGAAGACAAAATCAGTTTCAACAACTCATGTAATTGATAAACTTTCCAAGATACACAACTGAGAAATGATGCCATGTAATTGAGTGTACATTCATGCCAATTCCAAATTTCCAATCAGGTCAGATCCTCTACTTACCTTTGAAAGGTAGTTGCTTCCTTTTGGATCAAACGTAGCAGCTAATCTGGACACAGCAATCACCCAGAAACATTAATTAAATAAATAATATGATCCAATACACCACATTCTGGAGGAACTCAGCGGGTCAGGAAGCATCTATGGAAAGGAATGAAGAGTCCTGATGAAGGGTGTCTGCCTGAAACATCGACACTTTATTCCTTTCCATAGATACTGCCTAAGCTGCTGAGTTCCTCCAGCATTTTGTGAGAGTTACTCTGGATTTCCAGCACCAGCAGTATTTGTGGTGAATATGTATAAAGTTTTTAATTATTATTAATTGAAGGATAAATGTAACCCGTGACAAGAGAACTTAACTGTTATTTTTTTTCAAAAGTGCCATAAGGTGTCATAATGTTTACAAAAGGATTTTTTCCTTAAGTCCCTCACATATGATTTTACATCTCCAGCTCCTCATTCCGGATCCCTTAATTATAGAATACTATCTGATTTTGTTTAATGACCTTGTCCTTTCTTAGTTTTAAAAATATAAAATCTCCTCAGAAGAATTAGAAGACAAACCCTTTAATATTACATAATCATATTAATTGCTGACACAGTGGTTTCCTGACCATTAAAAGAAGCTGTCATTGTTTATCATAGTTCAGGACCAAGACTACAATCTGGTTAAATAAATAACCAGTGACCAGCAACTATTACTGAAAATTTATCCGGTCAGTCAAAAATCTGAAAAATAGAAAATTATAAACAGAAAGCAAATGACAATAAATTTGAAAACCACTGTTGGAAATGCAATACAGAGAGTAATTGATTTTCTTCAAGAGTGTAATTGCAAATCATTAAACAAAAAGAAAGTTGTTTACTTCGGTAATCAAACTACATTTCAATTGATAAATCCAACTTTCATTATAGCTAGAAGAAATTGTATCAATTGAAAGATAGTTTGAAAAAAAAATGCTAGTTTTGGCATTGCATACAAGTTGAGTGAAATAAGTCGGACAAATGGCAATGCTCTTGGCAGTATGGAGAAATAGAGGGAATCTGGGAGCCACGGCCGTGCGCAAATTGATAGGGTTGATAAGAAGGCTATGTTGGCCTTCATTAGTCATGGGATTGAGTTCAAGAGCCCCAAGGTAACGTTGCAGCTCTGTAAAACTCTGGTTTGACCACACTTAGAATCTTATGTTCAGTTCTGGTCACCTCATTAAAGGAAAGATGTGGAAGCTTTAGAGAGGATACCGATGAGATTTACAACGATGCTATTTGGACTACAGGGCAAGTCTAATGAAGATAGGCTGAGTGAGTTAGAGCTTTTCTCTTTGGAGCAAAGGACAAGAAGAGGTGTATAAGATGAGGCATAGATATTTTCCTCAGGGCAGAAATGGCCAATACAAGGGGGCATAATTTTAAGGTGGTTAGAATTTTTGTGCAGGGGGGTGTCAGAGGTAAGTTGTTTTTTTTTATAAACACAGACAGTAGTAGGTACATTGAACACCTTCTCAGGGTGATTGAAGGCAGATAAATTAGGGACACTTAAGAAATTTCTAAGGAACATTTAAAAAAAATTAGTTTAAGATGGCACCACAGAACACATGCAACAGCTCACTGGTGGTTCAAAAGGCAAGAAATTTGACTAAAAGCATCACTAATGAAACCTTTTCTGAAGTAAATTGTGATACATCACTGCAAACAATGAAGAGGCGAGTGAAGGTGAATTTGAGGGATAAACTACGCTAGTACGTTGCAGAATCGGCATAGATGAAGTGAGTCGTTTGGAAAGAAGAAATTGAGGCAGAGGTGTTTCGATGCCCGTACAACTGGATCGCTTTTGGCACCTTGCTGATTTGAAGAAATCAAGAGCGGCTTTAGGCTATGCAGTGAAAGCTGTGCCCGGAGTAATTCTCTGGGTGGCATGGTCTAGGTCCAGTGCATTTTGTTGCAAAGGTACCCGGTTCCCAGTATGAGGTATGATATACTGTTTGGACAATTTATACACCGGCACAGATATACTGGAAAGGCAGAGTGCTGGGATTTGCTCACTCTCCCGCATGTTCATTTCTCTCTCCATGGCACTAAGGCTATGAAGACTACCTCCCAGCTGCTGCGTTCCGGGCCCGCTAGTATGATGGACTGATACTGAGACTTTGGGCCTACTCTGGGCTGCTCCGGGGTTCGGATCTAAGGACACATTTTGGTTCTGAATGTTGTCGCTCACTTCTATTGTTTGTGTGATTTGTGGTATTTTCCCCCCTTTCTCTGTGCATCAGGTGTTGGTCTTATATTTTTTTTTAATTGGACTCTTTTGGGTTTCTTACTTTGTGGCTGCCTGTAAACAAACAAATCTCAAGGTTGTATAATTTATTCATTCTTTGATAATAAATGTACATTGAAACTTTTAGATAGGTATGTGGCTGATAGAAAAATTGAGGGCCATGTAGGAGGGAAGAGTTAGATTGACCAATATGTCCTTCTTTGTGTTCCTGCAGTCACATTGTCTACTGAGCAGCATTACCTGGCGAAAAGATGCAGCCTTAATGAATGTACTGTAGAGCATACACAAAAAATCAGCACCCAAATTACAACACACCAAAAACATGCTTTTATTTTAGTTCAGCCCACACTGTTGTGTTATTAATGTGGCCAGGCTAATTTTCAGCAGGAAAGCTAACTCGTTATGTGGTCGATATCAGCCCGGACGAGCAACAGAAGTGTTTAAAAGAAACTTAAATGAAGTGGCTACTTTATGAGGTACATCTACTCGTTAATGCAAATAAGTAATCAGCCAAACACATGGCAAGCAATTCAATGCATAAAAGCATGCAGACGTGGTCAGGAGATTCGATTGGTGTTTAGAATAAACATCAGAATGGGGAAGAAATGTGATCTAAATGACTTTGACAGTGGAATGATCGTTGGTGTCTTACAGGGTGATTTGAGTATCTCAGAAACTGCAGATCTCCTGCGATTTTCATGCACAAGTCTCGAGTTTACAAAGAAAGGTGCAAAAAAACAAACATCTGGTGAGCAGCAGTTTTGTGGGCAAAAACACCTTGTTAATGAGAGAGATCAGAGAGGAATGGTTTGAGCTGAGACAAAGGCAAAATTAACTCAACTAACCACGCATTACAACAGTGGTGTGCAAAAGAGCATCTCTAAACAAACAACGCATTGAACCTTGAAGTGGATGGGCTACAGCAGTAGAAAACCACGGACATACACTCAGCAGCCACTTTATTAGGGAAAGTAGACAGTGAGTGTACTTCAATGTAATGCCAGCAGCAGTCCCACTCATCCTGTTCCACCTTGCTCCATCCCAATTCTGTTACTCCCCTCTTCCAATGACCAAGATCCCTGCCCTCTCAGTCACCTTGGGCCTAAAGTAACCATTCCCTGTATCCCTTGGCCCAATAACCTTTGATGCCTCTTCAGCAGAAGGTTTCACAGAGGTGCTGCTTTAGTTACATGCAGCTTCAGTGGTTTGTGATCATTGAACATTGCCGTGCAATATTGTGGGCACCTCAACTCTATCTTGTTAGTCTTGACGATCGCTTCTTGGGCACTCTTACTGAGGATTTTAAAGTGTTTTCCATGTGGTTTAATAATATAATTTGCAATGGATAAATGTGGGCTTGGAAGAAAAATTAGCATTATGAGAGTGAATATAATCTGCGCTCAGTGGCTACTTTATTTAAAGAGTCTTGCTGATTTCAACAATGGGAACAACACTATAAATCTATGTTGGTGGCATGCTTTCAGATTCTGGATGGAACTACTCTATGATTATGACAGTAATCTGCAATAATTATTCCATTTGTTGTTGATGTGTTCATAGGAACACTGCATTACTGTTATCCCAGCATCCAGCAACAGAGAGGCACTTTTATACATTCCCTGGAGTTTGTCAATTGTGCCAGCTTTGTCTATTCACCAAACCACAAAATTCATTTTAATAGAATGCACTTTCAAGCTTCAATGTTGAAGTGCTTTGTGATGATAAGCATGATTCTCTCTGTATAGACCATTATTCTGGCTCCATGACTAATTGATTACAGGAGTCTTAGAGGTATATGAAATGAAAAATGACTGACTACTGACTGCTAGAAAGGTTACTGACAGTATTGTCTTTGATATTTCCACATTGTACATAGTCCATTTGCAGGAGATAAAATTCATTGTATGAAGAAATAAAAGAGGGAAAAAGTATGAATTAAATGAAAGTGAAGTCATGGGACGTTCATTATGCAGCATAGGAAATATTGAAAGGCAAGGAATATCTCACGTACTAATCCCTTGCAAGCAGATCTGAACATTTCCCAAGCCACATTGCCATTATTAAAATATTCAACAAATTCTGAAAATAATAAATTGGCACTTCCATTGTATTCTGGATAATGAACGACCAGACGGGCAGACCACACTTCATTTGGCTTCAAAGCCGTATGTCAAACATGGCTATAAGCAGCACTGGGACCTGTATTCGCTCCCTTCCTTTTCAAACTGTATACTTTGGACTTTAGATACAACACTGAGTCATGTCATCTGCAGAAATTCTCCGATGACTCAGCAATAGTTGATTGTATAGAGAGAGGATGTGGAGGACTTTGTCAAATGGTGCAAACTGACTCATCTGCAGCTTAGTATCAGTGAGACAAAGGAGATGGTGATGGGTTTTAGGAAGACTAAGCCTGCACTGCTCCCTGTTACTATCGATGGTGAATACGTAGATGTGGTGAGGACCTACAAGTACCTGGGGGTGCACCTGGATGACAGATTTAAGTGGAGCATCAACACAGAGGCTGTGCACAAGAAGGGCCAGAGTCACCTCTACTTCTTGAGGAGACTGAAGTCCTTTGGAATATACAAACCTCTCCTTCACATGTTCTACCAGTCTGTTGTCACCAGTACAATTTTCTGTGTTGGTGCAGTGGCATCAACATGGGTGATGCCAACAGGCTCAACAAACTGATTAGAAAGACTGGTTCAGTTATAGGAGTCAGACTGGACACACTGGAGGCTGTGATAGAACAAAGGACCCTATGGAAAATCCTGGTAATTGTGAACAATGTTTCTCACCCTCTGTATGCCACCTTGGCTGAACAGAGGAGCATTTTTAGTAACAGATTAAGACAACCATGCTGCTCTGAAGAATGCAATATGAGGCCAATTCTTACACTCAACCATTAGGCTTTATAGTGAGTCAACCTATAACCAGGGAAGTGATGACCCTCTCCCGTTACACTGTTCAAGGTAATTAATTTTTTATTCTTTATTCTCTCCTAATATTTGTATACCTGCACACTTATAATGCTACTGTGACACTAATTTTCTTTGGGATCAATATCTAACTATCCAGATAATTATCTTAATAAGTTCTTGACAATCTCAGTTTCGTGGATGAAAATTCTGTTGACATTTTGTGATCAGTACAATTCCTTACGAAAAGCCATAGTGTATGATTGGTATCCATTGGCATTATTTCTTCAGAATAAATTATTAACAACTAAAAAGCAGTAAATATAGTGTAATGAGCTCTTTGGGTCTGTGTGGGAAGCCAGGGAGCATGGGACACCAAGGTCCGTGGAGTATCTGAATTGGTTAATTGTTTTTAATAAGAGTTATTAATTATTTAGAGTTCCTTGAGTTTTTTTTCAAGTGACTATCTCTTTGTAATACAGTCTCCTGGTGCTTTCTGATAAAACTTGTTAAGCTTGGGGATTCTGTGTTACTTGTATTATTTAAGCGGATGCCCGATTAGCATTGAATACAGGGTCTTAGTTTTGAGAATGCTACATTTCATAGAGCTGCTTGACTGAATATTCAATGTTCTGTTGGAGTTCTTATGAATGAACTTTAGTTGCCATCTCTACATCAGAATCTGTCTTTCCTCGCACTTGGGTTCCGACATTGCCAGAGCACATTGTGACACATAGTGCTTTAAGACTTAATGCAGCCAGTGGGAAATGATAGACTCTTTTCAGTTAAAAATAGTCAATAGGGGAAGTGCCAGTTTCAAAAGGTAAAACTATAACTGGATAATGTAGTAAAAGCTCTTTAAGGTAGAAATGTTTCAGCTACAGTGTAGATCGATTTTCATGAGGGCAAAGCTCCAGCAACCCAGATTAGACCTTGACCTCTGATATTGTCTGTATGGGCCCAGTGACTGCATGAGTTTCCTCTGGGTGCTTCCATATCACAAATACTTGCAAAGTAATCAGCCAGTATAAGCTATACCTTGTGTATAAGTGAATAGTAGAAAATGGGGAGAGTTGGTGGGAATGTGGGAAATATATACAGTATGTGTTGTTAGTGCAGGATTGGTGTAAACCAGGGGTTCCCAACCTGGGGTCCATAGGCTTCTTGGTTAACGGTAAGGATCCATGGCATAGTATATGTTGGGAGGCCCTGGTGTAAATGAACATTTGATGGAAGTGCATACTTCCTGGGCTGAAGGGCCTGTGCCTGTACTGTATGACTTCATGACTTTAAGAGTAAGGAAATTAAAATCAGTGCTCCACAAGTGACCAAAAAGAGTGAAGTACAGCAGCAAAAAAAGGAAACAATGTCACGCCAGACTATTGACACATGAGAACTCGGCTGATTACAAAAAATGCAGGGAGAATAGAGAAACAGAGCATGAGAAAAATGCCAACGGCAAATACAAGAGGAATTCAAAAATATTCCTTGGATATTTGAACAGGGAAGCAGTTGTGAGACGAGAAGTGAGGCTGACCTGAGACCAAACTGGAAATTTATTGACTAAGCCGGAGGGCACAGCTAAGGTACCAAATGAATACTTTACATCACTAAGGAAGGAAATGTCAGTAAAGGACAATGTAATTGAGATTCTGAATTGAAGAAAAATTGATTAGGAAAGGACAGTAGAAAGGCTAGGTGCACAAAATATTATGAGTCAAAAATTGCCTTTGTACTTGGAAACAGTAGTAATGGAAGATTATTTTTCAGACTGGATGGAAATATACAGTTCATTCCCCAAGGGTTGGTCTTGAAACCACTTTTTATATACAAGTGATGTGGACTTAGCGTATAGGGCACTGTTTTCTAATATGCAGATAACTCAAAGCCTGGTAGTGTAGTAGACTGAGGTAGATAGTGGGAGATATAATCAGATGATGGTATGAGCAGCTGAAACGTAATACTGAGAAGCATAAACTTATGTTTCAAGAGGAAGGAAGAGGCAAGGAAATTAAACTAAATGATACATTTTTAAAACATGCACAGAGCAGGGAAACCTTGGGGCATGTGTGTTTAGTTTGTAAAAATAACAAAAGAGGCGAATAAAGCATATGGATCTTTGTCTTTATAAACAGGGTCATAGCGTACAAGAGCAATGAAATCATGATAAACCTTTAGAAAAATGATTTTCATAATTCACAACACTGCTTTGAGTATTGTGTACAGCGATGGACAGAATAAAGGAAGGTTTAGAGAGGGTGCAAAATTATCTCCCAAGTGATTTTGGCAATGGTAGACTGGAGAAGCAGGGACTGTTCCTTTTGAAATATAGGTGATGGCAGTAAGATCAGAATCAGAATTGGATTTATTATCTCTGACATATACCATGAAACTTGTTCTGTGGCAGCTGGACAGTGTAAAACATTAAAAACTAAGTTACAATAAAAATAAAATAAATAAATAGGGCAAATAGGAATACTGAGGTAGTGTTCATGGGTTCATGACCATTCAGTAATCTAATGTTGAGCGTGTGCCTTCAGGCTGTTGTACCTCCTCCCTGATAGTCGTAATGAGAAGAAGCCTCGTACCAGATGAAACATACAGCCATGGTAGATGGAGAAACTGCTCCCAATAAGACGTAGGAACAGATTTAGGCCATTCAGCCCATCAAGTCTGCTCCAACATTCCATCATGGTTGATCATGGATCCCACTCAACACCATACACCTGCCTTCGACATATCCTTTGATGTCCTGACCAATCAAGAAACAATCAACTTCTACCTTAAATCAACCTACGGACATGACCTCAACTGCAATTCTGTGGCAGAGCATTCCACAGATTTCCTCCTCCGTCTGAAAGCATTCCTCCTTACCTCTGTTCTAAAGGGTCTTCCCTCAACTTTGTAGCTGTGCCCTCTAGTTCTGGATACACCCACCATAGGAAACAACCTCTTCACATCTACCCTTTCTAGTCCTTTCAACATTCAGTAGGTTTCAATGAGATTCCCCCCACATTCTTCTAAATTTCAGTGAGCACAGGCCCAAAGCTGCCAAACACTCCTATGTTAACCTCTTCATTCCCAGAATCATCCTCATGAACATCCTCTGGACTGCCTCTAATGACAAAACGTCTTTTCTGAGATATGGGCCCAAAACCGATGACAATACTCCAAGTGCAGCCTGACTAGTAACTTATAAAGGCTCAGCACCATCTCCTTGCTTTTATATTTTATTCCCCTTGAAATAAACACCAACATTGCATTTGCTTTCTTTACCACAGACTCACCCTGTAAATTAACTTTGAGAGTCTTGCACGAGGACACTCAAGTCCCTCTGCACCTCTGGGTTTGAACTTTCTCTGTTTTCAGACAATTGTCCGCACTAATTTTCCTTTTATCAAAATACATTATCATAGATTCCAACACTTTCTATACCACTGAGATTAGTCTAACTGGCCCATAATTTCCTTTCTTTTGCATTCCTCCCTTCTTAGAGAGTGGAGTGATATTTGCAATCTTCCAATCGTCCGGGACCACGTCAGAATCAAGTGAATCTTGAAAATTCATGACCAATGCATCTGCTATCTCTTCAGCAACCTTTCTCAGGACTCTGGCCCAGGTGACATATCCACCTTAAGAACTTTGAGTTTGCCTGTCACTTTTTCCTTTGTAATAGCAATGTCACTCACTCATGTTCCTTGACACCCACAGACCTCTGGCACACTGCTAGCGTCTTCCACAGTGAAGACAGTACCCAATAATTTCATCTGCCATTTCTTTGCCCCCCATTGCTCCCTCACCAGCATCATTTTCCAGTGGTCTAATATCAACTCTCACCTACCTTTTACTGGTTATAGAACAAAAACATCAGGTATCCAGCTTTACCCTCATATTTAATCTTTGCCCTTCTTATAGCCTTTCCAGTTGCCTTTTGTTGGAGTTTAAAAGCTTCCCAATCACTTTTGCTACCATATATGCCCTTTCCTTGATTTTTATGCAGTCTTTATCAACCTTTGTCAACCACAGTTGCCTACCTCTGCCATTTGAGAACTTCCTTTTCTGTGGGACTTATCTATCCTGCACCTTGTGAACTATTCCCAGAAACTTCAGCTTTCTCTGCTCTTGCTGTCATCCCCATCAGTATTCTCCTCCAATCCACCAGGGCAAGCTCCTCTCTCATGCCTCTAATTCCCTATATTCCATTGTGATACTGATACATATAACTTAGGCTTCACCCTCTCAAATTGCAGTATGAATTCAATCATATTATGATCACTGCCTCCTTTATATTTAGCTCCCTAATAAGATCTAGGTTATTACGCCTTTTCCCGAATAGGCTCAAGCAATAGTGAAAAGGTCAATAACTAATGGATTAGAATGGTGAACCAAAGGACAAAAAAAAAAAAAAATGAAGAATTTTAATTTACATGATAAGAGGCTGGGCTATAGAGCCAAGACTGGCAGCAGAGACAGATCCACTTTGGCGCTCAGAATGGAGTTAATTAATTATCTGTAGGGAAAGAATTTGTAGGATTTTGAGATGAGGGTGGGTAATGGGAACCAGCCTTCTCTTATATATAGTAAAAGTGGTATATAGAAAGTCAGAATATCCTCCTTGTGCTGTAACTATTCTGTGCTGCTGTCAGAATACTTCAACCCCCATGGCACCGATGCACACCCTCCAAATCTAGGAACTGGTGATGTACCAGGGGTGATTGATAAGTTCGTGGCCTAAGGTAGAATGAGTCAATTTTAGAAAACCTAGCACACTTATTTTTCAACATAGTCCCCTCCTACATTTACACACATAGTCCAGCGGTCATGGAGCATACAGACCTTGGACCTCCAGAAAGATTCCACAGCAGGGGTGATTTATAAGTTCATGGCCTAAGCTAGGAGATGAGTTATACAGCTCTTGTTACGTGCACATGCGGTTCGACTCTGAGTGATTATGCAGAAAGTTTGAAGTAATAATTCATCTCCTTCTACCTTAGGCCACAAACTTATCAATTACCACTCCTGTGGACACTTCCTGGAGGTCCAAGATCCGTACACTCCACGACCGCTGGACTAAGTGTGTAAATGTAGGAGGGGGTTATGTTGAAAAATAAATGTATTAGGTTTTCTAAAATTGACTCCTTCTACCTTTGCCCATGAACTTATTAATCACCCCTCATATTGTTTAAGAAATTGGTACAGTTTTCTGATGGTTAAATTATGGGACTTGCATCAAGATGGCTATGTCAGTGAATTAGATGGATACTTTTATTGATTGCAAAGGAAATTACAGTGTCACAGTAGCATTACAAGTGCACAGGTATACAAATGTTAAAAGAGAAGCAAGAAGGAATTAAAAAAAAGTTACCTCTAACAGCCTAACAGGAGGTGGTCATCACTACCCCAGCTATAGGTTGACTCATTGTAAAGCCTAATGGCCGAGGGGAAGAATGACCTCATATAGCATTCTTTGGAACAGCGAAGTTGTCTTGATCTGTTACTAAAAGTGATCCTCTGTTCAACCAAGGTGGCATGCAGAGGATGAGAAATATTGTCCAGAATTGCCAGCGTTTTCTGTAGGGTCCTTTGTTCTACAACAGCCTCCAGTGTATCCAGTTTGACTCCTATAATAGAGCCAGCTTTTCTAATCAGTTTATTGAGCCTGTTGGCATCACCCACATTGGAGCCAGTGCACCACCACATAGAAAATTGTACTCGTGACAACAGACTGGTGAAGGAGAGGCCTGCATACTCTAAAGGACCTCAGTCTCCTCAGGGAGTAGAGGTGAATTTGGTCCTTATTGTACACAGCCCCGGTGTTGGCACTCCACTCAAGTCTATCATCCAAGTGCATCCCCAGGTAATGGTAGGTCCTCACTACATCCATGTCCTTACCATCAATAGTAACAGGGAGCAGAGCAGGCTTATTCTTCCTAAAGTCCATCACTACCTCCTTTGTCTTACCGATGTTGAGCTGCAGATGTTTCAGGGCCACAAGTTAAAAATTCACCTGGAAATAAGGGGTAAAAAGCTAGCTTCATTAATGACAAACACAAGAAATCCTGCAGATGCCAGAAACACAGAGCAACATGCACCACTGCTGGAGGAACCAGATTGCTCTTATATACAGTAAAACAGGTATGTAGAAAGTCAGAATGTTTTCTTTGTGCTGAAACTATTGTGATGCTGTTAGAATATTCCAACTCCCATATCAGGGAGCAGCTATGGAAATGAATAAACGATCAACATTTTGGGCTGCAACCTTTCACCAGGACTGGAGAAACAGTTAATCAAACGCAGGTACCTGAGATCTGACCTGCTGAGTTCCTCCAGCATTTTGTGTGTATTGTTAAGTAATCACAGTCAAGAAAGCACAAGATCGCTGTAAAGCTCTATCTGATACATTAAAGAGGAAATTTGCCCATTCTTACCTCATTTGATTCATATATAATTCCACCTCCCCACCACTGTCAACCAATTCTTTGTCTCTTGACCAACACACAAAAATTGCTGGTGAACACAGCAGACCAGGCATCATCTATAGGAAGAGGTACAGTCGACATTTCAGGCCGAGACCCTTGGGTCTACAGATGCTGCCTGGCCTGCTGCGTTCACCAGCAATTTTTGTGTGTGTTGTTGAAAATTCCAGCACCTGCAGAATTCCTCATGTTTGCTTTGACTCTGGACTCAGTTCAGAGATGAACAATAAATTCTAGTGATTCTGGTGTAAAGAATATTTATTTTACCATTTGTTTGCAAAAAGGAAATAATAGTGCTAATACACTAGCCTGAACTGTTGAAAGTGTTCACCCAGATTGTTGTTTGCACTGAGTCTATAGCATTGTGCATTGCCCAACTGTGGAGGTTGCTTGTGTCATGCATTATACAACACAGGGACAATGTGATATGCATTAAACTTTGGAGAGGGTCAGTGCTGTGCATTGTCTGATCTGTGTGGAATGTTCAATCCCATTCGCAACTCTTCAGCAAATGAAGCTGTCCATGCCTGATTGCAGCAGCAGATCTATACCTTACTTAAGCAAGGACTGGTCAGTGATGCAATAACATTCATGCTGCTAAAGCACCAAGCAATGGTCACCTCCAATAAATCACAGCCTCATCATCTATCCCTGCATTCAATGCTGTTACAGTCATCAAGTCCTCCATCTGCAAAATCCTGGGATCACCAGTATCTCAAAAGGACCAACCATATAAAAACCATGACTACAAGAGCAAGTCAGAAACTTGGTATCATGCTATGAAACTAATATTCTGAATCCCCAAGGCCATTCCTCTATCAATGAAGCACAAGTCAGGAGAATTACAGGAAAGATTCCTCCGTAAGTAAAGCAGTAGCTGGTTGGCAGGAAGCAAAGACTGGGAATGAACAGAGCCTTTTCTAGCTGCCTTCCGGTGACTAGTGATGTTCTACATGTTCTGTGTTGGGACTGATTCTTTTTAAGTTATATGTCAATGATTTGAAAAATGGAATTGATGGCTTTGTTGCAAAGTTTGCAGGTAATATGAAGATAGGTGGAGGGGCACGTAGTTTTGAGGAAGTGGAGAGTCTACAGAAGGACTCAAAGATTAGGAGAATGGGCAAAGAAATGGCAGATGGATTATAATGTTGGGTAGTGTTCCTAAAGGTTAATTACTAGTTTGAGTCTTTGGTGAGGAAGTCAAATACGATTCAAGAGGACTTGAATATAAAAGCAAGAATGTAATGTTGAGATTTTATAAAGTACTGGTGAAGCCTCACTTGGAATATTGTGAACAGGTTTGGGACCCTTATTTTAGAAAGGATATGCTGACACTGGAGAGGGTTCAAAGGAGGTTCATGAAAATAATTCCAGAATTGAGTGGCTTGTCATATGAAAAGAGTTTGATGGCTCTGGGCCTGTATTCACTAGAATTCAGAAGAATGAGATGTGACCTTTTTGAAACCTATTGACTGGTGAAAAGCCTTGATAGAGTAGATGTAGACAGGATGTTTCATATGGTGGGAGAGTCTATGACCAGACAACACAGCCTCAGAATAGAGGGACATCATTTAAGACTGGAGATGAGGAAGAATTTCTTTAGCCAGAGAGGTGAATCTATGGAATTCTTTGCCACAGGCAGCTGTGGAGGCCAAGCCTTTATGTATATTTAAGGCAGAGGTTGATAGATTCTTGATTGGTTGGTCAGGACATGAGGGGATACAGGAGAAGGCAGGAGATTGGGGCGAGAGGAAAATTGGTTCAGCCATGATGAAATGATAGAGCAGACTCAATGGGCCAAATGGCTTAATTCTGCTCTGATATCTTTTGGTCTTATAGTCTAAGATAGTAGAATACTCTCTACTCACATGGATGAGTTTACTGCCAACAAGTTTCAAGGAAACCAATGCCACCCAGGAGATAGCACCCAACTTGATTGGTACGCTATACATTCATCCTTTCCTCTGCTGGGCAAAATAGCTGTTGTGTACATCATCTACAAAATGCACTGTTATTTACCGAGGCTTTTCTGAATGTGTTATCCAAAGCCACAACTCAGACCACAAAGGGCTGGAACATCAGATTTATGGGAAGACCATCACCTGCGGGTCCTCATCCAAGTCTCGCACAATGCAGATTTAAAAAATATATAACCACTCTTTCATCATCACTGAGTGTAAAACCAGGAACTCCCTGTTTTTGAGTACTTTATACCTTCACCTGGAGGACAGCAGAGTTTCAAGAAGGTAGCATGCTACTATCTTCTCAAAGGCAACTAGGGCAAACGGATCTCTTAAAAACTGTGGGATCAATTTTTCAGCATACTAAAGCAAAAAATGAGCTAGAGAATGTTAAAATATCTTGTAAGAAGTCCCCTCATCATAATGGTGTATTGGAAGCATGCCATGTTGTTTGGCCTGTATTTGGATGAAGAAGAAAGATATCCATGTCCCCAGTCACCTTCTCTCCATATCCCTTCATGCCCTAACTGAGAATCTATCACCCTCAGGCTTAAGTATACCCAATGGCCTGGCCCCCACAGCTGCCTGTAGCAGTGAAATCCTCAGATTCACCACTCGCTGGCAAAAGAAATTCCATCTCATCTCCAGTCTAAGTAGACGTCCCTCTATTCTGAATCTGTGCCTCCTGGTCTTGGACTCCCCCAGCACAGAAAACATCCACTGTATTGAGGCTTTTCAACATTTGACAGATTTCGATGAGGTCCCCCTTCATTCTTCTGAATTCCAGTGATTACAGGTACAGAGCCATCAATCTCTCATTCATTAACTCTTTCATTCCGGGAATCATTCTCATGAACCTCCTTTGACCATCTCCAATGTCAACACATTCTTTCTTAGACAAAAGGCCCAAAACTGCTCACAATACATCAAGTTATGCCTCAGCAGTGATTGATAAAGTCTCAATATTACATCCTCACTTGTATATTCGAGTCACCTCAAAATGAATGCTAATATCGTATTTGCCCATTCTCCTACTCTAAGTCCTTCTGTAACAAACAAGAGAAAATCTGCAAATGCTAGAAATCCAGAATGCTGGAGGAACTCAGTAGGCCAGGTAGCATCTATGGAAAAGAGTACAGTCTGAGACCTTTCATCAGGGCTTCATCAGAATGGATTAACATTCGCAATTTTCCACTCTCTGGAACCATGCCAGAATCCATTGATTCTTGAAAGATCATTACCAATTCCTCCAGCTTAATGCCTGTTGCTTTGAAGAATATTGAAACCATCCAGACAATATTTCTGTCTATTACAAATTAACAGTTCAACAGAAATGGCTTTAAAACCTTCATTTATCTTATTTATAAATTTTGGATGACTTTAAAGGCCAAAACTTCAAATATAATAGTTGAAGATGTTCATTCCCAAGGCAATTATTATGCTTCATTTTTTTTTTCTCAATTCTTGTCTGTTTAGGGTTCTTTCCTTAGAAAAATGTTTGCTCGCTCTTTTATCATGAAATTTTCTCCTAATAGCCAATCAGCCTTTTATTTAAGCATTCTTCTTGCTATGTACTATGTTGCTATGTTCTAGACTCTTAAAAAGATTTTTTAAAATAGTTAGAGATACAGCATATTTAGAGGCCCTTTTGGCCCAATGAACCTATGCTGACTAAATAACCTTTGAATCCGTACATCTTTGGAAAGTGGAAGAAAACTGGAGCACCCGGAGGAAATTCATGTAGTCACAGAGAGAATGGACAGACTCATTAAAGACAGATACAAGCAAAAATGGAATGGAGATGTGCAGGGCTATTCAGAGACAGTAACAGAAAACAGATACGTAGAAATTTTAAGCCTCTGAAAATTAAGGCCTCAGTTATGGTGAACATAACCTTCCAAGAGAGAAATTCCTGTCTGCCTCATGCAGCCCCCATCTACTGTAAAACAATAGAAAAAGAATTCTTATAATTATAATAAGTCTTAATCTTCTTGTAGGATGGTAGTGAATCTCTTCAATTCTCATCCCAAAGAATTGTGGAGACAAGATCATCGAAGTATCTGAAGAGGACCTTAAAGAGGTCATGAATTTGAGGGCAGTAGTGACACTGGAACAGAAGAAATGAAACCTTTGCAGATCAACCATGATCATATTAAAAGGCATATGTGAAGAGACTCATCATCATTATTATGTGTCATGTCATACGATGTGAGCAATTATAGTCTCCGTGATCATGATTGT
The DNA here is from genome assembly GCF_030028105.1 of Mobula birostris. Taxonomy (NCBI): domain Eukaryota; kingdom Metazoa; phylum Chordata; class Chondrichthyes; order Myliobatiformes; family Myliobatidae; genus Mobula; species Mobula birostris. Next base: position 30,266,153 of record NC_092386.1, read on the forward strand.
TCTTGGCAAACTTTTTTTTTTTAATTATATATAACAGAACTGGTTTGCCATTGCCTTCTTCTAGTGTCTTTATAAGATGGACAACCCCAGTCATTATCAATTGTCCAGAGGTTGTCTGCCTGGCATTAGTGGTTGCATTATCAGAACTTGTGGTAGGCACCAGCTGCTTCTCCACCTGCTTCCATGACTTTACATGATCCTGATCAGGGTGGCTAAGCAGGTACTACACCTTGCCCAATGGTGGCCTGCTGGCTAATGAAGGGAAGGAATGACTTAGCTTCTTTAGTAGAGATGCATCTCCACTTTGCCACCCTAAGAGGTGAAAAGACTAGTGACTCCTTATGCTCTTATATGTAAGATGCATTAGGGACTGCACTCGGCAGAGATGGTACTCGGTGCCAGAGGGCTGGTCGGAGGCTCGAAGTTTTCAGACAGACTCCGAGTCGGCTGCAGTTGGGTGCTTCCAGGCTGCTGCTTGGGAAGTTTGCAGCGCTGGAAGCTCATGGCAGGGAGAGTTTTTCCCTTCTACCATCTGCGTGAGATGTTGGGGCTATCGGGACTTTGAGACTTTTTTTTAAAAAAGCATGCCCATGGTCTGCTCTTATCAAATTATGGTATTGCTTTGCACTGTTGTAACTATATGTTATAATTATGTGGTTTTTGTCAGTTTTAGTCTCGGTCTGTCTTGTGTTTCTGTGATATCATACTGGAGGAACATTGTATTATTTTTTAATACATGCATTTCTAAATGACAATAAACGAGGGCTGAGTGTCCTCATAATCTAATCTAAAGCATAACCCAATTGGCAGCAATGATGTCTGTCCTCATGGGTACCCAGAGGAAGCACTGCAAATGCAGGACAGATGCCACCAATGCAAGCTATGCAAAAGCATCAGTGACAAGGTAAGTGAACCAAAGTCTTCATCTCTACTTGACTGATGTTATTTGAACAAATGAGGCCAAATGAGACCACAAAATGTTGCTGTTACCAAAGGATCTAAGCTTACCACTACATGAAACACAGAAGCTTAGTGTGGAGATACAGCAAGTAATTGAGAAGTTAATGAATTTTTGTTGTCTAGAAACAGGAGATGGAGAAGTTTTCATGTTGGTCAGTGGAGCTCTGGAGAGCCTGCATGTGGGATACTGAAGTTTGTTTTCATATTTAAGGATGGGCATATTTTCACTGGTTTAGTTCCTGGGGTGAGAGCCTTGACATCTGAAGGAAGTTTGAAATGATTGGATATATACTCCCTTGGAGTTTAGAAAAATAAGAGGTGAATTTATGGAAAGATTAAAGGTTCTGAGGAAGGCTGACAGAGAGGGTGCTGAGAGAATGTTTCCCCTAGTGGGGATATCGTGAATGAGCAGAGGTATGGTTTCAATAAACGGCTCTGCTTATAATGAGATGAAAAGCAATTTCTTCTTTCAGGCAGTCTTGACCCTTTGAAATTCTCTACTCCAGAGAGCTGTGGGAGGAGGATTCTTTGAATATATTCAAGATAGAAACTGACAGCTATTTAAAATACATGGAAGTCAAGTGGCATGGGAAGAGAGCAGGGAAGTGGTATTGAGATCAAGATTGGGTCAGCTATAATCTCACTGAACACCAGATCAGGCTTGATCTGGTTCATTTGCATGCCCAATAGCATATTCTGCAATAGGCACTTGACTCAGGTCTATCATGGTGAGCAACTGCAAGCAGAAGAAATAATTCAAGAATATTCACCAAGCCTCCCCCTAGGTACATAATGTAACAGCAATATCAGAATTGATAAGGAACATTTGTTACCAAAGAAAAGTTTTTGCTGTTTGATCAGAAGCTCATGGCAGTCTAGAGTAAGTTGTTGAATGAACACCTAACAATCTGCTTACCTATCCACTACATGAAGCCACTCCTGCCCTAAGCATGTCAAATTCTACTGGTTCTACGCTCTTCATCCTTTCATCTGGAATCAGCTTAATTAATAATTTGGGCACTGGGAAATGAAGTCTTAGTCAACTATTGGCCCTTTACAGGTGCTGCAGCTTCAGCATAAAGCTATGTGGAGGGAGAGATACAATAAAGAATGTATGCACTCCTAAGGGAATTTAACAGAGAATGTTTGGGTGTTTTCAAGAGCAACCGGACATAACAGCAGAATAAGGGGCTCATCATTTAAAACTGAAGTATGTGGAAGTTTCTTCTGAGTGTAGTGGACCTCTTCCCTAGAACTGTTTAAAATGGAGGTGAACAAACATTTAATTGGATGCGCTCCATTGGTTGGGGTTGACCATGGATGTTGTCTCCTAGTTGTCAGTCAATATAAAAACCAATATGCAGGCCAGGGCAGTACAATATGGAGAGAAAGTTGTTGCCCATGCAGCAGCCACCCCCCCCCCCCAATACAGTTGATGAATCCAAATGAACAGCAGACACCCATTGTCACAGGAGTTGCCGGTTAGCATTGAAATCAATGCAAGTCTGCCTTAGGGAGTCAGATTCTGGTTTTTTCCTCCGTGTTTACTCCTGAAATCTTCTGCATGAGTGGGTATAACCACAAGGAAGCAAAGTTTTGAGATCAGGGTTTTTTTTTTCCCCCCCTCCTAAATGAGCTACCAACCATGGCTGACAAACCCCATCTGCATGAAGCAACTGGTTTTAAGGCACCAACAAACAGCCTTTACCCTTTTTCCTACCAGTGGAAAACCTTCCCCGGGGTTAGTAGCTGAGCCACATGTGAAGGCCCGGAGCTGGACTTGATTGTCAGAGGCAATTTGAGACACCTACCATTGGGAGCATTTAATAGGTAGTGGGAGCTAACCCCACTACCACTCAACCCCAGCTACAACAATCTTAAGGAACAGTTTCTTAAATATTCCAAACGTTTAATAGATCAACAAATAGAGGCATCTGGGGAAATGGCAAAGAGTTAAGCTCATAACAATCACAGTAAATGCCAGGGCAGGCATGAAGCGCATGGAGGCCTTCCTGCTCCTATTCCTTTTTTGTTCTCAAGTTCTTGTGAAATGAATGGCTGGATTGACACCAAAGTCAGGAGAGCGGGAGGAAGGTAGCAGAGACAAAAAACTTTGGAAATGGAAGAGAGAAAGGAAAATCAAGACATATTGTATGAGAACCAGGAGAAAAACACAGAATGCAACTGCACAACTGAGGTAGAAGTTTATACTGCTAAGTTTACGCTGCGCCCAATACATTATATAATAGTATCTGTTGTTTTTTTTTAAATTAGAGTTATTAGATATTTGTGCTGAAGTTTAAGGAAAACGTGTGTTGGCTATAGGTGACATTAAGAAGATGGTAACCCAGAGTAAGGAATGTAGAGATAATTATGTTAATGCAACATTGAGAAAAACTGGAAAATCAATTGCTATTGCTGGAAATCCGAAATAAAAACAGCAAGCACTGAAAATACTCAGCAGTTTAGGCAAAACCTTTGGGAAAAAAAAAGTTTATGTTGAAGATCCAGGATGCTTCATCAGAACTTGGAAAGAGAGAAATTACTTTTCAGTATGAGAGCAGTTTGGGGGCAGGTGATAGGTGGAACAAGAATATCTTTGATAGGATGAGACCAACTAGATTGATGAGGGTGGTTAGTGTAGCAGTTAGAAGCATATCATGTATCCATTTCTGAATATCGTGATGTTCATTGTCTAATGAAATGCCCAACAGGCCAAACTACATGAAAAGAAAAAGTAAGCCAAAAAGAATGATAGGCCAGTTGTGTACATTGTCAATGCTAGACTCACAAACCAAGCACTCCACATTTCAAAATGGCAAGGGACTTCCTGCAGGACAGAGAAAAAACTTGAAGGGGTTCCAATAAAGTTCTTCATTGTGTTCAAAATTTGAATGTTTACTATATTTCTTTAAATACTGGAAGTAGAAACACTTAGTTATCATCATGCTCACTAATTGGTAAAAAGGATCAAAGATCAAGGATCAATAATCAACTTTGTTCACCATATACATCAGCAGCCACTTTGTTAGGTATAACTATACATCTGTCTGTTAATTCAAATATCTAATCAGCCAATCATGTAGCAGCAACTCAATACATGTAAACACGGTCAAGAAGTTCAGTTGTTGTTCAAACCAAACCACAGAATGGGGAAGAAATGTCATCTCAGCGACTTTGACCATGAAATGATTGTTGGTGCCAGATGGGGGTGAATCGAGTATCTCAGAAACAGCTGATCTCCTGGGGTTTTCATGCAAAGCAGTCTAGAGTTTACAGAGAATGGTGCAGAAAACAAAAAACATCCATTGGCTGTTGTGGACAGAAATGCCTTGTTAATGAGAGAGGTCAGAAGAGAATGGCCTGACTGATTCAAGCTGAAGGTGACAGTAACACGAATAACCATGTGTTACAACAGTGCTGAATGCACAGCATGCCAAACCATCAAACAGATGAGCTACAGCAGCAGAGGAAAATAGTATACAGAAATACACTGTGACCACTTTACGGGAGGTACCTAATAAAGTGGCCACTGATTGTACACTTACATATACCAGGAATTTGCTAATAAAAAAATAATCAGATGCCTTATTTTCACTGCTAATATCACAAATGTTACTTACCATCGTATTCATCTCCTTTACTAGATGTCCCCCTCAACACCATTCACAAAGGGAACACAGCCATTGCAGGTTTTCTTGAATAATTATTGCAAGAATTGATAAAGGAGTACATTTTAGTGGGAATTCATCTTAGTTATCTTGACCCTCACAGATGTATGTTCTCATTTGGCATATAGACTTTATGAACCTTCCTGAATTTCTTATTAACACACAGGCCCAAACAAGTTTTTAAATGATGAGATCTGTTCATAAGGTATGTGCAACATTGCCAAGGCCAGCTTTTATTCCCCTTCCCCAATCACAACTAAATGAGTTAAGGTAACTGAGGCTTGTTAAGGCACATCATAAGACAATTAAGAGTCAATCAATACCATGGGTCAAAAGCCATTCTATGTGTGGATAGCAGATATCATCCCCCAGATGGGTTTTTACAATAACCTGGCAGTTTTATGATCACCATTGAGAACTATTTGATCTCAGATTTATTTAATTAAGAACCCAATTTCTACAATGGATGTTGAACTCATGTTTCAAGACCTTTGGTCAGGCCTGGAAATGGTCCAGGGGGAATCATAACCAATTTGAAACTGTGCCCATTTCTGTACATGCTCAATAGCTGGGACATCAACTAATTATTGTTTATAATTAGAAGCTAAATTGACCATTCTTCACTACATCTTCTCATGACACACATTAAGACATAATACCAGGCAAGTTGGGTACATCACAAGGCTTCCTTCCTCTAGGAGCAGCAAGAAAATTAGTATTAAGACCAGAAGATCATAAGACCTAGGAGCAAAATTAGACCACGGTCCATTAAGTCTGCTCTGCCATTCCATCAAAGCTGACTTAATATCCCTCTCAACCCTGTTCTACTGACTCCTCTCTAATCTTTGATATCCACAGAAACCATAGAAACTACAGCACAGAAACAGGCCTTTTGGCCCTTCTTATCCTTACTAATATCCTTACTAATAAGGACCTATCAACATCTGCTTTAAATATACACAATGACTTGGTCTCCACGGCATTGCAACTTAATCCAGAACCACCAAAAATGAAAGAGCATTTATTTTAGTTAAATGTTTTTATATATTCTTTTATAGAATATGGACATACCTGACAGCATATTTATGCCCATTTTATCTTCAGTGGAGGAGGAGATGGACATCAGTGATCTTGAGCTGCTGTGGTCTACCTGGCAATCCAGTCTGCTGTTAAGTTGATAGCCATTATTTTAACACATATGTCATTCTTTACAGTTAGTTCAACTTCAAGTTAAATTGTTGTTTTGCCACACACAAGTATACAGCTAAATGAAACAGTGTTCCTCTGGGTATGTGTACAGTTCATTTGAGAGCAACTTCATATACTGGTTTTCCTTTACAGCAACTGGTGACACTCACAAGTAGCTCATGGTTTAGAAGATTTTGTCAAAAAAGTTTTGGTACATGGTTGCATTATATCTTGTAGATAAGCCATTGTATATCAACGGTTAACGAGTGAATTTTAAAAGCCGCGATGACACGTAAAACAAGCATATTATTTTAATTGGAGCCTTTTGAGAATTGTTGGAAGTACACTGATCATGGAGTATATTCATTGACGCACAAACTTTAATTTGAAAACAAATAGGAAAAGTAATGATGAGTTACCTGTTGTCGAATTTCCAGCCTTAGTAGTTAATTCATTCAAATCTTAATCCAGTGGTGGCCTCTAAAACAGGATTTGGCAATTGGAAATAATTCTTGACCTGTATGTGAACACACAAATGTTATGTTCTACTAGCCATAGCGTGTGTGGAGATGGACTGCTTCATTATGAATAGAACTAACCATTCTTCAATCATCAGCAAGCTTCCCATTTATGATCAAATGGTGGAGGGAAGATCATTGATGAAGATCATCACACACAAAGTGCTGGAGGAACTCAGCAGGCCAGACAGCATCTATGGAAAAGAGTAAGCAATCCACAAATCAGGCCAAGACCCTTTTTGGGACTGTAGAAAAAAGATGAGAAGTCAGAGTAAGAAGGTGGGGGGGAGGGGAGGAAGAAATACAAAGTAGTAGATGATAGGTGAAACTGGAAGGGGGCAGGGTGCAGGGAAGTCAATTATTGAAAAAAAAGTGGCAGGAGAAGAGGCAATCTGATAGGAGAGGACAGAGGCTACAGAAGAAAGGGAAGGGGAAGCAGCACCAGCAGGAGGTAATGGGCAGGTAAGGAAATAAAGTGAGAGGGAAATGGGAATGGGGAAGGAGACGACGGTGGGGGGGGGAAGGAGACGACGGTGGGGGGGGGGAAGGAGACGACGGTGGGGGGGGGGAAGGAGACGACGGTGGGGGGGGGGAAGGAGACGACGGTGGGGGGGGGGGAAGGAGACGACGGTGGGGGGGGGGAAGGAGACGACGGTGGGGGGGGGAAGGAGACGACGGTGGGGGGGGGAAGGAGACGACGGTGGGGGGGGGAAGGAGACGACGGTGGGGGGGGGAAGGAGACGACGGTGGGGGGGGGAAGGAGACGACGGTGGGGGGGGGAAGGAGACGACGGTGGGGGGGGGAAGGAGACGACGGTGGGGGGGGGAAGGAGACGACGGTGGGGGGGGGAAGGAGACGACGGTGGGGGGGGGAAGGAGACGACGGTGGGGGGGGGAAGGAGACGACGGTGGGGGGGGGAAGGAGACGACGGTGGGGGGGGGAAGGAGACGACGGTGGGGGGGGGAAGGAGACGACGGTGGGGGGGGGAAGGAGACGACGGTGGGGGGGGGAAGGAGACGACGGTGGGGGGGGGAAGGAGACGACGGTGGGGGGGGGAAGGAGACGACGGTGGGGGGGGGAAGGAGACGACGGTGGGGGGGGGAAGGAGACGACGGTGGGGGGGGGAAGGAGACGACGGTGGGGGGGGGAAGGAGACGACGGTGGGGGGGGGAAGGAGACGACGGTGGGGGGGGGGAAGGAGACGACGGTGGGGGGGGGGAAGGAGACGACGGTGGGGGGGGGGAAGGAGACGACGGTGGGGGGGGGGAAGGAGACGACGGTGGGGGGGGGGAAGGAGACGACGGTGGGGGGGGGAAGGAGACGACGGTGGGGGGGGGAAGGAGACGACGGTGGGGGGGGGAAGGAGACGACGGTGGGGGGGGGAAGGAGACGACGGTGGGGGGGGGAAGGAGACGACGGTGGGGGGGGGAAGGAGACGACGGTGGGGGGGGGAAGGAGACGACGGTGGGGGGGGGAAGGAGACGACGGTGGGGGGGGGAAGGAGACGACGGTGGGGGGGGGAAGGAGACGACGGTGGGGGGGGGAAGGAGACGACGGTGGGGGGGGGAAGGAGACGACGGTGGGGGGGGGAGGAGACGACGGTGGGGGGGGGAAGGAGACGACGGTGGGGGGGGGAGGAGACGACGGTGGGGGGGGGAGGAGACGACGGTGGGGGGGGAGGAGACGACGGTGGGGGGGGAGGAGACGACGGTGGGGGGGGAGGAGACGACGGTGGGGGGGGGAGGAGACGACGGTGGGGGGGGGAGGAGACGACGGTGGGGGGGGAGGAGACGACGGTGGGGGGGGGAGGAGACGACGGTGGGGGGGGGAGGAGACGACGGTGGGGGGGGGAGGAGACGACGGTGGGGGGGGGAGGAGACGACGGTGGGGGGGGGAGGAGACGACGGTGGGGGGGGAGGAGACGACGGTGGGGGGGGAGGAGACGACGGTGGGGGGGGAGGAGACGACGGTGGGGGGGGAGGAGACGACGGTGGGGGGGGGAGGAGACGACGGTGGGGGGGGAGGAGACGACGGTGGGGGGGAGGAGACGACGGTGGGGGGGAGGAGACGACGGTGGGGGGGAGGAGACGACGGTGGGGGGGAGGAGACGACGGTGGGGGGGGAGGAGACGACGGTGGGGGGGGAGGAGACGACGGTGGGGGGGGAGGAGACGACGGTGGGGGGGGAGGAGACGACGGTGGGGGGGGAGGAGACGACGGTGGGGGGGGGAGGAGACGACGGTGGGGGGGGGAGGAGACGACGGTGGGGGGGGAGGAGACGACGGTGGGGGGGGAGGAGACGACGGTGGGGGGGGAGGAGACGACGGTGGGGGGGGGGAGGAGACGACGGTGGGGGGGGGGAGGAGACGACGGTGGGGGGGGGAGGAGACGACGGTGGGGGGGGAGGAGACGACGGTGGGGGGGGGAGGAGACGACGGTGGGGGGGGGAGGAGACGACGGTGGGGGGGGGAGGAGACGACGGTGGGGGGGGAGGAGACGACGGTGGGGGGGGAGGAGACGACGGTGGGGGGGGAGGAGACGACGGTGGGGGGGGAGGAGACGACGGTGGGGGGGGGGAAGGAGACGACGGTGGGGGGGGGAAGGAGACGACGGTGGGGGGGGGAAGGAGACGACGGTGGGGGGGGGAAGGAGACGACGGTGGGGGGGGGAAGGAGACGACGGTGGGGGGGGGAAGGAGACGACGGTGGGGGGGGAAGGAGACGACGGTGGGGGGGGAAGGAGACGACGGTGGGGGGGGGAAGGAGACGACGGTGGGGGGGGGAAGGAGACGACGGTGGGGGGGGAAGGAGACGACGGTGGGGGGGGAAGGAGACGACGGTGGGGGGGGAAGGAGACGACGGTGGGGGGGAAGGAGACGACGGTGGGGGGGAAGGAGACGACGGTGGGGGGGAAGGAGACGACGGTGGGGGGGGAAGGAGACGACGGTGGGGGGGGAAGGAGACGACGGTGGGGGGGGAAGGAGACGACGGTGGGGGGGGGAAGGAGACGACGGTGGGGGGGGGAAGGAGACGACGGTGGGGGGGGGAAGGAGACGACGGTGGGGGGGGGAAGGAGACGACGGTGGGGGGGGGAAGGAGACGACGGTGGGGGGGGAAGGAGACGACGGTGGGGGGGGGAAGGAGACGACGGTGGGGGGGGAAGGAGACGACGGTGGGGGGGGAAGGAGACGACGGTGGGGGGGGAAGGAGACGACGGTGGGGGGGAAGGAGACGACGGTGGGGGGGAAGGAGATGACGGTGGGGGGGAAGGAGATGATGGTGGGGGGGAAGGAGATGATGGTGGGGGGAGGGGGAGGGTGCAGACATGTGTGAAATGGAAGAGCTGCAGTTGATGGTGGAGGAAGGGAAGCCCCTTTCTTTGAAGAACCAGGACATCATCTTAATTCTGATATGAAATACCTCATCCTGAGAGCAGACACACCAGAGAACAGAGGAAAGCACTTTCTGCTTTCCACAGGGTCCGCCCCCTATGCAACTCACTAGCTTCCAACCTGATGGCACAAATATTGATTTCCTGAACTTCTGGTAATGCCCCCCCACTAGTTCACCATTCCCCACTCTCACATAATCTCCTTATCTGCCTATCAGCTCCCTGTGGTGCTGCTCCTCCTTTTTCTTCCATGGCTTTCTATCCTCTCCTATCAAATTACATCTTCTCCAGCCCTTTATCCTTTCCACCAATCAACCTCCCCCCCCAACCCCCAGTTTCACCTATCACCTACTACCTTGTTTTTCTTCCTCCCCTCCCACCCCACCTTCTTACTCTGACTTTTCATCTTTTTTCTCCAGTCCTGATGAAGGGTCTTTGCCTGAAAAGTCAACTGCCAACTCTTTTCCATAGATGCTACCTGGCCTGCTCTTCAGCCATTGTGTGGTTGCTTGGATTCTTCCAGCATCTGCAGATTTTCTCTTGTTTATGAATCAAAGCATGTTTGCTTTAAGGCCACTGTCCCTAAGTGTATTGCTGAAATAGGATAGAATGGCAAACAGTTACAGTCTTTACTTGAATTTAACTTTGACTCCAAGCATTTTTCAATGACTTAATTTAATAGGGTCTCCATGTTACACAGTAACATTGATGTGGCCTACAGCGAATTGGACATGTCAGTAAGCCAATCCTGAAGTCCAGTAAAAAACATTATTGATGAATAAATGTTGATTAATAATAACACATCCAATCAGCTTGACTGGGAGTGAATGGACAGCAGTTAGTGGTATTGAATTTGCACATTATGTTGTGCACAGAACATTTTCTGAGCAATTTCTGACTTTGATGGATAAAGGCCAATGTTGCAGTATTGTTTTTCTTCTCAATGAAGGGTTTTGTGTATCTCATGACTGATTAATACCATTCCACGATATGTGCAATATGTTGGGTGTGTCACACAATACCCTCCATTAATCAGTGTCGCTCCAACAATACTCAAGGAACTCCAATTAAAATAATTTTCTTTCTTCTGTGTCTCATCATTACTTTAAAGATTCCCTTCTTAACTACTGATAACACAATGGTTGCAGTGTGTATCATCCATAAGATAGACAAGGCCCTATAGAGACTATTATTAAATGAAGCAGGAACAATCCAGGACACTGCATGAAAACAGGAAATCAGTGTTCTGCATCAGTGGTTATTCAATACTTCAGATTTTGTGATAAATTAATAAAAACAATTGTGATTACAAAATGATTCCTGTACTTGAAGGAGAAGTCCCAGGTTATAAATTCCAAAATTGTATTGCTTTGACCATCATGCTTTAAAAATAATGGTTGGAAGGTTTTGCAAATTAGTGTGACAAAATATTTTGTAGTCAACAATCTCTTGCTTCACTGTTCATTATCTAACTGCTTGGACTGCAAAAGACAGCAAGAACAAAACTGAGACCAAAAAGCACAATATTATTTATCTATTCTCTGGCTATAAATTCATTGCAGCAAAACATCACTGCAGTCAGGCAAGCCACCTAAACAGGGAAAGAAAAATTATCTGTCTGCCCATTTGCTTTGTACTCAAGTGCATGATAATTAAAATATTACCTACTATTGAAATTGCTTTATTGTCTTACCAGGTCAATATGGGAATTTTTAAAAATCTGGTTGATTATTTTATTACCCTCTCAGGCAATCAAAACTATTTTTGGAAAATTAATATTAGAAACCATAATGGAACACATCATTGTGATAGCCAGGCAGTGGTTCTGCCAAGTTCAGTCAGGACCTCTGCACATCTGTTTGTTCCAGACTTCCACAGTGTAGTGAGATATAAAACAGCCTGAAGGTCAGATGCCCTGTTTTGGTACTCACTCTAGGGTCTTGAACGGAGGAACTGAATAAACTAAGTTTCCAGTCTCTCAGCTTTACACCATTCAAACCTAGTACAGCAAACTGAATGAATAATATCATTCTTCGTTAAAACAGGTAAATTAAGGCAGGGTTCAGTTTATCATTTTAGTTCAGTTATTTAAAATTAATATGGTTTATGTAATAGTCTTATTTTTTGTTAGTAATATACAATATATATATATATATATATATATATATATATATATACACACACACACACACACACACACACACACACCTCATCATGTGGCAAAGGTCCTGTACTCTGCCTTCCCCCCCCCCCCCCCCAACTGGTTCTAAACCTCTTTGTTCAGGTGGACACCATGTCAAAGTACTTTTTACTTCATACCATCACGAGGTCGTTATGTATTTTTTTCTGCCCGGGGCCAGGTCACCACGAGGAGTCTCCTTGCTTCCTGGAATGACTGACAGCAATGCCGACAGAACTTTAAGAACAACATAGTGGCAGCAGAGAAATGGAATTGTAGGCGAATATTTGTAGCAGACCGGGAAGAGGGAAGAATTGAGGCACTGACGAAGTGCAGCACAGACCAGCTGAGGAGGAGAGCAACATGTTTGGATCCTACAATGGATTTTCAATTCATCAAAGACTATTTACTTAAAAGAAGTGGAAACCCAATGTGTTCATACAGCTAGCAAACTTGCAATGCCAATTGGTTCCATGCAGGTGTCAATGGGTGGCCAAGCATGGGGTTCTGACAACTTTGAATTTCTAATATCTACATCTAATAGTTCTCACTCTCCCTTTAACTCAGGATTCTTGATAAATTGGAGATTCCTTACAATTAGAGCATAACAATTCTGCCTAGAGGTACCTCTGCCAGATTCTTGGCAGCTTAATATTTGAGGTATTTTACTACAAACTGGTTATTAATCCTGCAGATGTTCAATTTGTCTATTAAACAAAGGCAGCTGATGTGCACTTCAGAACATTTCTCGTGAAGAGGAAATGAGACTGCTGAAGTGACATAGGCAAAATTAAATGTTTCAATTAAATCAAAAAGAGCTTCATTGGATTTGCTGTCACCTGCATTAGAATGGAAATAGGCTATGTATTTTAGATCCATGTACCAGTCTTTTCATAATTCTTAATTTCATGTCAAAAAAATTTCTAACATTTCTGGATTTGAAATTTTTTATTGAACCTGGTCTCAATGCTTCTTTAAAGTTTCTAGATTTCTACTACCCTTTGAATGACAAAGTAACCATAAATCAAAAGCAAAATGAAGATAATACTCTGCAGGTCAGGCAGCATCTGAAAGTAGCAAAACTAATATTTCAGGAGCACAACAGATTCTGTAGATGCTGGGCATCATGAGCAACCCACACAAAATGCTGGAAGAACTCAACATGCCAGGAAGCATCCACAGAGAGCAATAACAGATGAAGTTTTGGGTCAAGACCCTTCATCAGGACTGGAATGGAAGGTGGTAGAAACAAGAATTAGGAAGTGGGGGAGGTGGGGGGGGGGAGAAGAGAAAGGAGTACAAACTGGCAGGTGATAGGGAGACAAGGTGAGTGGGAATGAGGGTGGGTAGGGGAGGACGAATGAAGCTAAGGTGATAGGTGGAAGAGGTAACAGACTGAAGAAGAAATATGATAGGAAAGGACAGTGAACCATGAAAGAAAGGGGGGGGGGGGGAGAGAAGAGAACCAAGGGAGATGATTGGTAGGTGAGAAGAGAAGGGTTGAGAATGTAGCCAGAAAGGGGAATATAAAACAAGAAATAGGGAGGGTGGAATGATTGCCAGAAGTTGGAGAAAACAACATTCAGGTTGGCTTTTCGTCAGTGAAAGGAAAAGTTGGAAATGAAAGCTGACCTGCTGGGTTAGAATTTTATGTCTCATATTCTGGACTATCCCACTAGAGTAAAAAATATTTCTCTAGATTAAAAGCATCTCAATTTGATCAGACTTTTCCATTTGCAATGACTGGCAAACTTACAAGCAGAAGTGAATGTAATTGTTATTAATAAGGAGAATGTGCTTGGGAAACTGACAGGTCTGAAACAGATAGATCTCTTGGATCAGGTTCTGAAAGAGGTGGCTAAAGGGTTTGTGGAGGCACTAGTAATGATCTTTCAAGAATCACAAGATTTTGGAATGGTTCCAGAGTACTAGAAATTGCAAATGTCACTCCACTTTTTAAGAAGGGAAGGAGGCAGAGCAAAAGAGAATTAAAGGCCAGTTAACATGACAGTGGTTGGGAAGATGTTAAGAGTCCATTATTAAGGATAAAGTTTCAGGATACTTGGAGGCACATAATAAAATTTGTCGAAGTCAGCATGGTTTCCTTAAGGGAAAATCTTGCCTGACAAATCTGTTGGAATTCATTGAGGAAGTAACGAATAGGATTGACGAAAGTCAGTGGATGATACACACACAAAATGCTGGAGCAACTCAGCAGGCCAGGAAGCATCTGGAAAAGAGAAACAGTTGGGCCCAAAATGTCAACAGTTTACTCTTTTCCATAGATGCTGCTGGCCTGTTGAGTTCCTCCAGCATCTTGTGTGTGTTGTTTTGATTTCCAGCATCTGAAAATTTTCTCTTATTTGTTAGTGGATGCTGGTTACTTAGATTTTCAGAAGGCTTTGTCAAGGTGCCACAAATGAGGCTGCTTTACAAGTTAGGTTCTCAAGATACTACAGGAAAGATATTAACATAAATAGAAGATTGGTTGATTGTCAGGAAGCAAAGAGTGGGAATAAAGGGGGCCTTTTCTGGTTGGCTGTTGGTGACTAGTCGTTAGTGTTGGGACAACTGCTTTTCAGATTATATGTCAATGATTTGGATGATGAGAGTGATGGATTGGTGATCATGTTTATGGATGATACAAAGATTGGAAGAGGGGCAGGTAGTGTTGAGGAAGGAGAACAGAAGATAGAGTTTTAGAAGAACTTAGATTGGGAAAATGGGCAAAGAAGTGGCAGATGGAATATCATTAGGAATGTATATGGTTATGCACTTTAGTGGAAGGAAAAAGGCATAGACTATTTTTTAAAATAGGGTGCAAATTCAAAAATTAGAGATGCAATGGGACATGGGAGTCTGTGTAGGATTCCCTGAAGGTTAACTTGCAAGTTCATTCAGTGACAATGAAGTCAAGTACAATATTAGCATTCAAATAAACTCTTCTCAGGCTTCCAGCTGGGTACAGGTATTGATTTTAACTGATATTATCATCAGTTAAAATTGATATCTCTATCTGGCTGGAAGCCCAAGAGTTTATTCGTTATATATGCCAGGAAAGCATTAGGTCTTTTTTCAATGTTAGCATTCATTTCAAAAGGACTAGAACATAGGAGCAAGGATCAAATACCAAGACTTTATAAGGCATTGGTCAGCCCATACTTGGGGTATTGTGAGCAGTTTTGGGCCCTATATCCAATAAGTTCTGGCATCGGTGAGGGTCCAGAAGAGGTTCACAAGAGTGATTCCTCAAATGAAAGGATTAATGTATGAGTATATCATAGCCCAGGCCTTACTTGCTGGAGTTTACAGGAATGAGGGGGATCTCATTGAAACCTATTGAACATTGAAAGGCCTAGATAGAGTGGCTGTGGAGAGGATGTTTCCTATTGTGGGGGAAACCAGGACCAGAGGGCACAGCCTTCTGAATAGAGGGATGTTCTTTTAGAACAGAGATAAGGAAGAATTTCTTTAGCCAGTGGTTAATTAATCTGTAGAATTAATTGCCACAGACAGCCATGGAGGCAATTTCTTGGGTATATTAAATGTGAAGGTTGTTAGCTTCTTGATTAGTCTAGGCATCAAAGGTTACAGGCAGAAGGCAGGAGAAAGCAGATGAGAGAGATAATAAATCAGCCATGATGGAATGGCAGAGTAGACTCAATGGGTCAAATAGCCTAATTCTGCTTCTATGTCTTATGGTCTTAGTCTATTGCATAATTTCACCATTTAATTTCAGTGACTTTCTAGTAACCATTGGCTACACTCCTACAAAATCATTATATCCTTCCTGAGTTAGTGTGCCAAGGAGTGCAAGATATACAGTACCGAGTCTTCTATATAAGAACTAAACTATTGCACAGAGTTAGAGGCAGCAGGCAAGAGATCATGTCCCCATCAGCTGTTGGTTGATTATCTCAAAGATCATAAAACTGCAGCTGCTGGAAATATAAAATAAAAACAAATTCTCAAAATATTCTGTTAGCAAGGCACTATCTATGGAAAGAGAAAAGTTAATGAGCTTTCATCAGAACTGCAAAAAGTTAAATGACAAGCATGTTTCACTTTGCAGAAAAGGAAGGATGGTGGGGAGACAAAATGAATATTTGTGATAGAATGGAGAATAAATTAAATTGAATGATACAAGTGATAACCAATATTCATTCTAAACAGGCAGAATCCCACAGCAACTTTGGCCACCTTTCTTCCAGTAGATACTCCATTTCACTTTCCCAATTTCTTTGCCATTATTTTACCACATCATCTCCTAGACCAATATATTTAAGATGTCTTATGTCATACCTTTGAGAATGAGTATACTGATCAACACTAAACTAGGCATGACAACCTGCCTCAGAGTACTGAAATGTTACATTTATCCAGTTATGTTATATGGCTCAGAATGTTGAACAATATCTAGTAACATGAGGAAACAAATTGAAGCAGCAGAGATGTGGTTTTTGAGGAGGATGCAAAGAATGTCATGGATAAAACGAATATCTAACGAGGATGTCATGAACAGAGCAAGCACAAGAGAAATAATGTATGAGATCATGAAAAGGCAATGTGACTTCATTGGACATGTGATTAGGAAAGGAGTTAGAATGCATGGTAATTATGGGAAAGATTGAAGGGAAGAAAGCAAGACAGACAGACAAATGATGGAGACAGCAGCCAGAGAACTGGAAATGAATACCAATGAATTGATCCACTTGACCCGAAACAAAAGTGTGTGAGCCATGGCAGTCAAAGCTCAAACTGGGCATGGCACCTGATGATGATGGTAATGATATTGTAAAGATCAGATTCAGGATTGAGGAAGTCCTAGGCTGGAGTTATAACAAAGAAAACTTTTAGAAGATTGGAAAAACAACTGGTATATAAGAGGGCATTTGGAGACATGGGGAGTAACAACCAGTGAACAAACATCACAAGGAGGGCCCTGGGTTTGGAACTTAGGGAAGGTTAGCACCCACAGTGAAGTGAGCCTGTCTAGTTCATTTCATATGGGTAGTATTTGAGTACAAGCTATGAGTCTTGCAAATTCATGACTATGTGGAACAGTAAATCAAACAGGAAGTATTTAGAAGCCATTACTATGCATGCATGCTTAAGTAACTCAAGTGCTAATAATGATTAAGTTGTATTACATCTTGATCTAGATTCTCTTTGTTCAGTACATCAGTTGATATTCTATAGAGGTAATAGACTGAATTCAACAATTTCAGATAACCCCAATCCAGTTTGGATGAGGGTCATCAATCTGTAAAATTAACTATTTTTCTTTCTATAGACGCTGTCTGACCTGCAGAGTATTTTTGACATTCCCTTTAATAGTTCAGATTTCTACCACCTACAGGGATTTGTGTCTACATTTTTTTTTTGCCATCGCTCTTTATATTGCCTGCTGATTTGATTAATGAGCCGTTCACACCTTCTCTCAGATGCCACCACTATTGATTATGTCATTCAGTCTGTCTCGTCCCTAACATAGACAGTCCCGTTGTCTCCACTCCCCTCCATCACTACAGCTTTGATCAACTTTTTTCTTCCCCACTGATAAAAGGCCTACCTGAAAAAAATATTTTTCTTCTTTCTCCCTACCTGCTACTTGACCCACTGAGTATTTCCAGCATTTTATCATTTGATTTATGACTGTTCACTTCACTCATGCAGGTGAAATCAAGTTGCTACTGCTATTTATTCTTTTGGCTGCCCCCCACTATACTTTCCACACTGCAGCCTCAGGCAGGTTCTACCAACAGTAGAAAAGGAACATTCCTCAAACTGCTGAACTTCCCGTAGCAACATCGCTTTGAATCCTTCATCAAAACAGGATGTTCTACTTCATCTGGTGGTTTGGTCAGATATAACTGACTTTTACTCCAACAATAAAGTAGCACTTTTATTCACATACACTGTGACCATGAAAATGGATCTTTTTAAACAGCAACACAAAATTAATCCACAAGCAACAGAAAAACAGCCAGCAATAAAAAAAACTGTTTAATCTCCTGCCTTTTGATCTCTGACCTTCCTCCTCATTGTGAGCACCATGACTTGAAGGCAATGTTCCAATACCACACGCTGTCAATGCAAATTATTTCATTTTAGCATATGTCTGTATGAAGAAGTAGATGCCTGAATGGAGATATCACATCAAAATCTACTTCATTCTTACTGTATGCTTGCTTACATTTCTTTCCCTCTTCTAACAAATTGATAGTTGAAAGACTGTCAGACTGACAATCAATGCAGGGTTGTTAATCAACACAGATGGATTCCATTTAGAGTTAGGTGTTTAAACAGATGTCAGCACAGAGATATAGAACAGGCATACTGATAGACTGAAGAGAGATGCAGAAATTACCAAAATTATTGACAAGTCCAGCATTTAATGCCTATCCCTAATTACATTTCAGGTGGTGATAGTGATCCACCTTTGTAGTCACTGTGGGCATTTTACCAAAGATAGTTCCAGAAGGGATTGGGTAAAAAATTCTAGGACTTAGACCAAGAGATAATAAAGAAATGACTATATAGTTGAAAGTTATGACAGTCATCGAGTCATACTGCACACAGAAATAGGCATCTCACCTACTTTTTCCACAGCAATCATCAAATACCCATCACTACTAATCCTAATTACCAATACATGGCTCTGTGCCTTTGATGATTCAAGAGCTCATAAAGATACTTAATTGTTGTGAAAGTACTTGCCTCCACCACCCACTCAGAGTGATTTCCAGATTCCAGCCACTTTCTGGATGGAAAATTTCTTCCTCAGATTCTTCTAAACATTTTATCCCCAACCCAAAACCTATACCCTTTAGTTTTCACCTCTAGCATAGGGAAAAAGGTCCTATGATCTCCCCAAGCATTTTGTAAAGCTGTGTCAGGTCCCCCGCTTCAAGGAAAACAAGTCCAGACTTTCAAATCTATCCTCCTGAATGAATTGTTCTATTCCAGGCAGCAATCTGGTGAATCTCCTCTGGACGATGTCCAGTTGAATCACACCCTTTCAACAGTGTGATGACCAGAATGGTACACAGCACTTCAGTTGTTCCATGAACAATGTTCAATGAAGTTGTAGCAAAAACTCCTTGCTTTTCTATTCAACCAACACGCATAAAAGTTGCTGGTGAACGCAGCAGGCCAGGCAGCATCTCTAGGAAGAGTTACAGTGGACGTTTCGGGCCGAGACCCTTCGTCAGGACTAACTGAAGGAAGAGCTAGTAAGAGATTTGAAAGTGGGAGGGGGAGATCCAAAATGATAGAAGACAGGAGGGGGAGGGATAGAGCCAAGAGCTGGACAGGTGATAGGCAAAAGGGGTATGAGGGGATCATGGGACAGGAGGCCTAGGGAGTAAGAAAAGGGAGAGGGGAGGAAGCCCAGAGGATGGGCAAGGGGTATAGTGAGAGAGTGTATATAATGTGTGTATATAAATAAATAACAGATGGGGTACAAGGGGGAGGTGGGGCATTAGCAGAAGTTTGAGAAGTCAATGTTCATGCCATCAGGTTGGAGGCTACTCAGATGGAATATAAGGTGTTGTTCCTCCAAACTGAGTGTGGCTTCATCTTTACAGCAGAGGAGGCCATTCATCCCCCCCCCCCATCTCTCCCGACCGATCTCCCTCCTGGCACTTATCCTTGTAAGTGGAATAAGTGCTACACATGCCCTTACACTTCCTCCCTCACTACCATTCAGGGCCCCAAACAGTCCTTCCGGGTGAGGTGACACTACACCTGTGAGTCAGCTGGGGTGACATACTGCATCCAGTGCTCCCAATGCGACCTCCTATATATTGGCCAGACCCGTCACAGACTAGAAGAGTGTTTCGCTGAACACCTACGCTGTCTGCCAGAGAAAGCAGGATCTCCCAGTGGCCACACATTTTAATTCCACATCCCATTCCGATATATCTATCCACAGCCTCCTCTACTGTAAAGATGAAGCCACACTCAGGTTGGAGGAACAACACCTTATATTCCATCTGGGTAGCCTCCAACCTGATGGTATAAACATTGACTTCTCAAACTTCCGCTAATGCCCCACCTCCCCCTCGTACCCCATCCGTTATTTACTTATATCCATACATTCTTTCTATCTCTCCTTTTTCTTCCTCCGTCCCTCTCACTACTCCTTGCCTATCCTCTGGGCTTCTCCCCTTCCTCCTTTTCTTTCTCCCTCGGCCTCCTGTCCCATGATCCTCTCATATCCCTTTTGCCAATCACCTGTCCAGCTCTTGGCTCCATCCCACCTCCTGTCTTCTCCTATCATTTCGGATCTCCCACTCCCCCTCTCAAACCTCATACTAGCTCTTCTTTCAGTTAGTTCTGGAGAAGGTTCTCACCCCGAAACATTGACTGTACTTCTTCCTAGAGATACTACCTGGCCTACTGTGTTCACCAGCAACTTTTATGTGTGTTGCTTGAAATTCCAGCATCTGCAGATTTCCTCGTTTGCTTTTCTATTCTATGCTTCAGCTAATAAGCAAGGTATTCCCTTTATTTGCCATCTTCATGAATCCTTGGACATGTACATCAAGGTCATTCTTAAGTCTCAAATATTCATTGTGTGTCTTCTTCCCCCCCTTTATCCATCCACTTAAACTGCATCATCTCCCATTTGTCAGGATTAAATTCCATCTGCCATTGTTCTGGACATCTCACCAGCTGATCAATATCATTGGAGACTAAGATTGCCCTCCTCAACACCACCACCAAGTTTCAAGTCATCTTCAAATTTACTAATCTACCTTCTTACAATGATTTCCAAATTGTTAATGTAAGAACAGTAAGAACCAATCCTTGTACTACACTAACAATCATACGTAGCTTCCAATTACAAACAGCCCTTCACCGTCACACTCTCTGCTTCTTACTACATAGTCAAATTTGGATTTAATTTAACCAATTGTATTAGATCCGACGAGCTATAACCTTTTGCATCAGCTTTCCATATGGGACCCTGTCAAATGCCTTATGAGAGCCCAGAAAGAGTACATTAAAGTAACTGTTCACAACCATACATTTTTGTTACTTCAGTTAAATTGGATTTTACTCTAAGCAAGCTGTATTAACTACCTTTGGTAAACTCTTGCCTTTCAAAATGCTGGTTAATCCCATCCTACAGAATTTTTTTCCAAATAAACCATCTGCCTGTGAATTGAGACTCGCAGGTTTAAAATTAACTGGATAATTTCTGCTGCCATTTTTTTAAAGGTTCCACATTTGCTGCCCTGCAGTCATCTGCCACCCGACTAGCATCAGGTTTAAAATTTTATGTCAGAGTCCCCAGCAACTTCCCCCTTTTGTCTTGCAAAGCAGCTTGCAAGGCAATCCACATTGGTGCACCTCAGGGATGTGTGCTTAGTTCACTGCTCTACTCTCTCTACACCCATGACAGTGTGGCAAGGCACAGCTCAAACAACGTCTATAAATATGCTAACGATACAACTATTGTTGGCCGAACCTCAGGTGTGACGAGAGGGCATACAGGAGCAAGATATACCAGGTAACTGCATTCTGTCACACCAGCAAACTTACACTCAAAGGCAGTAAGACCAAAGAACTGATTGTGGACTTCAGAAAGGGTAAGGGAACACACACCAGACCTCAGAGGGATGAGAATTGGAGAGAATGAGCAATTTCAAATTTCTGGGTATCAATATCTCTGAGGGCCTAACCTGGAACCAACATGCAGCTATAAAAAAAAAATACAAGACAATGGTTATATTTCATTAAGAGTTTGAGGAGATTTGGTATGTGACCAAAAACACTCAAACTTCTTCAGATGTACCATGGATAGCATTCTGTCTGGCTGTATCATTGTCTGGTATGGGGTGGGGTGGGGCTACTGCACAGGATCAAAGTAAACTGCAGAGAGTTGTAAAATTAGCCAGATCCATCATGGGCACTAGCCTCCATTGTATCCTGGCCATCTTCAAGGAGCAGTGCCTCAGAAAGTTGAAGTCCATCATTAAGGACCTCGACCACCCAGGACATACCTTCTTCTCATTGTTACCATCAGGAAGGAGATACAGAAGCCTGAAGACATACACTTAATGATTCAGGAACAGCTTCTTCACCTCTACCATCCAGTTCTGATTCTGATTGCTAAGACATCTAATGCCCTCTTCATAATGATAGGTCATTTCTGTCAGGTTTCAGCAAGACTCAAGTGCAGACCAATGAATACTTTTTCACCAGGATTATTAGGGAGCACAAAGGCTATAGTCCTTCAAAAACAGAAGGCAGGCACAAATCCAAAATGGCAGGCCAAGGTCTTACCAGGAAAGGCAGTCAGGCAAGGGCAGACAATCCAGAGCACACAGGCAAAAATCAGGTCCAGGAACAGGCAAAATCCAAAACACAGAATCAAGCAAAATCATTTGGCAGAAGTCACAATAACATGCTAGAACAACACAGGTCAGAATCTGGGACAAACTGGCAGAGAATGCCTGTCTGTATCTTGTTTTACAGCAGTTGGCATCCAGCTTAATGGTACATTACCACCACCCTCTGTTCCAGAATGCACACTAGACATACATTCTAAATCCCTTCACCCAATCATACACACACCTACACTTCACCCTCCCATCTTTGACCATCCTAGTATCCTATTCCTATTTATTCATCATATTCTATAAAAAAAAACCCTGTACCCCTTAAAAATGCTAAAAATACCTGGACTTGTGCTCTCTCACCCATACCCAGCAACCCTTTTAATGCAAATTCCTGCATCCCCAACTCCCTTAATTTATTTATTATCTCTCTCTGTATCCCATACTTCCTGCAACTCAGAACTACATGTTCTACTGACTCCTCTTCCTGACATTCCTCACACAATCCTGTCTGGTGTTTCCCTATCATTTTCAATGTTTTGTTTAATGCATAATGCCCCAGCCTTAACCTAGTCCACAAAATTTCCTCTCTTCTGTTTCCATTACCTTGCCTAGTAAGGGCAGAGAATGCTAGTCAAGGCAGGGTTTAAATGGACAGGGTAATGAGTGAAAATTAGGAACAGGTGGGTGCAAATGAGGAGACAAGCAGGTAATTGGAGGAAGTCCAAAAAAGGAAATGGGCTGGGCCAGAACCCACATGGCCAGGTGAAAGAAAACAGAAATTAAAGACTGTCGTGATCCAGAGCTACCAGCAGAGGCCCTTCGACCAGGTGTTAAGGCCGGATCCTTAACAGTTTCAGAATTTCACCACCCAATCTATGTGACTTGGAAAGGAATCAGGAAGCAAAGATGTTTTCATTCACTTGATGATCTTGATCTTCATGGTAGCAAAGCTCCTATCTTTAAGAATTGTAGAAAAACATTAATTTCAGTATTTTTAAAATTCTTTTTGCAATTTGCAAATGAATGAGTACTTCCAGCCTTGTGCATTTGCTGCTGACAGATTCCAGGAGTTTATCAGAGAACCAAGCACATTGATGCCTGACTGGTTGAGTTCCTCCAGCATTTTTTGAGTTGTTCCATATTCTTCAATTCCAACAAGTCTTGCATGCACAGTTGGTATTCATATAAAGGCATCAAAATGGAAGCAGAAGTAGAACAAACTGACCCTTAAGCCTGCCCAGCTGAATGGTAAGATCACAGTTGATGAAATTAATCTAAAATTCTCTTTCCTGCCCAATCCCCATAACCCTTTGACTGCCCCATAATTCAAAAATCCATTTCTCTCAGTTTGGAGCTAAATTCCACATTTCTCCAGCAAAGATAATAATAGCCCTCTGACAAAGTATTTCTTCTTTATAAATGTTTCAACCTTATTTTGAGTCTCTGCCTGTTAAGTCTAAGATCTCCCACTAGGGAAACCATCTTCTCAGCTTCAACCATTAGACTTGTAAAGGTCTCAACACAATTATTGTTTATTTTTATACTGCTGCCCTTTGCTGTGAAGGACCACATTCCATCTGTTTTCATCATTAGAGGGTCAAATAGTACCTAGTCTTTTTTGTAAGAGAATTCCAGATTCAGATTTATACTTACCACATGTACATCAAAGCTTACGGTGAAATGCATTATTTGCATTAACAATGAACCCAACCTAATAATATGCTGGCGTTAGCCCGCAAGTATCATCACACATTCCAACACCAACATAGCATTCTCTCCATGTTAGCAGAACAATGCAAGCAACAACAACAAGCAAACTATAGCAACAGCTGAAGCTCCTTTCCTCCCTTACACACACAGACAATCCTCTAACCCCAGGATAAATCTTGTTTCCTGGGTTCCTGCTTCCAGTGGACTCACACTTGTAGAGCCAAGGCTTCAGCCATTGGGCCTCAACTTCCAAACTTCTGATTGACATTTGGGGTCCAAAATTTGGTTTTGACCCCAGGTGTCACGTTAATGACAAATGAGGATTAGGTTAGATTATGAGGACACTCAGTCCTCATTTATTGTCATTTAGAAATGTATGCATGCATTAAGAAATGATACAATGTTCCTCCAGAGTGATATCACAAAAAAAACAAGACAAACCAAAGACTAACACTGACAAGACCACATAATTATAACATATAGTTACAGAAGTGCAAAGCAATACCATAATTTGATAAAGAGCAGACCACGGGAATGGTAAAAAAAAGTCTCAAAGTTCCGATCGACTCTCGATAGTCCCCGATAGCAGGCGGCAGAAAGGAAAGACCCTCTCTGACATAAACCACCAGGCACCGACAGCTGTCGATGCATTGGAAGCACCCGGCCACGCCGACTCTGAGTCCGTCCGAAAACTTCTAGCTTCCAACCAGCCCTTCGGCACCGAGCACCATCTCTACCGAGCGCTCCGACTCCATCCCTGCTGCCGAGCAACAAGCAAAGCCAAGGATTCAGGACCTTCCCCTCCGGAGATTCTGGATCACACAGTAACAGCAGCAACGAAAAAGGCATTTCAGAAGTTTCTCCAGATATTCCTCCGTTCTCTCACATCTGTCTCCATCAAATCAGGATTGTGCACGGCAACCTACTTGACAGATTACAGATATCATTCACCGGAGTGGCCACACAAGCTACGTCGTGCCGCCATCTTCTCCTCCTCCCATCCCAGGATACTGGATAAGTGAAGATTCCTTACTACAAAAGTAAAAAATGTCAAACCACAACTATATTTGTAGCTTATTGATAGAAAGCCTGTAGTAATGTGTGGCCACTTTTGGTTATTGTTGTTATAAAGGAATTTCCAAGTGTCTGGATAATCTCATCTGATCCCTTAACTCTATCTCTTTGAAAGAAAGGACAGCAAAGTCTCCACTTCCTGAGGAAATCAAGGTCAGCAAGACTTCCCCACACCCCTCTGCATTCAAATTTTTACAGGAGCACCATCAAGGCTGTCCTGACCAGCTGCATCACTATCTGGTACGAGAATTGCAAAGTAATTGACTGCAGGTGCCTACAAAGGATTGCAAGGATTGCTCAGAGGATCATTGAGTATTTTCTTCCATCCATCAGAGATATTTATCCAGAGAGCTGTACATGCAGGGCCTTAAGCATTGCCAGTGATCCCTCCTATCTATCCAACAATCTCTTTAACCCCCCACCCCTACCATCAAGCAAAAGTCACCGTAGCATTAGGACAAGAACTGTTAGAATGGAAAACAGCTTCCTCCCCCCAGGCCATAAGGTTACTGAACTCCCTGTCAACACCCAGGTTTCAATACATAGGAACCACTAGTAACATTGTACTGTTTACATATTATTATATGATCATTTATTTGTGGTAATATTACTTCATGTATATTGTGCGTGAGTTATTTGTACTGTGCTGTGTGCTTTGGTTTGGAAGAACCTTGCTCCAAAGAGGTGTGGATTCTCAGACATAAGTTTTTAGATTTAAAGAATATGAAGATAGGGCAGGTAAATGAGTGTTTGAGGTTAAAGACTAACTATCATCTTATTGAATGAAGGAGAATGCTGGGAAGATTGAATAAAGCACTGCACCTCCCATTTCTTCCATTCTTATATGCTATAATGGTATTCTAATATATTGTGTTTATATACAAGGAAACACAAATCCTTCTGTAGAGTGCTTGTGCTCTCCTGACAAAGTGGTAACTTCTCAATTTTCTACGTTACACTCGGTCTGTTAACTCATTTAGTTTGGCTAAATCTTTTTCTAGATTCATTTCATTATGTTCTTCTCATAATACTTTTATATCATATGTATATGTGGCTGCAATACACATCTAGGTCATTATTATAGATTTAGAATATTTGGGACACCGGCACAGATCTCTATGTTCTAGCATGCCAAGCAGAAGGTCCAATTCATCCTAAATGTGTTTTGGTTTGTTTGCCCAAGCTCCTTTCATGTCATAACATATTTCTTAAAAATATTCAGATATGACTCAGTTTTCTCTTTCTGCACAACTTGCTGGGCTTTCCCAGCATTCCCTGTTACTTCATATCAAAACAAATGTATTTGTTTTATTTTCCTCTTCTCTGTTTTCCTCTGATTTATATTTTCTCCAGACAATTTAGCAGCCATTGGTAAACATTCACCACTCCTTTCCGTGCCATTCAGCTCTTTTGACCCACCGCCAATTGCTGACTTTTGCTTTGCTCTCTCCAATCCTTTCCTCTTCTCTGCAATTCAAAACATTTTTCTTTTCTACTCATGCTAATGTATTATCCCAGTGCCCTAAATTCTTAATTACTGTGTTAATTTTTAACATGGATATTTCCGTATGAGAATCAAAAATTCTAACACAAATCATCTTCTTGTTCTCTTTCATCCACTCTGCTAACTGCAAGTTTCAGTAGCTCTGATCAATTTATTAAACATGATTTCCTTCTTGTAAAGCAATTTTCTAAATCTTTTGCTGATAATTCCATTGTAATTGATACCAGTATATTCTGATGTCAAGTAGTAGACATATAACTTCCTGCTTGCTGTCTCCTCCACTGAACAGGGGTATTATATTTACCATCTCCCCAGCCTGTGACCCTTGCTGGATTTAGGGAACTCGGAATTTAGGAAACCAATTTACCTACAATCTCTACAGCCATTTCTTTTAACACTCTAGCTTGCAAACCACCACATCAAAGGAACATGGCAAATTATGGTTCCATTAGCTTATCATATATTTCCTCTAGTGATAATTATTATTTTTGAGTTTTTTCCTTCCTTTGTCCCACAATTGTCTTGGTGGTGTTCATTGACGTTGAAAGTATTTCATCAATGCCATTTCTTATTTTCCCACATTATTAACTCCCCTATCAAATAGGCTGTCATCTCTTCCTCTTTATATAGCCATAAAGCTGTTACTTTTCTATATTATCCTCCTTTACTTTCATAATTTATTTTCTTGCTCTTCCTTATGTCTTTAGGCATTCCACCATTCTACTAAATTCAGCGTTTTCTCAGTATTATTGAGGAGAATCAAAGGACTCACTTAAGCTGACAATGCTTACCTCAGGGCAATAAAAATTGAGGAAATTCAGTCAGCAAAACAAAGAGGGATCTCTTCAATGTCAAGAAATATTTCAACACCTATCATTTTAGATCTGGGTACATTAGCACAGCAGCATTTAATGCCCTGAGCCCATACATTAATGGGGAAAAGAAAGCCACTATGCGTATTCAGGGAAGAAATAATCAGAGGAGATATTCTGGCTAAACAAATGTAAAAAGCATCAAGGAAAAACAATGACAAAGTGTTATTAAGGCAAATAAAAACTGCCTTAGTTTAATTTACATATGAAGAGTACATAAAATGTATTTCAATCTTCATAACTGTGTCTGTGCAGATAAAGAAGGTAGTAGTTAACCCAAATCTAAATGAAGAGTAAATGCCTAAGTTCTCTTACAGTAGTGCCATCAGGATACGTACAAAATAATGAAAAGGATTATGAATCCTAAACAAATAGTACTTAGACATCATTCTAAAATGCAGAGCATATTTAAGCTTGCTGATGACACCTCCATAGAAGGACAAATCAAAGCGGTGACAAATCAGCATATAGGAGGGAGATTGAAAATCTGGCTCAATGGTGCTATAACAACAACCTCTTACTCAAGACCAAGTCGCTAATTAATTACTTCAGGAGGAGGAAACCGGAGGTTCGTGAGCCAGTACTCATTGAGGAACAAGGGTGGAGAAGTTCAACAACTTTAAATTCCTAGTTTTATCATTTCAGAGGACCTGACCTAGGCACAACACGTAACTGCAACTACGAAGAAAGCATGGCAGTGCCTCTACTTTCTTAGGAGTTTGTGAAGATCTGGCATGACACCTATAACTTCGGCTAACTTCTATAGACGTGTGGTAGAGTGTATATTGATTGGCTGCATCATAGCCTGGTATGGAAACACCAATGCCCTTGAATGGAAAATCCTACAAAAAGCAATGGATATGGCCCCGTCCATCATGGTAAAGCCTTCCCCACCACCAAGGACATCTAAACAGAGTGTTGTTGCGAGAAAGCAGCATCCATTATCAGGGATCCCCATCATCCGGGTCATGCTTTCTTATTGTTGCTGCCATCAGGAAGAAAGTACGGGAGCCTCAGGACTCACAGCAGCAGGTTAAAAAACAATTATTACTCCTCAGCCATCAAGCTCCTGAACCAAGGGGGGGTAACTCCACCTAATTTTATTTGCCCCATCACTGAACTGTTCCCAACCTATAGGCTCACTTTCAAGGACTGTTCATCATATGTTTTTGATATTTATTACTTATTTATTATTATTATTACTTACTTTTTTCCTTTCTTTTTGAATTAGCACCACTTGTTGTCTTTTGCACACTGGTTGTCCGTCCTGTTTGTATGGTCTTTCATTGATTCTATCATGGTTTTTGGATTTATTGAGCATGCTCTCAAGAAAATTAATCTCAGGGTTGTATCTGGGTTAATAATCTCAGGGTTATTATCATATATGTGTTTTGATAATAAATTTACTTTGAACCTTCAACTTTGATTTAAGAATCAAAAGATTTGGATATTCAAAAAATTATCAGCATATCAATCATAATGCAGCTCAAATTACACTACATTTGATTATGCTGACATAAAGAAGCAGCATATACCAAGCTTTATGATCCTTGAGAAGTTTTAGAGGGTCTTTGATTGGAGATAGAACTTTACCTGAATTCTTCAGTTGCAAATTAGCTTCTAATATCCTCAAAACACAATCTTAACTCAAAATGGTATTTTAAATTTGTTTTGTTCAAAAAGATATCTTGCAAAAGGGATCAAAGCTTGCTTGATGATTTGCCATTCAGAGATATGTTAAAGCCTTGTAATGTATTTGATATTGGTTATGATCAATAATTATTGCATAAGGTAATTTCCTTCAAGGATTGTGCGATGTGACAAACCGCTCTCTGGTTCACTGTTGATGATGATGATGGCTGGTTCTTCATTTGCGAAGATCAAGAAGAAAGAAGACTCCTCAAGAGTGACAGCACCATCACTGGATACTGTAGAGGCGCCCCTTCTCCATCGCTATAGGTCGTTGTTTCTTTCCACTTGCAGTGCGTAAGTTTAACAGGAGGATCAATTTCACTCTTTAGGTCAGGGGACGTTCCACAATGGCACAGCAAGCTGCGGTGACTACGGTGACTGCAAAACTGTAGATTGGGTATCAGAGCTTTCCTTCTCCTAGGCAGACTGCCTGGAAAGGCTAACAAACCCAATCTACACTGGTTTAGAATCAGCGTAGTCCTTCTCCTGGGCTGGCTGCAAACTAGGGCTATGTCATGGCCGACCAGCCCAGTTATACAGTTAGACACTCGGTCGTGCCATGACATAGCAAACTCAGTAAGAATAGGGACATACCAAGTGAAGGCATTGCTATGGGTGCATAATGTAGGAGAGGCCGTAAACAAGTGACCTCCTATATGGCATGCCAAACCGTGGCCTGCAATGATCACTACACCTGGAAAGGGGAGGATATGGGAGATGCTTCATCTTTCTTCAGTGCGCAGGATGTCCAGCCTAGGACTCTGCCATCCCCTCTGGTTCATTACAACATTTATAAAAGTCCAATTCTGGGCATTGGACTCTGGCACCGACTTCCACTTACTTACCAAAACAGTCTCTTCAGAATCAGAATGACAATCAGGATTATTGTCACTGACACTAGTCGTGAAATTTGTTGTTTTATGTCAGCAAGACAGTACCAGGCATAACAAATTAAAATAAAAAATAAACAAATAGTGGAAAAGTGGAATAGTGAGGTAATGCTCATAAACTGTTCAGAAAAATGATGACACTTGTAATTACCACACCCTAAACGGCACGACAGCTGAAGACTGCACCTGAAACACTTCAGGGAATTGTTAGAATTTGAATTTTAGAATGATTCCAGCAGAGTAGAAAATTTGGCCCATCGTGAGTATGCAAGCATTCTACAAGAACAGCTGACTATTTCCAACCACCTCCCCCCCATCTTTCTCTGTCATCCTGAAAATCCTCCTTCACCATAGGCAGTGCACTCTAGCCTTCAACCTCTTTTAGGATAAAGTCATCCGCTCTTTGTTCTAGCAACCATTCACAAACACCAAAGATGCAGATCTCAGACCTTGAGTATGTTTTGCCTGAGTAGTGCACACTTCAATTCTAATTACTTGCCTTTGTTGCATTTTCCTTACCTGAAACAAAATGAGTGCCAAGAATAAAGTTTTGGCTGATCTGATATCCACATATTTTTGGTGGAGAGACTTGCAGATGTTTGCCAGTTGTGACAATCTCCCTCAATTCAATAGTAAACAACACAATTATAATTTAACATTTAATGTCATTTTATACTAGACTCCCAAACAGAGAAGAATAATCTGAGATCTTTAAACCATTAGATTTTTGTTTTCTATTCCTTAACCAACATATTTTCCATATTCTTGCATGCCCTATGTGACAACGTAAAATGCACATTTTAAAAATCAACACATATATTTATTACATTGGACAATTATTCCTCAGGTTGCTGTTGTAACTTCCCAGCTATGACATACACACATAAATTTAGGTTGGCTGTCAATAATTCCTGCTCATCCCTATGCATATAATCTTTGCTTTATGTTATGGTTGCCTGAATCATACTCTCTTCATTATCTTAGTAATCATAGCATATCTGTGCAGATTTTTCTCTCAGCGTCTGCTCCTTCATAAGTAATTCATAGAATCCGAAAGGAGCAAATTTAATGGGACAAGCAGTCCTTTGAGCACGTTTCCTCATGTTTTTTCAAGAGCTGCCAAATGGTTCAGATAATAGGACTAAAAGCAAGGTGGCAAGGTGAGGTATTTAATGAGCACTATTCATAATAGAATCTGTACTTCCTTTAGCAAAATCAAATTTATACAAATGCTTCAAAGATTTATATACTGTACATGTATTTCCTCTCAGCAGCTGTGTTATAATCCAGGGCTGGGAAGTGAACAATCAGATGAGTTATGGGAAACATAGTGTTGATTTCCTAGAAATCTTCTGAAATAAATGCCAAGACATGTTTTAATTTATTTTTAATAGTTTTCATGCCTACCAGCCAGTCGAACAGATATCCCAGTTACCCATGAGACGACCTTGCATCACAGGAGAAGACACTTGCTAAATGTAAAATTGAGGAGATACAGTTCATCGATGCAAGGAATTTAGCTTATTGGGTTTGAGTGAAACACTCCTGCCCACCCTTGCAATAAATGTGTATTCCCTGTGAATTAAACATGTTCCAGCAGCTTTCCTTGCAGTGATCTCAGAAGACTGATAACCTTTATTTTTTTAAAATAAAACTTAACCACTTAAACGCAGGAACTGAGAATCGTTAAAAGATTCAAAGGCCAATCTGTCTCCCAACATTGCACACAATTCTTCCACCCAGCTTCTATCCTACCTCCAATAAATTTGGAAACTGATGCCTTTAAGGTGAGTTGGGATTTGGATTGTGAATTATATTCAGTAGCCACTTCATGAGGTGCCTCCTGCACATCATAAGGTAGCCAGTGAATATATGTTCGTGCTCTTTTGCTACTGTAGCCTATCCACTTCAAGGCTGGACGTGTTGTGTGATCGGAGATGCTCTTCTGCACACCACTGTTGGAACAAATGGTTAATTGAGTTCCTGTCACCTTCCTGTCAGCTTGAACTAGTTTGGTCAACCTCCTCTGAATCCTTTCATTAACAAGGCTTTTTCACCCATTGAACTGCCTCTCACTGAATTTTTTTAATGCACCATTCTCTGTAAACTCTAGAGAGTTCTGTGTATGAAAATCCCAGGATATCAGCAGGTTCTGAAATACTCAGTCTACCCTATCTGGCATCTATAATCATTCCACGGTTAAAGTCTCTTACTGTTGATCACATCCCTTCCCCATTCTGATGTTAGATCTGAACAACAACTGAACCTCTTGACTATGTCTACATGCTTTTATACATTGAGTTGCTGCCACATGATTGACTGATACGTGATACACATGTATTAACAAGCAGGTATATATGTGTACCTAATAAAATGGGCATTCAGTGCATATCATTTTTTTTTCTGGAGCGCCCTAAACTCTTGACCCTTGAAGGTTAAAAGCCCCTTTCTCCATATATTTTCAAATTTAATTTTATTATACACCAAACCCTGGAAGATTGTGAAAGGAACAGTACATGCTTGATGCAATCTGTACATCCATTTATTTGTTCAACGCTGTGCCAAGATTGCTAAATTGCTAAACTTTCCCCAAGAGTAAAAACATTTACTTCGCATAAAACCATGATTGGCTTATATCAGTCTCATCTTACAGCAAATATTAAATTTAAATATCAATCTGCCAACTTCCACATTGCACGTTCCAAGCTGAAATTAAATGGTGAGCGTAAAATGCCATCCTAAATTAGCAATAACTTCAAAATTATTCTCTACAGAAAAGATGGTTTTGTAACTTTAGCACCAAACAGACATTTGGCATGGTTCCAGAAGACGAATATGGAAATGATAGATGATGTTTTTTTTTCATCTAGTGGCTGTGAATTCTGCCTAGGTTGGGGTATCCTCCCATCTAATGGGCTAGAGAGATACATCGTTGAGAGACACTATCATATTTTGCAACTTGCCAATTAGAAGGTGTATGTGCATAGTGGGAAATGTGACATGTGTGACAATTATATAATTAACGTGTGTTGGCAATTATAGTTTCTCCATAGTCTTATTTTTTGCTAAGTGAATTTTAATAATCTCACTATGCGTCAGGATAAGAGCCCCTTTGTACAGCTCACCTTTACTGTACAGCTCAGCAGGTTAGCAAGTTTTCTTCAGAATTTTTATTCTCTCTATACCCCACTTCTCAAGCCTGCCCATCGTGATGAAGGAACGTGCCATAGCACATTCTGCCTGTACTCACATCTCCAGGAAGGTACAAACTTTAGAAAGAAGCTATGGCTCTTCTTCCCATCTTTGAACTTGGTGTGGTCATGGTTTAGAGACACTGTTAAGGAACTGGAGCTGCAGCTGGATGTCCTTCTGCTCATATGGGAAAATGGGGAAGTGATAAATAGAAGCTAAGGAAGGTAGTCACCCTTAAATCGCAGAAGGAAGGAATCTGGGTGACTGATAAGGGGGGGGGAAGGGAACAGACAGCCAGTGCAGAGTACCAGTGTGACCTTTCCCCTCAATAGTAAGCATACTACTGGGGATAGAGTAACCTTTTGGGGAAACTGTAGCAATTGGGGTCTCTGGCACTGTGTCTAGCTCTGCAGATCAGAAGGGTAGGGGGTAAAAGAGGAGTGCAATAGTGATGGGCGATACCATAGCCCGATGAACAAACAGGAATTCTGTCAATGTGGAAGCGACACTCAGATGGTACGTTGCTCCCAGGTGGCAGGGTCAGGGGTGTCTCAGTCTGGGTCAACAGCATTCCTAAGAAGGAGGGTGAGCAACCTGAAATTGTGGTACATATTAGTACCAATGCAGAGGTAGGAAAAAGGATGAGGTCCCAAAAAGAGAATGTAGGGGAAGGGAGGGGGAGGGAATTACCGGAAATTGGAGAATTCTATGTTCATACCAAGGGGCTGGAGACTACCTAGGTGGTGTATGAGGTGTTGGTCCTCCAACCTGAGTTTAGCCTCATCATGGCAGTAGAGGAGGCCATGTATGGACATATCTGAATGGGAATGTGAAACAGAGTTGAAGTGGGTGGCTACTGGGAGATCCTGTCTGTTGTGGCGGATGGAGCGGAGGTGCTCGACGAAGCGGTCCCCCCACCTGCATCGGGTTTCACCGATGTAGAGGAGGCCGCACTGGAAGCTTTTGAGGAAGGAGGTGGAAAACCTTTGAGCTGAGCTGATTCGATGGATGTCTGCTAATGTTTCAGTTAAATGTGCTACGTCTGTTGGGAAACCCAACCCACAGGTAGGACTTACGATGTAGCGGACTGTTAGTGAAAAGGGTCTCTCAACTACGGAGGCTTACGAGCATTTCCTGTTACAACTGTGGAGGAGATGGACATATCAAGAGAGACTGTGAGGGACAGGAAAATCTTCGAAAAGTAAGTTAGCAGTTAATCAAACAGAGAAGAAAAGAGGCAAAAGTACGGAGAGAACCAGTAAAGGAATAGGCAGGCATTTCAGAGAGGATATGTTCCAATCAGTGCATCAAGGGAATGAAGAGCAAAACACTATTCCTGAAAGTTTATTGGGACTAAGCTCTGATGTATCCATGCTGGAGCTATTCTTGACACGGGTTCTCAAGTTACTTTGCTTTATAGATTTTTTACAACCAGTATTTGATGCATTTACCATTGACAACACTCAGTGCCATTAAAGATTCAATGGTGACTTGTCATTGAAACTGGAGTTTTCGGAAGCAGATGTTGGAGTAGCTAAAACTATTGACACACCAGTGTTAGTCTGCCCAGATCCGGTCAAAAGGGTGGAGCTTCCTTTCTTGTGGGATCAAAAACTTCAGTTGTGAGAAGGCTCGTGGGATCATGCAAGGAGGGACATGGAGAGAACCTTTTGAAAACCTTGTCCATTCACCCTGTGTTCAGAGATGCTTTTAAGAAGGTGCAAATTCCTCCTAAGCAGGATGATGAGCAGAGACGAGGAACTGTGAGGTACACCCCGTCTAAACCTGTCATGTTCCATCCTGGAGGAGTAGCTAGAGTGACAGGAACCCCCAAATTCGCCAGAATTTCCAATGGCTCGGCCATCCAGGTGGATGCTCCTGATAACCAGGAAGAGTCACGCTTACCTGCAGGAGCGCTGGTAAGACCTGAACTGCAGATATCTTCAGCTGTTTACGCAAACAGGATGACAGTGATTGTCAGGAACACCTCAGGGAGAGAGGTCACCCTCAGGCGTGGGGTGCCGACTGACCCATTTTTTCCTGTGCTGCTTGTGTCTGGTTTTCCATGGGAAATGGAAGAGAAACAGTCTCCTGGATTGAGGAAGTCAACATTGAGGTCTTGCGACATGGGTGCCTCACCGATGTCCGAGGAATGGAAAAGAAGATGAGCTGAGAAGATGCTGGAAAGCGAAGATGCCTTTTCTATGATGAGTCTGATGTTAGTTGCTCCAAGAATACTTGCCACACTATTAGAACGACCAAGGACACCCCTTTCTGAGAAAGGCCTCACTGGTTAACACCAGCGGAGGTTGAAGATGTTTAGCAGCACCTGATTAAACTGAAGGAGGTTATGTTTAGTCATGGAGGAGGGGGACTGGGCTGCTGGAAAAGATATGAAAGATAGACAGGGAGAGGCACCCTCTAGTAGACAGAAAGGTGTCATGAAGAGTGGTTGAAGCTGAAGATGAGATACGGAGATCTCAGAGAATTAGGAAACTCCTAGCTAGGCTGACAAAGGATGCAGCTGGGAAAGAGAGTGTTATGTCCATTCCCATGGTGAGATATGCCACTTCCATATATAAATGGATTGAGGATCCTGAAATCATGAAATTCATTTGAAAACTGCTTTAATAAGTTCCAAAGTCATGACAACATGACTGTTTTTGGGGGAGGGAGAGAGTCTAATAGCCTGGTTAGGATTTTTACTGCTATGCTGTAGATATTTCATTTTAGTAGTTCTGTAAAAGCAGTGTGGTCTACTTTTAGGATCCGTTGGTTTTGGCTAGAAGATAAGGGACTATGGTGTTCAAATTAGGAAGGTTGTGTCAACCAATCAGGATAGTGAAATCAGGAGAAAGTTCGAGGGAGTGGAGTGGAGAGAGATGTATGAAGGATGGTGTGGTTCACGTTTTTTTTTTGCCAGAAGCTGCGGAGAGGACAGGAGGAAAGATGGCTGAGTATGCCATGGGAAGGAGCATCCCTGTTGCATGAAGTCCTTTCTGCAGATAAATGGCTCCAAGGAGGTCCTGAGAGGGAGCCCATTGGTTCAAGATGAATTTCAAATGAAGTTCAGGATGTGGTGTGTGCTTTCATGCAGACTGTGGGTCTAGCGCATGAGTAAAAAGGACAACTTCAAGATGAGCTCCAACTTTATGTGCAGCTTTGGACTGGGTTAACTGTAATAGGTCTTTTTATTTATTTTTTTCTCTTTCCTGCTAACTTCCTATTAAATATACTTCCTTTAAAATTTTAGGTGATCTATTTATGATCTGTTACTTTGTGCCAACTGACAATTGTGTATGAACAGTATTTACAAAGCATTAGCTCAAATCGAGGTTTTCTTAATTTGAAATTCACCATGTTCCTGTTTGGCTGAACCCCAAATCATGTCGATTCTAGATGTACAGTATATTGTTTATGAAAGGTAGCCTTCTAACCATTGAGTCCCCTGGCTCTTACCACAGCCGGCTAATGGGCCAAGTATGCATATGGGTCCAATGAGGGGCTTGCATATGTAAATTATGTGGATGATGTAATTGATGGTTTTGTGGCAAACTTACATAGAATAGTACAGCACACTACAGGCCCTTCGGCCCACAATGTTGTGCCGACCCTTAAATCCTTCCTCCCATATAATCCCCCCACCTGAAATTCCTCCATATACCTCTAGTAGTCTCTTAAGTTTCACTAGTGTATCTGCCTCCACCACTGACTCAGGCAGTGCATTCCACGCACCAACCACTCTCTGAGTAAAAAACCTTCATCTAATATCCCCCTTGAACTTCCCACCCCTTACCTTAAAGCCATCTCCTCTTGTATTGAGCAGTGATGCCCTGGGGAAGAAGTGCTGGCTATCCACTCTATCTATTCCTCTTAATATTTTTATACCTCTATCATGTCTCCTTTCATCCTCCTTCTCTCCAAAGAGTAAAGCCCTAGCTCCCTTAATCTCTGATCATAATGTATACTCTCTAAACCAGGCAACATCCTGGTAAATCTCCTCTGTACCCTTTCCAATGCTTCCACATCCTTCCTATAGTGAGGCGACCAGAACTGGACACAGTACTCCAAGTGTGGCCTAACCAAAGTTTTATAGAGCTGCATCATTACCTTGCAACTCTTAAAATCTATCCCTCGACTTATGAAGGCTAACACCCCATAAGCTTTCTTAACTACCCTATATACCTGTGAGGCAACTTTCAGGGATCTGTGGACATGTACACCCAGATCCCTCTGCTCCTCCACACCACCAAGTATCCTGCCATTTATTTTGTACTCTGCCTTGGAGTTTGTCCTTCCAAAGTGTACCACCTCACATTTCTCTGGGTTGAACTCCATCTGCCACTTCTCAGGCCACTTCTGCATCCTGTCAATGTCTCTCTGCAATCTTCGACAATCCTCTACACTATCTGCAATACCACCAACCTCTGTGTCATCTGCAAACTTGCCAACCCACCCTTCTACCCCCACATCCAGAACGTTAATAAAAATCATGAAAAGTAGAGGTCCCAGAACAGATCCTTGTGGGACACCACTAGTCACAACCCTCCAATCCGAATGTACTCCCTCCACCACGACCCTCTGCTTTCTGCAGGCAAGTCCATTCTGAATCAACCTGGCCAACCCTGGATCCCATGGCTGCTGACTTTCTGAATAAGCCTACCTTGTGGAACCCTGTCAAATGCCTGATATTATCAAGAAAGCTGGAGGGCATCTAGTGCTGAGGAAGCAGGGAGTCTGCTGAAGGACTTAGAGTGATTAGGAGAATGGGCAAAGAGTGTCTGATGAAATAAAGTGTAGCAAAGTGTATGTCCATGCATTGTGGTAGAAGGAAAAAAATCATAAACTATTTTCTAAACAGGGAACAAATTAAAAAAAAACCAGAGGTGCAAAAGGACTTAGGAGTCCTTATGCAGGATTCCTTAGAGGTTAACTTTCAGGTTGAGTCGGTGGTAAAGAGTGCAAATACATGTTACCATTCATTTTGAGAGGGTTAGAATATAAAAGCAATGATGTATTAGTCAGACTGGACATGGAGTATTGTGAGTAGTTTTGGGCCCCTTATCTAAGAAAAGATGTGCTGGTCTTGGAGAAAGTCCAAAGGATGTTCACAAGAATGATTCCAGGAATGAAAGTATTAACATATGAGGAGTGTTTGATGGCTCTGGGCCTGTACTCGCTAGAGATTAGAATAATGAGGGGGGATCTCATTGAAACCTATCTGATACCGAAAGGCCTAGATAGAGTGGATATGGAGAGGCTGTGTCCTATAGTGAGTGAGTTTATGACCAGAGGGCATAGCCTCAAAATAGAGGCATGTCTATTTCGAACATAGATGAGGAAGGGTTTCCTTAGCCGAAGAATGATGAACGTATGGAATTTATTGCCATGCATGGCTATGGAGGCCAAGTTATTGGGTATATTTAATGCAGAGGTTAATATGTTCTTGATTAGTCAGAGCAGAAATGTTACAGGAGAGACAGGAGAATAGGGTTGAGAAGGATAATAAACCAGCCATGATGAAAAGGTGGAGCGGAGTTGATGGGCTGAATGGCCTAACACTCCCCTGTACCTCATGGTCTTATGGCTTATTGTAGCTGAGGATTACACAGCCATGGCCTGGGTACGTATGGATTAATTTCCACTTGTCTCAGTGAGGCCATACCACACAGCAAACACTCACATACAGGAGACAAGCAGCCATTCCGGAGCTCTCTCCTGAACAGCATGGTAGGAGTCTCTCGAAAGGCTACAGCTGTTCAAGAAGGTGATGCACCATCACTTTCTCAAAGGCATTTATGGATGGAAGTAAATATTGGCATTCACAGTGCTGCCCAGAGCCCAGAAGTGAATAAAATTGAAGATACATCATCAGCACCCACAGCAAATAAAAGGCATTATGATTATGGTATTTGAGAAGATCATCTTACCCGATCTTTGTAAAATGTTATTACCTCTTTTGCAACTAATATTTTAAAATTAGGATCTTGGAGCAGCTATTGGCATAAAAAATGCAGATTGATTCAAAAGATTAAGTATTATTCTCAAGTATTAGAATTATGTATTGAGGGGAGAAGGAGAGAGAGCACTTATCATAGCTGTAGACTTTCACTTCCATGGTTTAGATGTGGCATCTGTTCAACAATAACAAAGCACTTTGATTAAGCAAGACATGATCATCCATTTTATATCTCGCATGTTTAATTTTTTAATAATTTTAATAAAGGCTTCCCCTTAGGTTTTGAGAATTCATACTGCTCTCTTATGTAGGGAATTCACTTTTGTATACTTACCCAAAGCAACATTTATTGATTGCATTGTTCTTTATATTACAAATGCAAGAAAATTAATATTGCAAGAAGAGAGGTTACACAGGAAGGATCATTTTAACTGATCTAAAAATCAGTAGCAACAAAATGGAAAATCTGTGGTTCAATGCTGAAACAAGTTTATCAATGAGATTTGCCATCTTCACTTTGGAGCCAAATTGCGTCTGAATTACTTATTGTGAGTCCATTAAAGTTTAGTGTAACATAATTTAAGTTGGATACACAACCCCTTAGATTAATACAACAGAAATAAATTCTAAATCCTATCAGTCACGTTTTTTACAGTTCAGTCCCTTTGATTGATTTTTGCTTATAATAATGAAAAGATATTATTCAAGCAAGACCACACTATTACAAGTTTTAAGGTTACATGAAACTTTTGCCATTCTTTAATCCAAGTGCATTGTTGTGTTGCAAAAAATGACCATATTAGTGCATTTCATTTCCAAATCTAGCTGGGAGCAAAATGCAAAACTATTTGAAGAGGTAGTGCTGATATTAATGGGTAACAGGTGCATTAGGAAACATCGATAGCTTGTACAATACAATGGATTTAGTAAATGGCTATAAGCTATGATTACATTATGTAATGACAGGTTTAATAGATGCCACCAGTGCATGTTATTAACACACTGCTTTCTGCAGAGATGAAAGGAATATAGATATTTACAAGAACCAAATGAGACTACAATTCACATTTTATGCTAATATTCCCTGCTTAATAGCACCATATTTTACAATGGGATACGTGCTCTATTATACACTATTAATTTCATTCCGTAAAATTTCCTGAAGTAGAGGTACAGTATTTGATTTATTTTTAAATTACTCATTGATTTAAATTGTATTGCATTTTCCATTATGAACTTCTTTATTAGTTGGAACATTCTAGTAGAAGTAACCTTGGTGGATCATTGTTTATTTTCAAGAATATACCACTAGATTGATGAAGCAGCTATCAATGGTTTATGATTAAGTAAATGCTGCTTTTGTGTTGTACTCTTATTTGTTTTGACTGTTCAATTCAATTTTTACCCTCTCTTGACTATGATCTAATTGATTGGTTTGTTGTCCTGCGGGCCCAATGTATGACCAATAACTTATACTGCATCATATTCATGTTTATGGGAACTTTTAAAATTTGATTCATTGATTTTTTTCTATCAACAGTCTCATGGAAAATGTTTGTCACTTTTTTCTTAATTCTAAATCAGGATAAGAAGAAATGGGATTAAGTTTGAAAATGAATGCTGGATTCACATTGCACAATTTAATCCAGTGACAGTCACACCTGAAATTTATCCTCTCTATGACTGGATCTACAACCAAAGTTAGGGGCACAGCTTATCGCTTTC